>NC_068397.1:5930846-6277806 GCF_023724105.1 Carassius gibelio
GTCCTCTCTGTTCAGTTAAATAGTGTCTGTACATTTATTTGCAATCAAGTCAACGATATCGCTGTAGATGAAGTGACCCCAACTAAGCAAACCAGAGGCGACAGCAGCAAGGAACCGAAACTCCTTTCTTAAAACAGCTTTGAAAATGAAGTTGAATTGAGAAAATAATCAAATGTTTGTGTGTTGACTTACATGAGTTAAGGTAAAGTTTTTTTTATATTTATTTTAACAAGATTTAGTAGTTCTCTTATTAAAAATAAAAATTTTAATTAAGGGTTGACATCTTAATTAAAAAGCAGCAGGACATCTGTTTGTGCAAAGTGCCTTGTAAGCCTTCAAGCGCCATCATACCAATGTCTGTAATTTTATTTCATTGAGTTTGATGAAACTCAACCATTTTTATTTTTTATTTTCAGATTGAAGGTCCGAGACACCAAAGTCCTGATAGAGGACACCGATGATGACACCTGACGTCCACAGTGGCTTGGGAAATTGTTTTTTACAGGAACATAGAACTCAGTGAGCCTCGACTTCAGAAGCTATCCAATCAATCCATCACAAAGCTGCCTGACCCCACACACACACACACACACACACACACATTTCACATCGAGACCTCACTGACTCACACATGCAACAGGAGCAGCCATTTCTTAGTTACTGTACTTTCTATGATTCATTTGTTACTGCCTTGTTCATTTTTGTGAAGTTCCAGTATGTGGAAGAAACAAAAATTGAATCCAATGGACAGTGTTCATATACATCAGTTCACTTACTGCTTGATGGGACCGCGCTCATATAAACCATGGACAAGTCATCGCAGCAGTCTTGATTAATCAATCGTTTTGGATACCTTGTTTTTAAAGACTTTTATGATGAGGATATGAAGAAATTCATGTAGCAGACATATGGACTGGTTTACCCTCATTCAAGAATGACAATTTTTTTTTTTTTTTTTTTTTTTTTGAATGGACATTTCATTGTTATTTATGTGCAGGAGAGATGCCTTGAACGTTGCTTTAAAGGAAATCTTTTAAATTTAGTAAGGATTTACCTTGAACCTTTACCCAGGACCTCTGCATGCTTTTGACCAACCCTCAGGTGGCTCTGAAGAAAAAATACTGATTTGATGAATATTTGTTGAAATACTTTGCCAGTTGGTTTAAACACAAACCACCAGTGTAGTTACCTGCTCTGAAGTGCCAAATGAGAGTTTCTGCTTATGTTTGTTTCATGTGTCTTAAAGTCAATCCAGGTTGAAGAGGTACTGCATTGGAGACCCAGAAAGAGAGAATAACGCCCTTTGCTTTAAAAATGTCAGGCTCATGCCTAATATCAGAAGCATTCCTTGAGAACTTCAACTTAGCGGTCATTTTGCTTCCTACAGTCATCCCGAAAGCACATTTTGTTGTATCTTAAAGCTTGTTAAACACACAAATCTTATACAGCAATCACATTCCACTGAAGTAGCATTCCATGTCTGCGATCTTGTTTTAATGTTTAATTTTCAGCCAGTGTCTTCCAGAGTTTGATTTATTCTTAGACCACCTGAGGGGTTTCAGAGGTTCTGGGAGAAACAACACCTTTTCTTTTCAGCGGAGTCTTTGGCTGACACGCGAGCACAATGAGTTCCTGTGTGAATCATTCGTTAAACGTGTTGCATAAGTCACCATTTTCAATTCGGTGTGATAAATTATGTGAGGATGGGTTTCTGAACGATTATTCCCAGGTAGTTTCTAATCCATTCCAATCAAAATTCTGTATTTGTACCTCTGAAAGCCGAGCTGTCTGTGAATGAGATGGATATGAGACGGGAGGTACTGCAGGCGCACATTCATGCAATACTCAAAAGACTCACTGGCTACACCTCACATACTATGTCATGTACTACTGTCCCAAGTAAATGCTTGGACCAAAAAAACAAGCTTTCTATGTTGATGTTTTCTCATGGCATTTGTACTCATTTTTGACTGGCATTTAAGATTTATATTTCTAAATCAGAAAAATAGACAAGATTGTCTCATTCAACTTCTTACAGCTTTTGTAGTGTAATA
Organism: Carassius gibelio; assembly: GCF_023724105.1. Taxonomy (NCBI): domain Eukaryota; kingdom Metazoa; phylum Chordata; class Actinopteri; order Cypriniformes; family Cyprinidae; genus Carassius; species Carassius gibelio. The sequence goes on from NC_068397.1 coordinate 5,932,901, forward strand.
TCAAACTTAAAAGTTCTTTGATTTCAGCCGAACGCTGAATATATCAGTTGTGATGCTGCCTACCAATTAGTTATCACAAATGTTAGTTGTATGTTAGTTGCATTTGTATCCTGCATGGTCTCATGTCCTCGCAGCTTCACTCGAGACGCACGATCAACAAAACTCCTGATTTCAAACTATGCTGCAATACTATAAATGATACTGTAACCAATCGTTAAATATATATTAGTTACAGGGATATTTCAACCAAAAACAAAATTGTCTTTTACTCACCCTCTAGTTGTTTCTTTTGCTGAACACAAAAGATAATATTTTGAAGAAGTCTTCTTAGGTTTTTTTTACCTACGGTAGTACTTGAGACCACCTAATATAAAGTGGGACCAAGATGTCTCTCCATTGAAAGTCTATTCCACGAAAACTTTGAAGCTTCAAAAACTATCTGAAGAGATAAAACTAATCCATACTCAATCCAAGCCTTCTGAAGAGACATGTTCGCATTGATAAACGGTTTTTATTTAAGCTTTTATGTATGAACTTTGATCAAATCTAATAAGCGGAAGCTTAAACATGCTCAAATATGTTTCATGCAATTGAGCGTCAAGATCTTGAATCTCAAAAGCCTTAAATGAAATCTGTTCATCATATTAACCAATTGAATCCTTCAGTATTTAATGAATTTTACTATGCAAAAAGCAATACAGCTTGCCATAAAATCTTTATTATCCTCACATTTCAGTAATCTATACATGTGTGGTCCGTTTGTTCTTTTAACAGTTAAATGATGGTCCTTTTTTTCACAAAGACATCCAGACACATTGACACACGAGTGGTTTTAGATGAAGTGGCTGTCTGTTAGCTCAACAGAGGCTTGTGTGAATGAAGTTTCAGAGAAAGTCAGCAGACAATGAGATGTCTGTCCAAGAGCCATTTGGTGTCAGCCTCAGTCCTCTATAAACGGCATTAGAAAACCTGCAGGGGATTTCAGACCATGCATGATGCACAGCACCTGCTCCTTTAAAGCATTTTCAATAACATAAAAGGAGTGTTTTGTGATGTCAAGTTACATTAACAGTGTTTAATCTGAATCAAGGCAACTAGAGAAAGAACTTAAAGTTGTTTTTGCTCACAAATGAATGTGAAAGCAGAAGCTTGAGCGTTCACATGACATAGTCTTGCAGCTATCAGTAACCTAAAGACATTCCAGGAAGTAATGGACAGTGAGATCTGATTTCATTTGAGGTCCAGGACCATGGAAGCTGGGTTCTCCAGGTAAGAGCGCCACAGGTTGGAGAAGCGGGACATGGTGGCGCCGTCAATGATGCGATGATCGGCAGACCAGCTGACGTTCATGATGTACGCCTTCACCACCTCGTCACAGGAGTTCAACCTGGGCAGCTCCTGGGATAAAGCAGAGAAAAGACTTTTAGCTTAAAGGTGTGGAATGAGCTACATTTCTGTGAAAATCTGCAGGGAAAACTTTGACAAGCACAAGGAGTCCTAATGAAATCCTACTGAAATTTGATGAACAACAGTAAAAAAAGGTGATTTATAAAAAAAAAAAAAAAAAACATGAACTGTATTTATGTTGGTTTCATACAGTTCTGGTAAACGTTTACACCATTTCAAAGAGATGTGCCAATTTAATGATTCTAAAATCTCATCTGGTGTAACCACGAAGTAAACACAAGTAAATACATATTTTAATAAAACCTTGCATACATCGTAGTGTACATATTATAGTAAAAGAATATATATTAAATGCATTTATCAGAAGTGTTTTTAGGGAGTCGTGCCACATGACATTTTACAACCTGAGCTAATCTCACCTCGTCATAAAAAGATCAAATTATCTGATATTTGAAGAGAGTCCACTCTATGATATATTTTTTTGTTTGTGTGTTCATTTTTGCATTGATGGTTTAATTTAGTGGGAAAAAAATTATAACGTTCAAATGCAAATACAAAGCCATACTATAATTTAAATAAAAATAATTATATAATTACATAGATTATGCCAAACTAACCTTTTTTTTTTTTTCATGACATCAGGACAGTTGCATCACCTTGACAGTTTTTTTTGTTTGTTTGAGTTTTTTACGAGTTTATGCCGAGTCAAAAAAATAATATTAATTATTCAAAAAATATACTCAAAGAGTTATGTTAGAATTACAGTATGTATGAGCTCTATTTTAATGTATTTATTTAATAAATAAATAGATGGGACAAAAAGTAAGCATTTCACATCCTCTTTAAGATACGGTTGAAATGCTGGGCAACATTTAGGCTTCTATGCGTTACTATAATGACAGTCTACACTAAAGAACACATCAAATCAACTTATTTATTGTAGATCAAATTATTCAATATAATCACCTCCTTAAATACAAAGAAAGAACACAAATACAAAGAATACAAAGAACTAGCAGCTCACCTGGATCTTTCCCAAAGCTCCGATGGCCACCTCCGGCGGCAGAATCACCGGCTTGGCATACGTCCCGCCAATCTAAACGAAAAAATTACATTTTAATTTCCTTGTGATGAGAGATTTGATCATCGCTGATAGAAAACAAAAGCCCATTGATAGCCTGCTTCGCTCATAAAAGAAGCTCTTAGACTCTCATATATGACCTTCAAAATTGAGAGCATAATGATCATGAGGCCCAAAACAAGGTGATACAGCGTTCCAGACCAAATACAGCATCATTTATGCACCACTAGTGGCATGAAAAAGAACTGTAATCTGTTCGAGAATCTAATGACGTTATGAAATACAGAGATTGTTCAGAAACCTGTTTGATAACAGTTATTGTTGCAATTCAGTTTGGTGGCACTAGAGCTGTTAAAACAGCACACTTGGTCTAAAACCAGGCGAGTGGAGTCTCACCGAGCCGATGTTGGAGAGTGTGAATGTTCCTCCAGTGAGGTCAGCGGTGCCCAGCTGTCCGGCTGAACCCAGAGCCTGCAGACGGTTGAGCTCCACAGCAATCTCATAAACACTGAGAGCCTGAACGCTCTTCACATTGGGCACCAGGAGGCCCTGAGGAGTGTCCATCGCTACGCCGATGTTATGAGACGCCTGACAACAATCAAACTGTTACTCAAGTTGGGACTTTTAAGCAAACTGTGGCCTCAAACTGAAAGGCTGTGATGTTACTGAAGTGTTTTGGGGCAGGTCTTGCCTTGAATGTTATGTTCTGGCAGTCTTCATCCACACAGGCATTGAGAACAGGAAACTGCAAGAGTCCGAGTGACGCGGCCTGAACAAAACAGTATAAATACAAGCTAGAATCATAATCTGACATCGGAGTTAAAGGAATGGTTCACCAAAAAAAGAAAACAGCTAAACGTAAAAGAAGACATTTTGAAGAATGTTGGTCACAGGTCGCTGTTAACTTCTATGGCATGTTTGAAAAAAACACTATGGAAGTCAGTGGGTACCAGAAACTGTTTGGTTGCATTCTTCAAAATATCTTCTTCAATGGAAGAAACAAACTCTGAACAGATTTGAAACAACTTGAGGGTGAGTAAATCATGACAGAATTATTATTTTTGGGTGAATTAACCCTTTATATTCACATAGTGTACACATTTAAACTCTCTCTCCCTCTCAGACACTCCCTGCTTTTCATGGAATTTTTTTTTATATATAAATATATTGACTGCACAAGTAAAGAGCCATTCAGTTTTTAAAAATGTTAAACAAATAAAAAATAATGGTTCTTTATCCAGCATTACAATTAATATAAATCAAACTGCAGTTGTGTTGTTTTGATTAAATAATTATATATAAACAAAAAAAGTAATAATTATTATTAATATATATATATATATATATATATACAGTATTGTTCAAAATAATAGCAGTACAATGTGACTAACCAGAATAATCAAGGTTTTTAGTATATTTTTTATTGCTACGTGGCAAACAAGTTACCAGTAGGTTCAGTAGATTGTCAGAAAACAAACAAGACCCAGCATTCATGATATGCACGCTCTTAAGGCTGTGCAATTGGGCAATTAGTTGAAAGGGTAGCAGTGTCTACCTTTGACTGTACAAACTCAAAACTATTTTGTACAAACATTTTTTTTTTCTGGGATTTAGCAATCCTGTGAATCACTAAACTAATATTTAATTGTATGACCACAGTTTTTTAAAACTGCTTGACATCTGTGTGGCATGGAGTCAACCAACTTGTGGCACCTCTCAGCTGTTATTCCACTCCATGATTCTTTAACAACATTCCACAATTCATTCACATTTCTTGGTTTTGCTTCAGAAACAGCATTTTTGATATCACCCCACAAGTTCTCAATTGGATTAAGGTCTGGAGATTGGGCTGGCCACTCCATAACATTAATTTTGTTGGTTTGGAACCAAGACTTTGCCCATTTACTAGTGTGTTTTGGGTCATTGTCTTGTTGAAACAACCATTTCAAGGGCATGTCCTCTTCAGCATAAGGCAACATGACCTCTTCAAGTATTTTAACATATGCAAACTGATCCATGATCCCTGGTATGCGATAAATAGGCCCAACACCATAGTAGGAGAAACATGCCCATATCATGATGCTTGCACCTCCATGCTTCACTGTCTTCACTGTGTACTGTGGCTTGAATTCAGAGTTTGGGGGTCGTCTCACAAACTGCCTGTGGCCCTTGGACCCAAAAAGAACAATTTTACTCTCATCAGTCCACAAAATGTTCCTCCATTTCTCTTTAGGCCAGTTGATGTGTTCTTTGGCAAATTGTAACCTCTTCTGCACATGCCTTTTTTTTAACAGAGGGACTTTGCGGGGGATTCTTGAAAATAGATTAGCTTCACACAGACGTCTTCTAACTGTCACAGTACTTACAGGTAACTCCAGACTGTCTTTGATCATCCTGGAGGTGATCATTGGCTGAGCCTTTGCCATTCTGGTTATTCTTCTATCCATTTTGATGGTTGTCTTCCGTTTTCTTCCACGTCTCTCTGGTTTTGCTCTCCATTTTAAGGCATTGGAGATCATTTTAGCTGAACAGCCTATCATTTTTTGCACCTCTTTATAGGTTTTCCCCTCTCTAATCAACTTTTTAATCAAAGTACGCTGTTCTTCTGAACAATGTCTTGAACGACCCATTTTCCTCAGCTTTCAAATGCATGTTCAACAAGTGTTGGCTTCATCCTTAAATAGAGGCCACCTGATTCACACCTGTTTCTTCACAAAATTGATGACCTCAGTGATTGAATGCCACACTGCTATTTTTTTGAACACACCCCTTTCAACTAATTCAACTAATTGCCCAATTGCACAGCCTTAAGAGCGTGCATATCATGAATGCTGGGTCTCATTTGTTTTCTGAGAATCTACTGAACCTACTGGTAACTTGTTTGCCACATAACAATAAAAAAATATACGAAAAACCTTGATTATTCTGGTTAGTCACATTGTACTGCTATTATTTTGAACAATACTGTATATATATTAGTAGTTTTAGTTTAATCATATTTTAATATAATTTTATAAAATTTTTATTTATTTAGATTTCCATGTCTGGAAAAGTATTTGATCTGGTAGCGTGATGGTTCTTGAATGTTTAATGTGTCTGAACAGAAACAGGTGGCAGTGGTGGAAGGTAACAGGAGAGCACCTTGATGAAGAAAGGCATGTAGCTGAGTTTGACCCCGCGAGACTCGGCCAGGGCCTTCAGCTCGGAGCGTAACCGCACTAGCTGCGTCAGGTCAACCTCATCACAGTAACCGAAGTGAGGAATCTTCAGAGCAGCAGACATGGTCTTCACCATGGCCTTCTGGAAACCTGCGTTCATGACCATATGGAAGAGACAGCCAAAGCATTGTCAACAGTGTCAAAAAAAAAACAAAAAAACATGCAGTTAAAAACATGCAGCAAGTTCTTAAGGCCCATTCGACCCAAGAACGATAACTATAAAGTTTTATACAGATACTTTTTGTATTCGTGTTTGTTTCATTTGGACTCAGTAAAAACATTTTCTTCACATCACATATATGATGTATCTTTTGCAAAATAGTGTATTAATATATTTTTCAAAGTACTGATTGCCGATTGACGAATGCTTAATTCCTAAATACCATTACATTTGTTTGGGAGTCGCACCACACGACATTTAAGAAATAATAGTAGATAATAAACAAAACAAATAAAAGACAACTACTTAATAAGATCATCTTTTTTTCTAATATCTCCCCACATATAATTTCAATATTAAAAAGATCAGCAATTAAAAATATGCTAAACACAGAAGAGGCGTTTTATTTATTATTATTATTATATGCATGACCCATGTGAAACAGCATAAACGCTCACCGTTCAGAGGCTCTGTCTTGTCTTTCCCAGTGAAGACGGGTCTCTGGATGGCCGGAGGAGCCATGATGGGCATCTTTTCTTTGGGTGGGGTATCTGCTGTGGGTGATGGGGTTTTCTGGACTTCATACGGGAGGATAGCTCCTGTCTGCTTGGCTAAGAAACTGATAATGTCCTCTTTCAAAATACGGCCGTCTTTTCCTGTCCCGACCACCTCACTCAGTTTAATCTAGTAGAGGACAGATTTAGAAATCAGAAATGACCAAGACGACGATAAAGCCACAATGACAGGGTGTTATAGGTGGTTACAGCCTGATGCAAGTCAAAATTACATTGTTCTCCATGGCCAGACGGCGCACCGCTGGTGTGGCCTGGGTTTTTTGGCCCTCGAGTTCCTGATGTGATTGCTCATGGGATATTGCTGGAGTCTCTACCACATCTTCCTCTGGGATGCCCTCTGCAGGACAACAGGACAAACTTCACTACACAATGACTGAACTGGAGGGACATTTCAAAGACTATGATCCACAGCAGTGACTGACCCAGTATTTTGTCCGTTTCGATGTCCACCAGAGGTGAACCAACTTTTGCGATAGCATCTACGTCATAATACAGTTTACGGACGATCCCGTCATAACGGCTCGTGATGGTGACGGATGCTTTGTCGCTCTGGACTTCACAAATGCTGTCAAACTGGGAGACTCGGTCCCCTTCTTTGACATACCTGCATAAAGACAGAGAAGCAAAACAACAGAATACATTTATTTTGTAATATTATTTACTCAATATGTTATATGGGTCAATTGGTAAAATTTATTACAATTTACTGATTCCTATGCTAATTGACAAAGCCCTTAAATATTTTACACCTGTAATGTTTATTCAGCATGAAATGAAAATTTTCCCTATATGTTTTTTTTTTATAAAAGTTATAGCTCTTGTTACATGGAACTGTAAACAATTCATCCATATATGTTTTTTTTCATGTACCTCTTTTTATATTTAAGCAAAAAGGTCATAACTGGACATACTAGTAACATAAACTTCTGACATATACAGATGCTTAAACTCAACCCTACAAACTCACGTTTATCTGTTTTTATTATATTTTAGTTATTTTAAACTAAACAAAAAAGGGACATAATGTCTTTGTAATTAGCTGAAAGAATTGATTATGGTATTAGTTAACAGTAATCAACCGGTCACAAAAATTTCACAAATATCTGTTGCTACTTCCATTTCATTGTGACTTTAAAACGGTGCAAAACATGTCATTATATTATAATATTATGTAATATTTAGTGCGGTCAAATGATTAATTGCATAAAAAAATAAAAGTTTTTGTTTACATAATATGTGTGCGTAAAGTGTGCATATTTATTTTGTGTATATAAATACAAACACATGCATGTATATATTTCAAATGTTATGTTTATACAAACCCGATTCCAAAAAGTCGGGACAGTGTACAAGTTGTGAGTAAAAAAGGAATGGAATAATTTACAGATCTCACAATATTCACAATAGAATATAGATAACTTATCAAATGTTGAAAGTGAGACATTTTGAAATGTCATGCCAAATATTGGCTCATTTTGAATCTCACGAGAGCTACACATTCCAAATCAGTTGGGAGAGGTAGCAATAAGAGGCCAGAAAAGTTAAATGTACATATAAGGAACAGCTGGAGGACCAATTTGCAACTTATTAGGTCAATTGGCAACATGATTGGGTATAAAAAGAGCCTCTCAGAGTGGCAGTGTCTATCAGAAGTCAAGATGGGCAGAGGATCACCAATTCCCCCAATGCTGCGGCGAAAAATAGTGGAGCATATTTTTAAACTTACACAAAATTGCATTGTGTTTTTATTCACAATTTATACAGTCCCAACTTTTTTGGAATCGGGTTTGTATATTAAATACATTTATTTATAATATAAATGTTATGCACTTATACACATGCATACATATATATATATATATATATATATATATACACATATATATTAGGGCCTCTAATTAGGTATTAGCTGTCAACGAATATTCTAAATTCGAATATATATTCGAATAGTTTTTAAAAAAACTAATTTCGAAGGTGAAAATTAATATTCGAATAAAAAGAAAAAGTAGAAAAAAAACATCCGTGTGATTGTCTGTTTTGCGAGTGGGTGCGCTAGCGGCCTGAGGGTTCAGGGACAGGTCACACGAGTCGCACTGTCTGGCACAGAATCACTGCTGAAAGTTGACGCGTCTTCATGGAAGATGGCAGCAAGTGCAGAGCTCAGCTCGACTGCAGCAGAGAAAGTGAGGTAAAATTGTTGACCCGCAAGATAAAGTTTTATGCAAGCTATTTAAGATACAGTTAGCAAACCATTCGACCACTAGCAACATGAGGTCACATCTCAAAAATGCGCACCCAAATGAGCATGGCATAATGTGTTGAACTCCAGCTAAACAGTCACGTCTTGACACTTAAGGTTACTTTGCATCGCCCGCAACAAGCTCTTTGTCTGCAACATGACAAGAGGTCATAACGGATAAATACATTTCGTTCATTTGTAAGGACATGAGACCGATCAGTATCTCGGATGGGGCAGGCTTCGGGGAGTTCTGTCAAGCAATGGAACCGAGATTTGATTATTTATCGTTTCATGTCAAGGAAAAGTTCCATGTTTAGCACAGCTCGCTCGGAGCATTCAATGTCAGTTCTATATGCGAAACTTAAATTAATATTAATAATATTTGTTTCAATCACTGAATAAAGCCTGCTATATTTGGGACAACAGTTGCGACCTAAATTGCTTGCACAAAACTCTTGATCAGCACTCAGAATTTGTTTGTTCTTTTAAACCGTTATGCACAGAGAACATGAGGGTGAGAGAGCGTGAGGGCTGCAATCTTGGACATTAGTTGATTTGCTTGTTTTTGTGTAGGTAATACATTGTCATATATGTTTAAACTTAAATAGAGTATCTTTATCTATACAAGTAGTTATGTCTCTTTGTATTATTTTGTCCTGTTATTGACGTAATGCGCGTCATTTACAACATGCGCAACCAGATGTTCGAATAGTTCAAATATTTGTGTTTTTTTTAGAGGGAATATTCGAACGTCATTTTTGAGCAATTTTGACAGCCCTAATATATATACACACATCAATGGGTCATGAAACGGCCTGCTTATCAACATTCTTCTTTTGTTTTCATTGGTAGAAAACAAATGACATAAGGATAAGTAAATTATTACCAAATTTTCAATTCCGGGTGAACTACCCCTTTAAAATCTGTTGCAGCATTTTACAAGACAAATGTGCCCTCAGCTTACCATTCTTTTACTGTCACTTCCATTATTCCCTCTCCGATGTCTGAGAGCCTGAACGGCAGCACCTGTCCAGAGGCCACTGGAAGTACAAACAAATGTATAGCAATTACATACACACAAAAAGATCAGTGTTTGTGATAATGTCAATATTTCATGCTAGCAGCACATACCATGGCTGCATCTGAAGCCTCTCCAGTGGACTGAAGTGTGGGGTGTGGAGATGTGAAATACAGCGCTCGGTCCAAGAGCCTGGAGCCTGGGACACTGCTGGAGACGATGGGACACAACCCACGGCTGTGATGCACACAAACAAGACTATTAACACTTTCTGCTCATGCCAATTACTGCTTTAACTAATACAATAAACCCAGGTTTTCAAATAAAAAAGATCAGTATACATATATATACATATATACACACACACAAGTTGCATAACATTTCATGGCATTCATGACACTAGTTCTGTTTTGTTTGAATAGTGTATGCAGTAATGTAACTGGCTTTAACAGAGGACTGGACTGAGCACCTCAGCAGTACATTATTATGTTATAAGTTGTGCATGTTCGCTAAAATTATTTCACAAGGTAACTCTGACACTTTTATATGCGATATCCTTTTAAAGAAAGCATCATTGTTTTTAAACTCACCAGACGTCTCAGTAATGTCAGAGAACACCGCACTGGTGTCACCGCCGCCATGTTTGCCAGAGACTCTCACAGAGATGATAAACGCTGGAGATCTCTCGCTTCATACCAACATCCTGGAAGCCCGCGATGTGAATAACCACCTCACTTAGCACAAAACAACTGTTTTTAATATAAAACAACCATACTGTAATGCTGCAACCACCTATAATTTAACAGAAAACGTTTTCGTGGAGAAGAACTGAAGCATGACTTCCTGTAATCGCGAGCCCGATGTGATGTCGAGTTGATCATCACTCATCTTTGAATTCTCTTATTTGGTTACGCTCTGCTGACGTCATGTTCAGGCCTTCCTTGACCAGCCAATGGACGTTTAGTTCTCTCAAGCACGTAAATATGGTTTGGCTGTCTTAAAATGACTTAAAATTAAAAATGAATTATTTTGTGCTGTCATTACAATGTTAACGACATTAGATTTTCAAGTTTTATTATTATTTTTATTTAAGTACCTTAATTCTTAAAGCTTTAAATGTGTCATTTTGTTGGCAGAACGAAACGTGAAAGTCAGTAAAATGTTTACAGACTCTTGTGACAAAGTACACTTTAGCAAGCATACTTTAAAAGAGAATCCTTCAGAAGCATATGCTGTGCGAACTAACTTGACAATTTTATAATGCACATTTTAAAAGCGTACCTGTGTTAACAAACATAGTTAAAAATGTGTACTCTATTTAAGTACAAGTGGTATTTTAGTTCATTAGTGTTATATTATTCACAAGTACAGATTTTTTTAAATATGCTTTTAAGATTTGTCTTTTTCATTTGAAATAATGAAAAATTATCATTTTACACCAACTTGAGGTCTCTGTCCCTCAGTTCAGCAATCATTCCTCTGATGCTGAGAGTAGCACAGCGGCCTTGACCCTGAACTTTTCCACAAAACCTTTAAGCTGCTGCTTAACTGGCTGCTTCAAATGAATGGGTTAAGACGACAGTAGATGATGAGGTCTGACTGTGTGAGATGAAGTACAGGACGGGTTATGGATTATGTTTATGGATCTTCACTCATGTGTTGTGTTTGGTCCGGATACTTAGAACATTGTTTGACCCATTACTCATTTAATATCACTTCTCTGTATTTCTGCTCAATGACATTTTGCCTAAAGAACACATAAGTAATTAGAGAACTAAAATTTAATCATTATTAGACCATCAGTGTTTATAACAACTTATGGCACCTATTTCATCTTTTTTTTTTTTTAAATAAAGATTTTGACTAACTTTCTAATTATGCAAATTGTGCTGTTAAAATGCTGATCAAATTTTAAATATTAATCCACTGGGTTTGTGATAACTAGACACACTGTCAGCTTATTGCACTTATTAATAATTATATTTAAAATTATTTCATTATTTAAAAAAAAAGAACACACTAATGGAAACTGATGCAGTTTTATCTTAATATTATTTATGTGATAACATTTTTTCCTGTTTTTCTGAAAATAGTTTTATATTTTACTTTAAGTATACATTTTTGGAATTGTGTTGTGCTGTTTTTTACTTATATTTAGCTTTAATTTATTTTAATACAGTTTTATGTTTAGTAAGAACAACTTTTACAGTAAGAACAACAAGTTTACAGTTTTGCCATAATATATTTATATTTTAATTGTAATTTACTTCAGCCTTTTTTCAATTAACAGAAATAAGTTTTAATAGTGTAACTTATTTTTACAACAACACTGCCTGGAAATGCATGGTTCAATGGTCAAATCCAGTTTTCAGCAGTCATTAAACAGAAACATCTGTGTGATTGCTGTGACTGACAGTCAGAATCAGACATTCCAGTCAGCCATGTCATAATCACAGATGCCATTGTACTTCTCTCTCTGACACGCTGTACATGTCCAAAGCATCTCATATCAAGTGGCACTTAAGATTTCTTGCTGCTTTTTTCATTCCATCCCTGTCCGGTGGGGCAGAGCTCCTCCTCCAGCGTTTCTCAAATATCTACAGTGCTGATAAGCTCTCCAGTAACGCTGTGGGTGACCTTGCCTGTTATTAGAAACCCTGCTCCGTTTGGCCTCTGGCCTCTGAGCATGTCCTCGTCTCAGGTGTTACCTCAGCGCTGCCTCACAGCCCTGACGCTTCAATAATCCAGACTGCTGCAGTGCTCAGAATCCCACGCCAGTTTACTGTAACTGTAAAGATTGACTCAGAACAATATAAATGTGTCATAAAGCTCGTATCACGAACCCAATCAGAACAAGAATTCAGGAGTGACATTCCCAGCTCTTTGTGAATGTTTGTAACCAGACCCCTCTGCCAGCACCGGAGCCGTTGAGCTGTAACCCGAGGCCGTCACTTGAGCCGCTCTTACCTGTGTTTCGTAGCTCTTTGGCAGCTGGAGCTGCGAGGCGTTCTGGAGAAACGCAGCTTCTTTCTTCAGTTCTGTGACATTCCTCTGGTTTATATGGGGGAGAACCGGAGGACGTGATTCTTCATCAGCAATATCATCATCCTCCCTTTACAGACCTCAATGAAGGCATGTCCCATGTGTCGGCCTGGGGGGGACACTGGCGCTTCAAGCGCAGACGCCCGGTCATGGTGCCACCAACAGCCTGGATAACACACATCTCAGGTAAATCTATCCATCTATCTATACATCAATCTATACAGCTATACATCCATTTGGCAGTCTGTAATATCTATTAATCAACATTAAATCATTAACGATGTTGGACAGGCTGTATGTTTGTAGATGTTGGTCTGCATGATAAATGAAGCTGGTTTCTGATGCACAAAGAGGGATGCTGGTCTGGGGCCAGTTACATAAACTTAGCCACCAAGTTAAGACTGTGTCTTCAGAATGAGTTTGACCAACTAGCAGTTGCCAAGGGGAAATCAGTCCTACTTTTCCAAACTAAATAAGACCAATCTACATTTTCGTAGTTGAATAAAAAAAAAAAAAAAAATGTTTTGACCAGTCTTGAAGACAAAATGAGATGACTAACTTCTTAAGACTAGTCTAAACAGTTTAGCTGCACGTGTAGGCAACTAATGCTGCAGAAAACACCTTTTAAACTTTAAATAATAATAAAAATCCATAAATGTTTAATTTCAAAGTATGGCAGTGATAAGTGAAAGCAATGTCTGACTAACTGCATCATAACAAATATTCACCACAAATAGCAATCCCGCATTATTAATAATCCAATTAATAGTTTATGCGACATAAATGTTTATGACCCATTTTTAAATAGACTGTAATGCTAACTTTAAAAATGAAGAATATGCGTATATATATAAAGTAACCAATATTGGTAATCAATCTATCTTACCTGTCTATGACACAAACACTTATGCAAAATACAACTCATTTCACAGGTAGGCTAATAAACATTTTCTGGGTAACGTGCGCAATACTTTCCAACAACGTTGGATGCAAAAAAAATACATAACATGATTTATTTCTGTCCATTTCTTTCGCTGGATGTGTAACGCAAGTAATCCAAAATATCAAAACAGGCACTGCGTCTCGAACTCTGATTGGTCGAATTTAACCCCTCCTTAGCAACGCGCATTTGTGTGGTGCCTGGTTACTAGGCAATGTCCCTTTAACTTTTACCCTGTTTGCAAGTTTTTAGCGATGGTACAATGGGCACGGTAGCTCTAGCACACTATAATTGCAAAATATAAAGGAAAACTGAAGGACACGAACATTCGTGAGCTTCAGCTGGTGGAAATGACCATGTTTTTAAGTCACTCTGCGCTCGGAAGAGATTTAGAGGATTTACCGTCTATATTCGACACACGAGAGCTTATGGGACACAGAAGTGGGTTATAGCAAGACTGTGCTTACTTCTGTGTTAATAACGGATTTACTCTTAAATACATTTATTTTTCCAAATTCAGGATCATAATTAAACCCTTTGGAACGAAACACGTGGAAATATTTCAACTTCCTTTAAGTTTCAGTATTTTATAAAATGGGAGATGACAGTGAGCTGCTCGGAGCATCGGAGTTTATTAAAGGTAATATTAAATAAACTGAATACATGAAAAATAGTTTCGTTTGTGTAAAATAAAGTCAATGTGTTTAAATGTCTTATTACAGCATGTCCTAGCATATGTTGCACTCTGTAGGCCTAAACACTAAACTCTTAACAGATCCTGTACATTCAGATATCAATGGAATAAAATACAGTATATCGTTAAAAGTGTCTTGCCATTTTGAATGTAACGTTACATTAACTAATAGGCTATGTTAAAATAATAAATTTGTTAATGTTACAAATGAAATTAATTGTACCTTATATTTGTCTTCGGTATGTAGTCCAGTTATCTAAAATAGAGAGACTGTGTTTCTAATTGTGATTTACCATCATTTAGCTATTTTATGACTCACTCTGTATACTGTTGTATTTTCTTTCAGATCGTCTGTATTTTGCAACTCTTAGAAGCAAACCCAAAAGCACAGCAAACACACATTTCTTCTGCACTGATGATGAATTTATTTATGAAAAGTGAGTTTTTAAAGGTTTTGGCACACTTAACTGTTCAATTTTGGATTGTTATATATCATTTTATTGTTGTACTTCATGACAAGTGGTGATTTTATGGTGCATTTCTTTCACAAGCTTTTATGCAGATTTTGGGCCTCTCAATCTGGCAATGCTGTACAGATACTGCTGCAAACTGAACAAAAAACTAAAGGTAAGTTCATCTTCTATGAATCAAATGGCTCCATGTTTGCAATGTTCATCTAACTTACTGATTAAATATAGGACTTGTGTGTTTTCATTTTTATATTTAAATTGATTCTTAATCACTCAGAAAAGTGAAACTTACTCAGTAAAGTAATTTAGTTGCATAAAAACATATAAATTATTTACTGAACCAATTTTTAGTAAAAAAAAAAAAAAAAAAAAAAACACGGTGAAGCCCTTTGATATGTATACACAAGAATGTTTATATTAGCTATAATAATTATTTATATATACAGAATAACAATATAAGAATCTTAGATAATTGAAAATACCTTTCCTGGGAAATACTTTGCAAATAATGGTTCAGTTTTGTAAAACCTTAATATGTGATTACAACTGTCCACCATCAGCAGCTGTCTTCATATTTATAATGCTCATGTACAAAGATTTGTTTGCTAGGCTTTATAATGAGGCACACAGAGTTCATGCAGTGAGCAGTAGAGAGCACTCAATTCACGTCTGTATAATACGGGACAGAAGTTTCTGGCATGAATGATTGAACTTCAGTGAATGTCTGTGTGTCTGGAGCTGACAGATTAGGGGGTATGACTCATGTTCAAGATGTTTCTCTGCAGTGTACTTTACGTGTGTTTACCTGGCACCCTCCGCAAAAACCCAACAGTATTTTTCCATTATCTTTTGGATAATTGCAGAAAACAAACTCTGTTACCAACAAAATTTGGATTCTTACATGTTTTGTTCATCACGATAATCTTCACAAATTTTATGAATTTGGAAGCTAAATGAAGACCATAAAAACAAACAACAACATTTTCAGATTTTATTTTAAAAAGTATTTATAAAATTTTAATTGAAAGAGACAAGAAATAGTAAAAGCTTTTTTTATACATAATTTATTTTTTGTAATAAAATATGAAAATATATTGAACTTGAATTAACCACAGACGTAATTTCAGGCATTTAACAAGTTTACTTGTACATACTGTAAATCAGGTGTGGTAAAGATTAGGCATGTTTAGGGAAAGGTCAAGCTGAGATATGACCCAAATAGGGCTGGGATAAACGATTATTTTTTAAACGATTAATATAGCGATTATTTTTTCGATGCATCGATTAATCTAACGATTCATTTTTCAGACCGATTCGATTTCGATTATCTCCCCGTTAATTGGCTACTAACAATTTATACATGTTGATTTACATATCTGAATAAAAAAACATGAATTCCTTAACATTGCAATATATTTTTATTGCTCTTAAAATTCCAAAATAAAAGACTGAATAAGAATGCATTACTTTGCACTTGTATAGAGATAGCATTCAATAAAACCTTGAAGCCTTGAAAACACATAGCTTACTGAAACAAGCTTACTGAACACATAGGTCCTAGCTTACTGAAAAAAGTTCTTTTTCAGATGAAAATAACAACAACTTGATGTCTAGCATTCAATAAAAAAGGTCACCCAAAATACTTGTTTAGAGCAATTGAAAGAATACAGTTACCAATGTAAACTTGAGGGCTTTAAGCTAATACAGAGAGTGCTTTTCCAAAAAATAAAAATAAATAAATAAATAATTAACAGTGGGGGGCAGCAGCCTGTCATGGAGAAAAAGAGATGGAGAGAGAGAGAGAGAGAGAGAGAGAGAGAGAGAGAGAGAGAGAGAGAGCAAGACAGCGCTCAAGTAGTTTGAAAACTGTGAGTGCACGAGCGCGCGTGAAACTTTGGTGTTTCGCCCTTTTTCTATCGTGTTTAGTTATTTTGATTAATATGCACAAGGGAGAGAGAGAGCAAGAAGCGCTTGTGTTGTTTGAAGACTGTGTGCGCGCGCAGTGTTCTCTCTCCTACGCGCCCTGTCAGGCCCAGCAGTCATTCTATTCTACATCACTCACCGATCAAACAAGGCTTTGACAGCCGCCAAAAAAAAAGATCAATGCAGAAAAACCCCTGGATTGGTTATATAACGTTGGACAGAATGTTGATCTGGCCATCGCGTATATTCAGCGCACATAAGGTAAACGTTTTGCAAACATTTTTTAGAGAAATAAAAACAGGTCGGCGAATCGATGGGCATATTTTGCATCGATGTATTTTTGTATTTTTCGATGTATATCGTTCTCCCAGCCCTAGACCCAAACCCAAAGTACTTCTCCAAACTTCCTTGGCTGGGTAGGAGCAATTTGGAATGAAGGTGAAAAACAGCTATGTATTGGTTGGACAATCTGAACATGGTCCTTCCAAATTTGGTTAAAATAAACTAGCCCATGCAGTCAAAAAGCCCATTGACTTCAGGATAACTGAAGCTGATTGGTTGGGCAATCTGAACATGTTCTTTTCAAACTTTAAAATAAATGACCAAAAAGCAATTCAAAAACCCATTTGACATCAAGATGATTTAAACTGTTTTGGCTGTTTTTTTACAGCACTCTACAGAAAGAATGTCGTACTCGGTTACTAAACGTAACCTCAGTTCCCTGAGATACGGTGAACAAGTACTGCGTCTGCTAGACGCATATGGGAAAAAGCCTTTTGTCTCCTGAAGTCTTTTTCATTTATGCAGCTAAAACTGCACGGCCATTGGTTTGTGCAGTGTATCAAAAATGAACCAATTGCTAGGCAGCGGAGCTGCATAAGCCTATGGCAACTGTAACAGGGAGTCAGAGACGTTCGGATTCATTTGCAGTATTTTATTAAGAGAGTGGTCGAACAGGCAGAGATCAGGAAACAGCATCAGGTATGTCAAGGGATATCCAGAAATCAGTAACAATACCAGGCGGAGGTCGGGGCAGGCAGCAGAGAATCACAGTTGGTATACACATTCCAAGATCAAACACAGAAGGAAAAAACACAACTAAACATGACTTACAATCATTGAGAGTCCAAACACAGTATATATAGGGTAGTGGTAATGGCTAGCAATGCAGTACTCGTTCCCGTATCTACGAATGGGAGACATTACGAATGGGATCACGCCCGAGAGCCCAAACACCTTCGAGTGGTACAAAACGAGCCAATGGTACACAAAGTACCTTGGTCTGAGGGATTTGCATTGCGAGCTCCGCCCCGCAGAGCGGGTATATAAGGAGCAGCGCGAGCAACTCGCTTTCAAGTCTTCGCTGAGGAGCCGAGCCAGTGACCCGGCCGTTCAGCAGAACAGCGATTTGGCAAGGGGACGTAACCTCCTCAGAGGAATTGGCCAGGGAGGGGCTGTCGTGAGGAGTACAAGTTCGGGGAACCAGGTCCGGCCGGGCCAATAAGGCACAACCATGAGGACCTGCTCCTCGTCCTCCCTGATTTTGCACAATGTCTGTGCAAGAAGGCTCACTGGGGAAACGCATACTCGCTCAGGCCCAGCAGCCAGCTGTGTGCCAGGGCGTCCATGCCGAGAGTGCCCTTGGTCAGGGAGTAAAACAACTGGCAGTGGGAATTTTCTGGAGAGGCATACAGGTCTACCTGAGCGTCTCTGAAGCATTCCCAAATCAGCTGAACCAACTGGGGGTGGAGTCTCCATTCCCCGGGGCGAGGCTGCTGCCGTGAGAGCTTGTTGGCTGCACGATTGAGCCTGCCCGGAATGTGAATGGCATGAAGTGACCTCAGATGCTTGTGGGTATACATGAGGTGGGAGCGTAGACCACCCTGATGGTTGATGTACAGTACTGTCGCAGTGTTGTCCATAAGGACCAGAACATGCTTGTCCTTCAGCAGGGCCCTGAAGCGGTGCAGAGAAAGTCGTACTGCTAGCAACTCGAGGCAATTGACATGCCACTGAAGTCGGGGTCCCATCCAGGAGCCCGACGCAGCATGCCCGTTGCACATGGCACCCCAGCCTGTGGTAGAGGCATCTGTTGACAAAACAACATGTCTGGGCACACCGGCCTGTTGCCATGCCCATCTCGGGAGTCGGTCATGATTGATGACAGCAGTGACTGTGCGCGCTCGTTCGTTAGCCGAGCGAACATGGTGATGAGTCTATTTCTATACCGAGAAAAGAGATCCTCTGCACAGGGGAGAGCTTGCTCTTTTCCCAGTTGACCTGAAAACCCAGTCGGGCGAGGTGTCTGAGCACCAGATCCCTGTGCTCGCACAACCGCTCTCGAGAGTGAGCTAGGATCAGCCAGTCCTCGAGGTAGTTGAGGATGCGGACAACTTGTTCCCTGAGAGGAGCCAGGGCTCTGTGGTCTGTGCCGAGGAAGAATAAAGACATTTAAGTACACATCCTTCAGGTCGATTGCTGCAAACCAATTCATTGGATGAATGCATTCGAAAATGCGCTTGGGCGTAAGCATGAGTCTGTGCAGAGCTCGGTTCAAGGCATGCAAGTCCAGGATTGGCCGTAACCCACCTGTCTTCTTGGGTACTATGAAGTAAGGGCTGTAAAAGCCAAACTTCTTGTCGGCTGGAGGGACCGGCTCTATCGCACCCTTTACCAATAGGGTCACGACCTCCACGCGCATGACATGGGCATCTTTGCCCACCATCATCGCGTGGACACCCCGAAACCTGGGGGGACACCGGGCGAACTGAATCGCGTAGCCGAGCCTGAGCATCCGAATGAGCCAGCGGGAAGGCCTGGGAAGCTTTAGCCAGGCTCCCAGAAACTGAACCAGCGGGGTCAAGGGGACTACAGGTGTACCCACGGTGGGGCAGCGTGGTGGAGGAGACTTAGGTTCCCTTAGCGGGGGCAGAGTGTGGGCACTCGTCCGACTCCAAGTAGCAAAGAGGGCATGAGATGGCGAAGCGTTCTCTGCTTGGCCTGGCGTTTGGCAGGCTTAGGGGCAGAGACTGGTTGTGCCACCCTTCTGCGGCCATCTCCTCGCTGCGGCCAGGGTGAAGGCTGCTGCTGTGGGTCCGAGGTCCGTAGCAGTGAGCACCTGCTGCAAAACCCCTGGGTCAGCACTGCACTCGTGCAGCTGCCGGAGCAGCTTGGCCTGATAGACCTGAAGGGAGGCCATGGCATGCAGAGCAGAAGCGGCCTGACCCGCAGCTCGGTAAGCCTTGGCCACAAGCGTGGATGAGAACTTACAGTCCTTGGAGGGCAGCTTAGGACCACCATGCCTAACGGAGGTGCTCTGTGGACACAGTTGCATCGCAACAGAACGCTCCACCGAGGGAATCCCAGGATACCCCTTGGCCACCCCGCCATCAAAGGCAGTGAAGGCGGAGGAAGTACCAGAACAGTTTTGGGCAGTTAAAGGTGCCTTCCATGAACTTCCATGAACTGGTTACTTCCTGAAGCGGCAGAGAAGCAGGTCAACTGTGCTGCGAGGTCTCTTCACAGTCTTCCAGCTGCGAAGGCGAATAGCTAGTGGCTTTGGATCATCGTAGATATGTACAGTAGTTGTCGCTGAAAGAGAAGAAATCTGAGAATCCTGTGGTGAAGCCAGATGCCCCACCCATTTTGGCGGGCTTCGGCAAAGCTTGGCGGGCTTCGCCACCATAGGCGTGTGCAGCTCTGGTTCATTTTCAATACACTGCACGAACCAATGGCCATGCAGTTTTCACTGTCTGAATAAAAAAGGCTTCAGTTCAGGAGAAAAAAGGCTTTTTTTTCCATATGTGTCTACCAGATGCAGTATGATTGTAATATCGACAGGGAACTACACATTTCCATACAGAAAAAGTGATAGAAAGTGAAAAAAACACACCAACGTCTCAAATGCATCATGCACTATATTCTTTTACCTTTTTTAAACAGAGTGGTATAGATTTCTCAAATAATACAATATTTTCTGTGAGGGACAGAATTAAAATTTCACCAAACATCTGTTTTTCATTTATTCAATTTAAATTTGTGTATGTTCAAACTTTGCACATTATTGGATGAAAAGCAGCATTCTCCTTTTGTGTTTCATAGAAAAGTTCTAGAACAAGTGAGGGCAAATGACTGAAGATAAGAAAATTTTCTTTAACCAGCTCAGCTCTGAAAATAAATTTGTGTTTTGTATGTCTGCAGTCTTTCACTCTGTCCAGAAAGCGCATCATCCATTACACCAGCTACGACCAGCGAAAGAGAGCCAATGCGGCCTTCCTCATCGGTGCTTATGCGGTGAGTCCAGCTCTGTTTCTGTCCCCTTAGAAGATTATCATTTTGTTGATTTTAACCATCACGTTCTAGTATTTGAGAGGCCCCATAATTATGAACAGTGATAATCAAGAGCTATTGTAGACCCAGCTGACCTACTTTTAGAGCCTCTGAGAGAAATTTCTAGTCATGACGTATCATTTCTGTATTCAGGTAATCTACTTAAAAAGAACTCCAGAGGAGGTGTACCGGGCCCTGATCTCTGAAAACAATGTGTCATACCTGCCCTTCAGGTGAGGAGATGCTCACACGATCTGACACAAGGATCACAATCTGATCTGATCACGTGTCATCATGCTACTCATGCCTCATTACTACAGCTTTATATATCACTGCAACACTACTGTTCAATAGTTTGTGTCAGATTTTAGAGAAATTAAAACCTTTATTCAGAAAGGATGCATTAAACTAATCAAAAGTGACTGTTAAAAATAAAAAAACTACTTCAAAATGCTGTTCATTTAATCTTTTTGTTCATCAAAGAATCCTGAAAGAGTTATATAAGACTCCACATAAATACTACACAGCAAAAACGGTTTTCAACATTGATATACCTCATCAAGGCTGGATTTATTTGATCAGAATTACAGTAAACAAATACGTTTTGAAAGGTGAGAAATGCTGCAAGCAGAGTGATACAACATTGAAATGGTTGGAGTTCTGTTATCACTAGAATATTGCACTGCTGGAAAAGGCTCTCAGCCAATCAGATTCGAGGACCAGAAATAACTGTTGTATTAAACAAATGGTCTTACTGACACCAAACTTTAGAATGGTAGTGCACACACACACACACACACACACACACAAATATTTAATAATACATTCACAAAATATATATATATAATAATGTTTTTTGTAATGAACATTCTTTATCTTTTATTTACTTTTTTCTTACCATACAGAGATGCTGCTTTTGGGAACTGCACATATGATTTAACCATATTAGACTGTTTACAAGGAATCCGGAAGGTATGTGTATTGAAGTAAAGCATTTGTTATAAAAGCACAAACCATTTCAACTATTAATATTTACGAATGTTTAAGTTTGTGACACTCTTAAACTTTTTTGTGATCAAGGCTGCACAGTGTAGCCACATAATGCACTTTCGTCCCATATCAAAAATATTAGTCCACTTATCTGTTTTTTTAATCTGGCACTGGCACTATCTGACATATTATATCAAGGACATTAACACAATGTGATAACTGCGTAAGAGGAAGCAGAAAACAAAGAAAATAGTTGGTGTGGGTGGAGAGGTTTAGGAATTATATACATGTGAAGATCAGTGAGATATGATGCAAGTTAAATGACTCTTCTTGTAAATGAAACATGATTTGCGTATGTGGGGTTGAAGAAAACCTTGACAAACCTTTGTCCTTTTAAGCATACAGGATTCCTCTAAAATTAATTGATTCATTAACTGAAGATTTTTCCCTTAAGAACCATTCACTTTTCTTTTATGTTGGTAAAGTTATTAAAAGACCCAAATTCTTTTTTTTTTTTTTTTTTTTTTTCATGAAATGTCAAATCTTATAATTAATCATTTTTAATACATTTTCTCTTCAGGCCTTGCAGCACGGGTTCTTTGACTTTGAGAATTTTGATGTCGAAGAATATGAACATTATGAGGTATCACCTTTTTATATATAAAAATTATTTGTCAGTATTAATATTCTTAATTATAATTCTCACAAGTGATAATATTTCAGTGTGATTTCTGTCATTTTGACAGATGATAGATAGAAACATTCCAGTAAATACTGCTAATAGGGATTAGAAATGAAAAGGGGAGCATCCATGTGAAAACATCTGGAAAGAGATGTGAGAATGTGGCAAGAGAAAAAAATTCTTAATGCATTCAGTGAATGATCCATGGAACATATCAAAAATTAAATCAGGAAAGCCACAAATGTGCAGTATATATTTTATTTTTTCATATTGTTACAAAAGAAAACAGAAAAGAGACTGAAAAGAGCTTTTATACCATGCCACTCTAAAATACCAGTTGCAATCTTATTCTCCTGCGGTCTGAAAATAGAGAACATGAAGGAAAATGTTGTTCATTTAGTCAAACCAATGGATAAGGATTGTTTGTAGTGCATCCTTATGATTTGACATATTTGTGGAGCTTCCTCAATCCGGATATGCTTCCCATAATTTGAAATGCAGGACACTCGCTAGGAAAAAGAGTACTGTCCTATTGTACATTTTTTAAAGCAATAAAGCATCTATAAAACTCAATAACTGTAACTTCTTTTCATTAGTTGTTAACATGTACGGTATGTTTTTGATGAATTCAGATGTTTTAGCATGTCTTCTCACCTTTTGCATTACAAGCGTGTAGAAAACGGTGATTTTAACTGGATTGTGCCAGGAAAACTGTTGGCCTTCAGTGGACCTCATCCCAAGAGCAAAATAGAGAACGGTGAGCTGGCACATTAGATTCAGAGCTAAAAGATTCTGCACCAGCAAATACTAGATTCTAGTGGTTATTGGATCAGTGTTTTGGTAATTGTTCTTCACTTTTGAGCTGATGACTGTTTTGGCTCTTTCAGGTTATCCTCTCCATGCTCCAGAAGCATACTTCTCCTACTTCCGCCAGCACAATGTCACAGATGTTGTGCGACTGAACAGGAAGATTTATGAAGGTCGGCGCTTCACAGATGCCGGGTTTGAACATCACGACTTGTTCTTTGTAGACGGCACCACACCTAGTGATCTCCTCACGAGACGCTTCCTGCACATATGTGAGAGCGCCAAGGGTGCCGTAGCTGTCCACTGCAAGGGTGAGACACTTTCCAGAATCATGAAGAACTGCACTATTGTATAAACAAAACATGGAAAGGAGACATTGTATGATCCTGCAACTTCTGGGAAAGTGTAATGCAGAACCAAGACTTTATGTTGCTAGTGAACCTGTATTTAATGCAGTCTGTTTCAAATGTGATGCATTTGATGTCCCTTTAAAACCAAGCAGATTTCTGTTGGTCAGTGTGACAAATTTGCATTACCAACTTAAAACTTTTTTGCCCTCATGTAAAATTTCTTATTCTGACTGATATTAATGGATTTAATCAGCACAATTCCAGTCATTAAAATGAATGAATATATCTTATATCTATAACATACTGGTCATCAGCTGATTTTAATTGATTGGTAACAATCTATATTGCATTTTATTTGTTCATGATTATTTCCCCCTATTTTACATTTAACCCATCTCCTACCACTCAAAGTACATCTTTAAACACCTTCGTAAGGTGATGGCTGAATAATTTTTTTTGTGATTAAAGTGCTTGATTTTAGTAGTTTATTTTGTTTAAATTACATTTTTAACAAAATAGTATAAATATAGTCTGTAAACAGCCATAATATAACAACAATCATTGCTTATCTGTGTTTTAAAATCAGTGCATCCTTATTTATTTTATTTGGTAAGTGGATGATGGTAAGTCATGCAGCCCATCCATGACTGTGACTGATGAATTAATGCCTAAACACTTTGAACATAATAGTTTGATTGCGTGCATATTCTTCGATGGGGAGCATTTTCTGATTAAAATGATTTTTTTTATTTTTTTATAATATATTTAGATTTTTTTAATAATTATCTTCCCACTTCCTTTCACAGCTGGCCTTGGCAGGACAGGCACTCTGATAGGCTGCTACCTGATGAAGCATTATCGCTTCACAGCACCTGAGGCCATTGCCTGGACACGAATCTGCAGACCGGGCTCCGTCATTGGACCACAGCAGCACTTTCTTGAACAGTAAGTCTAAAATTCTACAGACAGATCAAGGCACATAAGGTCATAACATGGTCTAGAGGTCTTTTTAGAAGCGCTTTCTTTTTCTTAAGGAATCAGCACAGTATGTGGGTTCAAGGTGATCTCCATCGGTCCATGCAGAAGCAACAGCAGTTGAGGCAAAGCCGACAACAGGAGAGAAACATGGCCCATCTCATATCCAGCGTGAATGACATGTCCATCAACAGCACCATTCTGAAGCCACCAAGTGTGGATGAGGTGAGACATCTGAGGAACTGAATCTACCAATCATATCTGAGTGCACAATACAGTTCCACTGTTATTGACACTGTTTTGTTACTCTACAGAATGAGTTCAGGGAAGAGGACATGATTCCAACTCAAGGAGACAAACTACTAGCTCTAAAGGGCCAACGCAACCCCAGACCTACTGCCACAGTGCTTAGGTAGACCCTCAGTTATACTAAATAAATGATATAATTGTCATTAATATGGTCTCAAAAGTCTCAGCCTTGACGCTAAATCAAAATATTGTGGCAGTTAAATCAAAAGTTTTGGGTCAATATACAAAACCATTGCCTTGATAATGTTTTGCTTTCTATTTGCTAACTTTGGATATATGGTTTTTTAGTTTAGTTTTTTAAACTATGTTAAAAATGCATTTATTTTTTTATGCTTGGTTTGAAAACATTTTATGAAGATGAATTAATGAACAGTTATAGGATATATAAATACTATCCAGCATAAAGCACACTTTTAAATAAAAGTAGCTTTGTTATGTGTGAAAATATGGCAGAAACGCTGGGAGTTTTTAAACGAGTGCTAAGGGAATTATAGAAATGAATATATTTAACCTTTATTTAAACAGGAAAGGTCCCATTGAGTTACAATAACTCTTCTCCCAGGGAGTCCTGGCCAAGACTGACAGCCAAAAGTTTCAATACATAAAAGACAGGACATAAATTACATAATACACCACAAATCTCTATACAATATACATACTAGAAAACAAAACAAGACATTAACGTCAGCAAATACAAACATACAATTGTATAAGATACCTAATTAAAAACAATTGCACTGTTCAGTCAGGGTGGACTTTAAAAGATTTTTAAAAGTATTAGTAGATGGAAGTGATACTAAATTTAAAGTGTTATAGAGTTCATTTCAGGCATTTGGTGCATATGATGAGAAAGCTTTTTAACTAATGGCTGTTTTTGTTGATGGAGTAATTAATAGTATTGTCTTTGACGACCTTATTCCGTAAACACCATTTTGATAAATAAGCAAATTTGAAATATAGATGGGTAATTTACCCATTAGTGCTCTAGCAATAAAAATCAATACATTGATTTTTCTGAAGGAGAGGGAGGATCATTGTAATGAAACGTAAAGCTGAGTGGTATAGTACATAGGGCTGTAGCTATCGAATATTTTAGTAATCGAGTATTCTACCAAAAATTCCATCAATTAATTGAGTAATCGGATAAAATGTGTTTTTGCTTAATTAAAATGCAATATTAATTATGCAAGAGAAAATAAGACTCCTGGGTCTCTTAAAATGAACAACTTAGTTTCTTTTTTTTTGGGGAATTTTTTTTTCTTTTTTAAATGCATAGAATGCAATGCATACATCAAAAATAAACATTTAATTATTACCAATTGTTTCTCTGTCTGTACTTGTACTGTGAAAAATGACAATAAAGTTGACAGATTAATTAAGTGCATTTAAGTGCCATTCAGTTGGGGTTTTAAATAAAGCATTTTCTGAGATGCACATTAAACACATAAAACATTAATTTAATTTATCTTTTAATTATTGAACATTAACTTAACTTTTTGGTACAAACCCGCAATAACTAAACTAAACTTCTGTGTATGTGATGTGACGCTAGTTTTACTCAAATCAAACGGTCAGATGCTCATGAAGTGACTGTCAGTGCAATTCTGGAAATGTTGTTCATGTGTTCACGTCCTTATTTAGTGAGAGAGCAGACCCTGAAATCACCGATAGCGTCACACGCGCTTCAGTGTGTTAATAAAGGAAGACGCGCTTCTGCTCCATTCATTAACACAGACATGCAGAACATGCAGGATTCCTATTTAAATATACTGTTCCGGGTTAATATTTGCAGATATTAATCCATATCGTGATTTGATGTAAGTGCAATGACCTATTTTTGATTAATTCATTCAAAATTTGGCAAATACCATGCCATTTCGCGCATTTAACTGTAAATTCCGTTTTTATGACTGGATTCCGCGATTCCCTCTGCGTTTTCTGCATCGCGGAAATCATAGGGCCCTAGTTGTGGTATGCCAGCTCTATCTTGCAATGGACACACTCCACGATGTTCTCTTTACGTTTGCCCGCATCCTCAAATCAAAACACTGCTGACTCCTTGCAGTATGCGATGTCGGACGCAGCGCTTGTGTCTCCTTCCGCTTTGTGGGTGACGTAAACGCGTTGTGTCACATTAAAAAAATCATTGCGAAAGAACCTGACGTGAGATTTAAAATAAATTAAAAGAGACTTCGAGGCAGAGGAATTTGCCTCGATCATTTTTTGTAATCGAGTTACTCGAGTTACTGGAGGAATCATTTCAGCCCTAATAGTACATCTAGTTAAAAAATATTATATATATATATATATATATATATATATATATATATATATATATATATATATATGAATTAATAGTAGCACTTTAGTATAGGGTCCAATTTACACCAATAACTAGTTGCTTATTAGCATGTCTATTATTAACATATTGGCTGTTTATTAGTGCTTATAAAGTACATATAACGCATGACATCCCTAATCCTACCCAATACACTAAACTTAACAACTACCTTATAAACTATTAATAAACAGCAAATAAGGAGTTAAATGAGGCAAAAGTCATAGTTAATGGTTAGTTAATAGTGAGAATTGGACCCTAAAATAAAGTGTGAGTGAATTAATTAATTATATGAATGTACCTCTGAAGGTTCTGACTGTCTTTAGAATAGATTTAATGGGATTTTGTTTTCATCTCCACTCCATGTAATACCTAATAAAGTAGTGTTTTAAACACAATTCTCCTTTGTCCACAGAGATCACTGGAAACAGCTGTAATTTTGCTTTTCCATAAGCGCCACCCCCTGTCAGAGAGTGGACATACAGAGAGTTACATTTCCATTCAGCCTGCAGTTTATGTCTGGCCAAAATACAGACTGAATTAGCATGCCCTGCTGTAAATTTTGACTAGTTGATGAAAAACAAGTTTGTGTGGATTCTACACTTTTAAACAATTTGTATAAGGTATATAAAAAAATGTATGGAGAAAAAAAAATACATATAATCATTATTCAATTATCATTTTTATTTAAAGAATGAAATGTGAGATTTACCATTTGATGAAACCTTTTCAAAGCTTTATTTGAACATGTTGTACATGTTATTAGATAATCTGTGTCAAACATGTTGTCATTTAAATTCCAGACATAACTTGAACTATTATTATTTAGTGTTTAGGTTAAAGGCCCGTTCACACCAAGCATGATAACTATCAAGTCAAGTCACCTTTATTTATATATATTCACTTTATTTATATATATATATTCACTTTAAACAAAATACATTGTGTCAAAGCAACTGAACAACATTCATTAGGAAAACAGTGGAATTTTTACTGTTTTACCTAATTAATTTACCTAATTAATTTACTGGTTTACCTAATTAATGTAGCCTAAAAATCCTTTAACGGATTTGGATATTAAAAGCATATTAGTATGTTATGTGTAAGACAAGTTAAAGAGATGGGTCTTTAATCTAGATTTAAACTGCAAGAGTGTGTCTGCCTCCCGAACAATGTTAGGTAGGTTATTCCAGTTTAGGCACCAAATAGAAAAAGGATCTGCCGCCCGCAGTTGATTTTGATATTCTAGGTATTATCAAATTGCCTGAGTTTTGAGAACGTAGCGGATGTAAAGGATTATAATGTAAAAGGAGCTCATTCAAATACTGAGGTGCTAAACAATTCAGGGCTTTATAAGTAATAAGCAATATTTTTAAATCTATACGATGTTTGATAGGGAGCCAGTGCAGTGTTGACAGGACCGGGCTAATATGGTCATACTTCCTGGTTCTAGAAAGAACTCTTGCTGCTGCATTTTGGACTAGCTGTAGTTTGTTTACTAAGTGTGCAGAACAACCACCCAATAAAGCATTACAATAATCTAACCTTGAGGTCATAAATGCATGGATTAACATTTCTGCATTTGACATTGAGAGCATAGGCCGTAATTTAGATATATTTTTGAGATGGAAAAATGCAGTTTTACAAATGCTAGAAACATGGCTTTCTAAGGAAAGATTTCGATCAAATAGCACACCTAGGTTCCTAACTGATGACGAAAAATTAGACAGTGTTCTAGGTTATTACAAGCAGAGTTTTTAGGTCCTATAATTAACACCTGGTTTTTTTTTTTTCAGAATTTAGCAGTAAGAAATTACTCGTTATCCAGTTTTTTATATCGACTATGCATTCCATTAGTTTTTCAAATTGGAGTGTTTCACCGGGCTGCGAAGAAATATTGAGCAGAGTATCATCAGCATAACAGTGAAAGCTAACACCATGTTTCCTGATGATATCTCCCAAGGGTAACATATAAAGCGTGAAGAGTAGCGGCCCTAGTACTGAGCCTTGAGGTACTCCATACTGCACTTGTGATCGATATGATACATCTTCATTCACTGCTACGAACTGATGGCGGTCATATAAGTATGATTTAAACCATGCTAATGCACTTCCATTAATGCCAACAAACTATCATAGTAGTCTCAGTACTATGATATTGTCTAAATCCTGACTGGAAATCCTCACATATACCATTTTTCTCTAAGAAGAAATATAATTGTGAGGATACCACCTTTTCTAGTATCTCGGACAGAAAAGGGAGATTCGAGATTGGTCTATAATTAACTAGTTCTTTGGGGTCAAGTTGTGTTTTTTTGATGAGAGGCTTAATAACAGCCAGTTTGAAGGTTTTGGGGACATATCCTAATGACAATGAGGAATTAATAATAGTCAGAAGAGGAACTATGACTTCTGGAAGCACCTCTTTTAGGAGCTTAGATGGTATAGGGTCTAACATACATGTTGTTGGTTTAGATGATTTAACAAGTTTATACAATTCTTCCTCTCCAATAGTAGAGAATGAGAGGAACTGTTCCTCAGGGGGTTTATAGTGCACTGTCTGATGCGATACTGTAGCTGACGGCTGAATGGTTGCAGTTTTATCTCTAATAGTATCGATTTTAGAAGTAAAGTAGTTCATAAAGTCATTACTGCTGTTGTGTAGGGAAATGTCAACACGGCTTTATTTTTCGTTAATTTAGCCACTGTATTGAATAAATACCTGGGTTATGTTTGTTTTCTTCTAAAAGAGAAGAAAAGTAATCGGATCTAGCAGTTTTTAATGCTTTTCTGTAGGATAGGTTACTTTCCCGCCAAGCAATGCGAAATACCTCTAGTTTTGTTTTCCTCCAGCTGTGCTCCATTTTTCGGGCTGCTCTCTTTAGGGTGCAAGTATGCTCATTATACCATGTTAATCTGTTTTCCTTAACCTTCCTTAAGCGTAAAGGAACAACTGTATTTAAAGTGCTAGAAAAGAGAGAGCCCATAGTTTCTGTTACATCATCAAGATGTTTTGGATATGCTAAGGAATTTGGATACATCAGGAAGATAACTTAAAAAGCAGTCTTTTGTGGTAGAAGTGATGGTTCTTCCATACTTGTAACAAGAAGTAGAATTTACTATTTTGTATATGAAGTTCATCATCACTTGGCTGCATAATTTCAACACTATCAACATCAATTCCACGTTACAGTATTAAATCTACAGTATGATTTCGACAATGAGTAGGTCCTGAAACGAACCCCAATGGAGTTCAGAATGTCTATAAATGCTGATCCCAATGCATCTTTTTCATTATCAACATGGATATTAAAATCACCAACTATTAAAACTTTATCTGCAGCCAGAACTAACTCAGATGTAAAATCACCAAACTTTTAATAAAGTCTATATGGTGCCCTGGTGGCCTGTATACAGTAGCCAGTACAAACATAACAGGGGATTTATCATTAACATTTGTTTCTCTGGGTAATGTTATATAAAGCACCATTACTTCAAACAAGTTATACTTGAAGCCTGCCCTCTGAGAAATCCTAAAAACATTGTTATAAATTGAAGCAACACCTCCCCCTTTGCCTTTTAGACATGGCTCATGTTTATAACAGTAATCTTGGGGGGTGGACTCATTTAAAATAACGTAATCATCAGGTTTTAGCCAGGTTTCTGTCAAACAGAGCACATCTATATTATGATCAGTGATCATATTATTTACAAAAAGTGTTTTCGTAGAAAGGGATCTGATATTCAATAAGACAAGCTTTATCATTTATTTATCCATATTGCATCTGTTTTTATTTGTTGAACCTTAAATTGTTAATCTTAACTTGGTTTGGACGTTTTTTGTATTTTCTAGTTCAGAGAACAGACACAGTCTCTATAGGGTAATATCTAGGTGAAAGAGTCTCCTTGTGCTGAGAATTAGGTGACCTCTGTGACGTGAGGCAGCTAGCAGACAGTCGGTTTAGCCAGTCTGTCTGCTTCCTGACCTGGGCCCCAGTTAGTCAAGTATAAACACAGTATAAATCAAGTATAAATCAGTGGGTGCACCACTGAGTGGGGAGAACCTGTTTAATGTTTTGATCGGAACAGAAGAGCGGTGTTTTGACCCACGACTGCGCTGTCTCACTGTCACCCAGTTGCCCTGCTGCTGGGGCTCTGTTGCCAGAACCGAACTATGTACAGGAATCTCTGAGCTAGACGCATCCAAAGCTGTATCTAGAGCCCTAACATTCTTACTGTCCTCAATTACAGTTTGGATGCGTGTCTCTAAATCTGAAATCTTCTCTGTCAGCCTAACTATTTCCCTGCATTTATCACATGTGAATTCCTCATCTGCGACAGAGATAGATAAACTGTACATGTGGCAAGAGGAGCAAATGACAATAGCAGGAGAAGCCATTTCTCAACGTGCTTGATGAAATATTCTTACTGCGGTTGTTTGATGAACTTGTGAAAAACTGGAGAAAGAGAGAGGAGAGGAGAAAAGAAAACAGCAATAGGTTCGAATGAAACCGCTAATGACAAGCTAACGAGTGCTAACGCTTTGTAGGTGTCCTGCACTCAAGGATATAAAATAACAGTGAACAATAAAAATTTATCTGATAAGATTGATAGATAATATCAGATATATGGTGTGAATTAAGTTATATTTTATTACTTTAAAAACAGAGAGTCTAAAAATCATTCTCAATATTAAAGAATAGCGGAATCCACACCACAACTATAACGATAAAGAAGCAGAGAAATTATATCGTTGGAATCACTTTCAGAACGATTTTTTTCTGATGAACGATAAAAACATTGCTAACCAATCAGAATTAATCCTGCTCTAATGAGCTTGAGAATTTAAAGCAGCAGACACGCGTCTGCTTAGAATACACAGACAATATCGTTCACTGGTGTGGATACTAATATCGTTATCTTTATAGGTATCTTTATAGTTATCATTCTTGGTGTGATCGGGCCTTAAGGCACAAACTGAAAATTTTCGCTGCTAGAGGGCTCATCTTCAAAAAAAAAAACAAAGACCAAGTAGCAGCACAAGAAGCTGTGACTGAGTGTGGGATCATAGGAGTTGTGGTCTTCATCCCCACTACCGATGATATTTGACGGGGCAAAAATCATGTTCATGGATGAGCTAATGATTTATTGAAGTAGTAGAATGAAGCAGGGTGAGGTTGAAAGCCATCGAAGTGAAACGAGGCCGCTGAACTGGAAAGCAGCAGAACTTTTATTATGCCCCATTTGACCGCTTCCTCTCCTTTCGGAAGTATGTGGGGGAAAAAAGCAGCACTGTTTTATCATACTGGATATGTTTGAAAGTTCTGTTATATCTGTACTGGTCTATTAAAACGCATAACATATTAAAGCGTCTTTGGTGTTGCCATGTTTTCTTCAAAACAAAACCAGAGATCGAGGGGTTATGACTTCATTGGCAGGCGACACAATCACATTATGGACACGGTGTCACTAGTTAAAATTGCTTATTTCTCTGGATATAAACATTCTTTGAAACATTTGGGATAATGTGATAAGTACGCAAGTCAGCAAAATATGTAACACTGTTCTATTGGTTTTTGGATGTTTTAATAAAAAAAATCTTATATTGTGCCTTTAAAGCTGCGGCAGGTAACTTTTGACGCTCTGGCGGTTAATAAACAGAACTGCTTGCGTCTTGCAGAAGAACATCGTAGCCGGAACTACTTATCTCTGTTCATGTCTATGAAGAATCACAAAGGTACTGTGTTACTCCGCCGCGGTACCCCCAAAGCAATCTAAAATAGTCTGAATATAAACACTTATTGTAGGTGCACCCCTAGTGATTCAGGACAAGCTAAAAACACGGTTTGGAAAATGGATTCATGGTGTACATGCTTATTATATAAATTTTTCTACATTTTGAACACAAACAAAGTTACGGACTGCAGCTCTGATTGGTTGTTTTCTTACCGGGAGCGGTCTGCAACTGCAAATGGCAATAGGACCACTGGGAGGAGCCAGAGGAGCTTGATTTTTTCACAGATTATCTGTCTCTTATTCTACTGTCAGGACATTAAAATATATTTTTTACAAAACTTACCTATTGCAGCTATAAGTAATTCTATTTATTGTTTGATGATTTTAAATAGAAAAATTGGTAAATGATTTATGTGTTAGTACTTGGTACTTGGTCACTTTAATCATGATGAGATCTTTTCATACCATTACATCTTTACCCCAGGTATACATATAGAGAAGAATCAAGAGGTCAAACCAAGTTATTGTCAAGTTAATATTGACAGTAGATTTACCAATTTATTGACAGTAAATCTACCCTTTTAGGGTTATTTTAACAATCTAAACACAAAGGGTTAAGCTCACTTTAATGACGGAAAAAACGGTCCTTGCGCCAGGGGGCATTTTTTGGAAATGCTCTTAATGAGTAATAGGCATCTCGCATTCCCTTTAAGAGGAGATGCACTCGCGCCATGGTGGATTGCTATTTACATTGCAGAATTTGTTGGCGGAAAAGCTTAACACTTCTCAAGCGAAGAAACAGATCTTCTCATGTGCAAAGTTCAAGCACGCGAGCAGATCATTTATGGGACAAGCAGGAATCCACCAAAGCTCAGCGCAATGAGTCATATGTGTGTGTACTGGCACGATTGTTCAGTTAATTCACCAATTTCATGATCAGTAGTAATAGGCTGAATTGCAAATAGGTAGCCTAATTCTAATACACACAATGACTATCCATTATTACATTTTTATATTTATTTAGCCTTCACAATAATATTCGTTTACAAGGATTACGAAAAGGATTCGTAATCCTTTTGTTTTCAATATTTGGCATATTTGTGTGATGCGCATCCCTGTGTGTAATAAGCAAACGCGCACTGTGGACCACACTCTTTAAATAACAAAATGCGGGAAAATGCGAACGTTGCTGGACTGAAACTAGCAAACACACATGCGCTGCGCCTTGCGTCGCATTGTGTCGGGTGTATGATAGGGCCCTTAGATTTACCATTATTTTGAGCTTTATAGCTTTTGACCTGTAGGCCAGTGGACCAGTGGTACTTTCAGTTCATTTTGACGTTATTCATAGTGCTTCTCCTTTCTTAAATTGTGCATACACATTTCTGGCTCGCGGGCTGGATGATAGATAGGGAAGCAAGAACATGATTAAGCATCAGTTACAGCAGTGGTTCCCAATCCTGGTCCTGCAGAACACCCAACACTGCACATTTTTGGTGTCTCTCTTATCTGACAGACACATTTGAGGTCTTGGATCCTTCACTAATGAGCTGATGAGTTGAATCAGGTGTGTTTGAATAAGGAAACATCTAAAATGTGCAGTGTTGGGGGTTCTCCAGGACCAGGATTGGGAACCACTGAGTTACAGAATTGAGAATCCCTCACCATTGAAATCCAGTCCCACTTAGTACCCAAAGGTATCCTGCTCAGGAACCCAATGCATCATCATGATATCCTTTCTTTCTGATTATCTGATCTCCTCATCCACTATCAGTGTGCACCATACACTTGGAACACCCACCACACACCACCCTGTTGGTGGAGAGGAAACCATAATGAAGCCAATCAGAAGATATGGGGATGATTAGACGAAAGACATCCTGGTATTTTTAATGACCACAGTCAGGAGTCAGGACCTCAGTTTAACATCTCATCCAAAGGATGGTTCATGTTGACAGTATAGCATCCCAATCACCAGTGTTGGGCAAGTTACTCTGAAAATGTAATCAAATTAGTTATTACTGATTACTCCTTTTAAAAGTAATCATGTTACTGTCCTGATTACTTTATTTCAAAAGAAATTAGTAATTAGTTTAATTTTTTTTTTCATTACTTTTTTTCTCTATGAAATTTATTAAATCCCAGCATACACGCACCTGATAAATATTTGTTATTAACTCATTAACATTCACAGAACACTGTTATTTTTAACTAAAGCAAGTGGCTGCTTTTTAATTTCTAAAAGATTAAATCCGACCAGTCTTGGGCTACAGTGTGATGTGGCTGCCGGCAATCTGCCAGCAATTACACCAATCACTATAGCATTCTATTTGTCTCCTTTGCATCTGTAGCCAATGAGCTTGCTGCTCAACATTTTAATTGTTTGGTTCATGGTTTGTAGTATCAGCAAATAAAGTACCCATGAACAATTCTTTCAGTCAGTAAAATCACTTGGGGGTCTAAGAGGGACTAGGTTTTGCACAACAATGGCAGTGACCGATCCGAAATCATTACTCATACTGAAGAACTACACTGTCCTTCCTTGAGGACATTCTGGAGGACAATCACAAATAAATGATTAACTTTTAATACACTTGCTCTGCTTTTTGTCATTTTTTTGGCAGTGGGATAAACCTAGCTCCAAGCACCATTTCCCCTCCCAAGTCTTCCAAAGCTCCCCTCTTCATTTCCTCTTCCAGTGCACCACGAAGACTAACAAGAAGCCCTTCCTCCTCTGCCGGCAATCTAAAAAGGTACGTTAATGTTTAGATACACTGTCTGAGTGTTTTGTTATTTTATCCCAGATCCTGTTTATACATTGCTAACCCAGCTAACCCCGCTTTATGCGGCCCACACAGCTTCAGTCCCCGTTTAGCCCATTCCCTCAGCAACCTTTACGATGAAGACAACTTCAGTGACGATGACAACAGCACACCTCCTTCCTCCTTCGCACCCTCCTCATCCCCTGCTCTAACCCCTGCACCTCCACCTGGCTTCAGCTTTGGGTACACCTCTACTGAGCCCCGACTTCCTCCCTCACATTTAAACATCAATCAAGAGGCCAACACCAACCTCAACAGCCTTACTGAAGCTAATACAGTTAGCGCTAATCGCACAGTCAGGCCTATGAACAGAACGGGCTATAGTCTGTTCTCCAGCGGCCCGCCGAACCCCCGTAGAGGTCCGTTGCGAGGTGGACTAAGCAGGCTTCCAGGCCGCTACCTCAGCAGATCCATTCCAGTGAGTGACCATCTGGCTGCCTTAGCCGTCTCGGTGGCGCTTGATTTTCACTCACGATTCTGCTGTTTCACTAACTTCCCTTCACTTTGTAGTTTTCCTCCAGTTTCTTTCTGGCCTCACTTACTGTTTCTGTGCTATAGTATAATTGTGACTTTTATGTGAGATTCTTATAATCTGGGTTTTCATAATTTAAAAAGTTTAAATCGTCATCATTTTACCACCGCTATGTCATTCCAAACATGAATGTGTTTTCATTTTTGGAACAAAAAGGTGATGTAAATACAAATAAAATACAAGCTGTATCAGAAGCACATATTTATAGCAAATTATAACCAATTTTGGGATGGTCCTCACATAAAATGTAAAACTGATTAAAGGTGTGGTATTTGCAGCTGTTCTGTGAATTTTGTAGTCATTTCAATAGGAATAGAAGGGGTTGTATATTTTGTGCGATGGCAGATTTTCATGTGAATTCACGGCATTGATCAACAACAAGATGCTTAGTTTGAAAGTGACTTCCGTGTGAGCTATACTTCATCTGCTACACTGTTAACAGATTCACAGCACTTTTTTGCCTGTAAACTTTTGCCTCAGTTTCGCTAATGTGACCGCCCCTAAAGTTATTACAGTCTTTTCATTTTTTGAGTACATTTACAGAACATTTTTTTTTATCATTGGGTCAGTTGGGGGTAAATAAAGTGAATAAATCTCTAACGAACAAAATAATTTAGTTCCTAATTCTATTCCATCCAGTCCAAGAATAGCAAATTAAATATATATATATATATATATATATATATATATATATATATATATATATATATATATATATATATAATATATACTGACTGTGCATAGATTAAGCCAGGATAAGGCTTTCGATCAATTAGGACATATAAGTAGTTTTACCTTAGAAGATACATTACTGGTGTGCATCTTCATGCACGTCATTGGCAGTGATGTATTTTAATACTGTATGAATGCAAACATGCATTTTAGGACTAGGCTTAAGCCTTGTCTGTGAAACGGGTTTAGTGTATTCCGTATTTTAGTATACTTTGCACACATCCTTTCATATCAATTTATTAAATTCATTTTCTCTTTCTCTCCACAGTCCCTTCAGTCTGGATATGTTCAGTACTAAGGCTATGCTTACACACTGATGGCCATCACAGCTGACCATTCGACCATGGACAAATCATTCCTAAAAGCTGATACACCATTCAGAAAAATCACACTGGGTTTAAAGTGTTTATAACATATTTATAGTGTTTTAATTGACAACATCTCTGTAAGTCTGATGTATTATTCACAAATGTATTCATTGTTTTCTACATCCAAAATGGAACGTAACTGCTGGCATTTCTTTGTGACTAATTTTACATAAGACAGCATTGTCTCACTTTTTAGTTTTTAAGAAAGTCACAATTCGAAAGAAAATCTCATCAGTTGTGCATGAGTGTGTGTGTGACAGTATGGGTGTTTACAAAAAATATACATGTATGTATGATCACATGACGCTGATTCAATTATGTTTAGTTCTATGATTGTACAGAAATCATGATTTTTAAAACATTTTGTACAGATAGTAGTAATTTTAACTGGAATGTACTTTAAATGGAATATACTTTAGATGCATTAAACTACTGTCCTTAAACAGATCTTTTAAAGACTGTGACATGGTGATTTGTGATGTACAAAATACTAAATTGAAATTAAATATACTCCAAACAGTTAATCAGAGGGAAATAATCAAGTATTTATTTATATTCACAAATTAGATGATATGAGAAAACATTGAGTAGGTGTGGCTTGGAGTCTGATAAGTGAGCCTAATGGATAATTTTTGTTTGGAGAAACCAAAAGTAAAAAGGAAAAGGCGGATGTTGATCATTATCTTGGTTGGAATACAGCCAAGGTGGGAATATCCAAAAACATTATCGTCTTATTTCTCAAGTCGCATGTTGAATGAGTGAAACAGAACAGAGGCAAAATGTGTGGAGTGAAATGCATCAGCTTTGCGCTGTGGATTAATATTCTTAGTGTAATAACAGGTAAGAAGACCTCAGACAGCCGTTTAATCGATTTGAACCTTCCATTTCATTATTTTGACAGTACACTTTTTTTTTTTTTTCACAGGAGAAGACAATTTTAAACTGAATTTAACTCCGTTAAATCCAGTGATTCATGTTGGTAAGGATCTGGAGCTGACCTGTGAAGCGACCAATTGTAAGGATAATGTGACCTTCATCTGGGAAGCAGCACTGGATAAATTTCTCGGTGGAGAGTCTGTATCTGAGAAGAATGTTTCCCGCCTGCTGATCAGGAACATCTCTTTCAAACACAGTGATACAGTTGTGTGCAAAGCTACTTGTCCGGGAAAGCAACTACAGAAAACGACAAAGATAAATATGTTCTGTGAGTAATATTTCAGCTGTACTCCTAACTACTAATTAGACGGTTATTAATTTATGGATAAAGCAGGCCATAGTTTAAACATTAATAAGTACTTTTAAACAGCATTTATTTATCCACTAACCTACTCCTGAACTGACTATGCTGATTGGTAGATAAATATTCCAATAATGTATTTGTTTTTTTGTTTTTTTATCTACCTGTTACCTGTGTTGCTTTTAAGTAATATTCAATTAATTATTTTTCAGTTACGAGTTAACGATTGCTGTCCTTATAAATAGCAGTTTTATACCAGTGGATTCACTTTTTGAGTGTAATGACACATGATTACTGTAAAGGAATACTCCACCCAAAAATTAAAATTCTTTCATAATTTCCCTGTCCACATTGCTTTCCCAGATGGACAGTTGTGTTTTAAATGAATCATACCCTTGGTAAATTATTATCAAAGCAATCTGTGAAATAAATAGTTAATCCTTTTGATATATATATATATATATATATATATATATATATATATATATATATATATATATATATATATATATATATATATATATATATAATTTGTATTTTTTTTTATTATTATTAACAAAAATCTGATCTTTCATTGGGTAATAGGAATTTAAAGTGGGTGGGTCGGGGTCTCATTATGAAATAATAATTAATTAATAATTATAATTTATAAAAAAATTCTCTAATACACATTGGCCACAATTAATCATACCCTTTTATTCAATGCCTTTTGCAACCTCCTTTTGGCCAAGATAACAACATCTGACAAGAGACTATTCCTTTAAACAGAATCACTCCAGACCCTTCAGATTTCCAGATCCATGTTGGTGCTTCTTCAGTTCACCCCACTCATTTTCTATAAGGTTATATGGGATATCTGGGACAGCCATGGCAGAAGCAGAAGTAGTTTCCAAACTCTTGATTTCTCCATGCCCTTTGTTTGTCCTATAGTTCTAATTGACTTCTTCTTTTATTTTAGCATCCACATTGCTTGCTTTTCTTTCAGAGTCAGCTTCCTCGTCTTCATCCCTCGTCTTTGTGTGTGTCATCATCAAAAGCAAGACTCAGAATGCAGAAGCTATGGATATAACTGATAAGACACATTCCCTGATTTTAATATCTGAAGAATTAATGCAACAGGACATAGCCGAACACTTAGAAAGATCTGTGAGGAAACTGTTCCATTACTTATGCTCACGTCAGATAGGGAGATGAAACTCTAAAAGTGCTGATCTCCTTAGCTAGTAAAACATCTTTGTGTTGAATCAGCCAATACTAAAATGTGACATTCTGTAGTTTTGTCTTGTATTCATCTTTTAATCATATTTACAGATTTCTTGACTCCACAGCAAACAGAGCGATTTTGTCTTTACTGTTCCAATACTTATGGAGGGTATTTAATTATAGTCTTAATTTTAGTTGATACAATATAATTAGAATATCGATATGAACACTATTAAAAAAATATTTGTAAAAACTACCAAGAATGCCCAGAACAGATGTCTGTGCATACAAACTTATGAAAAATGAATTTGCCAAGTCTATGACACCTCATATAAAACAATATAATATTTTTGAAAAGAATATGGCACACATAAATTAATGTTTATGATTTGCTGCTCAAATATCATTTATTATTATGTTGAAAACAGCAGAATTTTTTTAGGTTTCTTTGATGAATAGAATGTTACAAAAGCTTTTCATTACAGATGAATGCTGAACTTTGGATCTTTCTACTCATCAAAGGATCCTGAAAAACATTTACTTGTAATAATAAAACCTTCATAATCATCAGGAAGAAGGAGGCGGGAACCAGCGGACAATCAACTGAAACTTTAATAATTCAATATAAACACAAAACAGCGCACCAGCCCCTCACAGACGACTGATTCTCACAAATGAAAACCAAAACATAAAATAAAGCCCAGGCCTGGTCCTCTCTTGTCCTTCACTGTCGTCGTTCCAGTTTTATATCCTTCCTTCTCCTCTGTGGGACTCGAGACCGGCGGTGGGTCGCAGGTGTCGCTGACTTCCCAATCACTCCACCGGCCTCACTCGTGTTCCCACATCCCTCGCCCCGCCCCACTCGTCACAGTACTCAACTGTAATAATCAGCAAATCGGCATATTAGATTGATTTCGTGATCATTTCTGGATCATGATCCTGCAATGGTGCTGAACATTCAGCTTTGATCACAGGAATAAATTACATTTTAAAATGTATTCAAATACAAAGCAGTTATTTTAAATAATAAAAAATTTTCAGAATTGTACTGTTTTTACTGTAATTTGTATCAAATAAATGCATGCTTGGTAAGCATAAGATAATTTAAAAAATTGTTTAAATCTTACTGTTCAAAAACTTTTGACTGGTAGTGCAGGCTTATAGATGGAAACAAATGCGCTTTAGCCAGTTTGAAGAGTATGAAAAGTATGGAAGCCCATTTCCACCATTGAATAAAAAAGGGTAATTGCAACTTTTTTTCTTATAATTGTGTGATACAAACTCAGAATTGCATGATACTTGTGAGTTAAAAAGTCATAATTGTGAGAAATACAGCTAGAACTGCAAGATATAAACTCACAATTCAGACTTTTTTTGAAATTGCGTGTTCTTATGTCAGGATTGCGAGGTATTGCAATTCTAAGAAAAATGGTGGAATTGTGAGAAAAAAAAGTCGCAATAAGCTTTTATTTTGTTATTCAGTGGCGGAAAACGAGCTTCCATAGAAAAGTGCTCCAAATAATTGTAGTCATTGTGTATTAGAGAATATATATATATATACAGTATTGTTCAAAATAATAGCAGTACAATGTGACTAACCAGAATAATCAAGGTTTTTCGTATATTTTTTTTATTGCTACGTGGCAAACAAGTTACCAGAAGGTTCAGTAGATTCTCAGAAAACAAATGAGACCCAGCATTCATGATATGCACGCTCTTAAGGCTGTGCAATTGGGCAATTAGTTGAATTAGTTGAAAGGGGTGTGTTCAAAAAAATAGCAGTGTGGCATTCAATCACTGAGGTCATCAATTTTGTGAAGAAACAGGTGTGAATCAGGTGGCCCCTATTTAAGGATGAAGCCAACACTTGTTGAACATGCATTTGAAAGCTGAGGAAAATGGGTCGTTCAAGACATTGTTCAGAAGAACAGCGTACTTTGATTAAAAAGTTGATTAGAGAGGGGAAAACCTATAAAGAGGTGCAAAAAATGATAGGCTGTTCAGCTAAAATGATCTCCAATGCCTTAAAATGGAGAGCAAAACCAGAGAGACGTGGAAGAAAACGGAAGACAACCATCAAAATGGATAGAAAAATAACCAGAATGGCAAAGGCTCAGCCAATGATCACCTCCAGGATGATCAAAGACAGTCTGGAGTTACCTGTAAGTACTGTGACAGTTAGAAGACGTCTGTGTGAAGCTAATCTATTTTCAAGAATCCCCCGCAAAGTCCCTCTGTTAAAAAAAAGGCATGTGCAGAAGAGGTTACAATTTGCCAAAGAACACATCAACTGGCCTAAAGAGAAATGGAGGAACATTTTGTGGACTGATGAGAGTAAAATTGTTCTTTTTGGGTCCAAGAGCCACAGGCAGTTTGTGAGACGACCCCCAAACTCTGAATTCAAGCCACAGTACACAGTGAAGACAGTGAAGCATGGAGGTGCAAGCATCATGATATGGGCATGTTTCTCCTACTATGGTGTTGGGCCTATTTATCGCATACCAGGGATCATGGATCAGTTTGCATATGTTAAAATACTTGAAGAGGTCATGTTGCCCTATGCTGAAGAGGACATGCCCTTGAAATGGTTGTTTCAACAAGACAATGACCCAAAACACACTAGTAAACGGGCAAAGTCTTGGTTCCAAACCAACAAAATTAATGTTATGGAGTGGCCAGCCCAATCTCCAGACCTTAATCCAATTGAGAACTTGTGGGGTGATATCAAAAATGCTGTTTCTGAAGCAAAACCAAGAAATGTGAATGAATTGTGGAATGTTGTTAAAGAATCATGGAGTGGAATAACAGCTGAGAGGTGCCACAAGTTGGTTGACTCCATGCCACACAGATGTCAAGCAGTTTTAAAAAACTGTGGTCATACAACTAAATATTAGTTTAGTGATTCACAGGATTGCTAAATCCCAGAAAAAAAAAATGTTTGTACAAAATAGTTTTGAGTTTGTACAGTCAAAGGTAGACACTGCTATTTTTTTGAACACACCCCTTTCAACTAATTGCCCAATTGCACAGCCTTAAGAGCGTGCATATCATGAATGCTGGGTCTTGTTTGTTTTCTGACAATCTACTGAACCTACTGGTAACTTGTTTGCCACGTAGCAATAAAAAATATACTAAAAACCTTGATTATTCTGGTTAGTCACATTGTACTGCTATTATTTTGAACAATACTGTATATATATATATATATATATATATATATATATATATATATATATATATAGATATATAGATATATATATATATATATGGGGGCATCTTAATAAATTAGAATGTAAAATTAGTAATTCAATTAAAATTGTGAAACTCGTGAATTAGATAATTTCAGTGCACACAGACTAAAGCAGTTTATGTCTTTGGTTCTTTTAATTGTGATGATTTTTGGCTCACATTTAACAAAAACCCACCAATTCTCAATCTTAACAAATTAGAACATGGTGACATGCCGATCAGTTAATCAACTCAAAACACCTGCAAAGGTTTCCTGAGCCTTCAAAATGGTCTCTCAGTTTGGTTCACTAGGCTACACAATCATGAGAAAGACTGCTGATCTGACAGTTGTCCAGAAGACAATCATTGACACCCTTCACAAGTAGGGTGAGCCACAAACATTCATTGCCAAAGAAGCTGGCTGTTCACAGAGTGCTGTATCCAAGCATGTTAACAGAAAGTTGAGTGGAAGGAAAAAGTGTGGAAGAAAAAGATGCACAACCAACAGAGAGAACTGCAGCCTTATGAGGATTGTCAAGCAAAATCGATTAAAGAATATGAGTGAACTTCACAAGGAATGGACTGAGGCTGGGGTCAAGGCATCAAGAGCCACACAGACATGTCAAGGAATTTACTGAACCACAGACAACGTCAGAGGCGTCTAACCTGGGCTAAGGAGAAGAAGAACTGGACTGTTGCTCAGTGGTCCAAAGTCCTCTTTTCAGATGAGAGCAAGTTTTGTATTTCATCTGGAAACCATGGTCCTAGAGTCTGGAGGAAAGTGGAGAAGCTCATAGCCCAAAGTGCTTGAAGCCCAGTGTTAAGTTTGCACAGTCTGTGATGATTTGGGGTGCAATGTCATCTGCTGGTGTTGGTCCATTGTGT
Organism: Carassius gibelio; assembly: GCF_023724105.1. Taxonomy (NCBI): domain Eukaryota; kingdom Metazoa; phylum Chordata; class Actinopteri; order Cypriniformes; family Cyprinidae; genus Carassius; species Carassius gibelio. The sequence goes on from NC_068397.1 coordinate 5,977,191, forward strand.
TTTTTGAAAACCAAAGTCACTGCACCTGTTTACCAAGAAATTCTGGAGCACTTCATGCTTCCTTCTGCTGACCAGCTTTTTGAAGATGCTGATTTCATTTTCCAGCAGGATTTGTCACCTGCACACACTGCCAAAAGCACTAAAAGATGGTTAAATGACCATGGTGTTGATGTGCTTGAATGGCCAGCAAACTCACCAGACCTGAACCCCACAGAGAATCTATGGGCGATTATCAAGAGGAAGATGAGACACAAGAGACCAAACAATGCAGATGAGCTGAAGGCCACTGTCAAAGAAACCTGTGCTTCCATATCACCTCAGCAGTGCCACAAACTGATCACCTCCATGTCACGCCAAACTGAGGCAGTAATTAAAGCAAAAGTAAAGCCCCTAACAAGTATTGAGTACATGTACAGTAAATGAACATACTTTCCAAAAGGCCAGCAATACAATAATTTTTATTATTATTATTATTAATATTATTGGTTTTATTATATATCCTAATTTGTTGAGATGGTGAATTGGTGGGTTTTTGTTAAATGTGAAACAAAATCATCACAATTAAACCATTTATGCTGGGGGGTTCTGTGACTTGTTCAAGGGCATCTCACTCGTGGTACTGCCGGCCCAAGACTCAAACCCACAGCCTTAAGCTTAGGAGTGAAACAAAGGAGTACCAACCAACTTCCTCACTGGAAAGTTTAGTACACGTGTTTTGAGTTGAATTACTGAAATAAATGAACTTTTCCACAACATTCTAATTTATTGAGATGCACCTGTGTATATATATATTACTTCAGTTAAACGTTAGATTCTTCAATAAAAGATAAAATGGATAAACAATGCAATTTATTTTTACAGCATTCTCTGTTCGTATTTAGCAAGAGTAATTGAGCACAAGTGTATGACTTTCCAGTGGCGGTACTACATTGAATTACTCCCTGGGCGAGACCCACTTCGATCGCAATTATATTATAATTATAATACAATTATAACTTATAACAATATAAGGGAAAGAGAAAATTATATTTCAAAATTTTTACAAATCCTTCATTAGAACATTTGAAAAACACACTTAAGAGAATCCAGTTACTTAACTATTGCAATTATAACAGAAAACATTGAGGTGTGATTGACTTTAGCCCACTAATTCCATTAGAGTATTGCTCTATACAGTGGACCCCCGAAAGTTGCGCTTTAAGGGGAGGGCAGCACCCTTTGCTCGATTTGTCTTGTTTGTCAAAGAAGACCAAATGTCCACATATACCATTTCAGGATTGACAAACACGAGTGTAAATTATTCAGCGAGTGAATCTACTAAATTGTAATTGCTATGATTGACAGTGATAACTGTAGTGATGGATGAAACAAAACATCAGACAAACCAATGTCATAATAGAGCTTTGCATAAGTGATGCAGAGTGAATTCAGAGTAATAAACCTACTGCAGCGACAAGTCTTGTGTTGGCTGAATAAATTTAGCAGCTTTTAAAGGCAAAGATAAAAAAAATTGTTTTTAAATGAAAGTGCCTCTATTATGGTAGGGAAGGGTTCATATTTTGGATTTGGGAGTCCACAACAACATGTTGACATGCATGCAAGGTCAAAAAATGATTTAATTGTCTTATAATATACATTTATTTTTTTCCTTATTAGCTCAACGACTCCCAGACAATTCACTCAATGATTTATTTTTCTAACCCCCTCCTTTGCATGTTGCTAATCTGCGGTGATCGTTCCGATCAGTTTCATTTCCATTTCATCATGCCTGATAAAGCGCACTGCTGCTTTGTCTAAAACCTTTGCCGGGGGAAACTGCTATTTGTGCCGCTCCAAAAGCTGCACAAACTGACAATGAATGATTTTGCATTTTCATTCAGATCAACTCAAAAAAATCTCAAGTTTTTTCCAGGTTTCAATGTAATGCATTCTTTAATTTATATATAATTAATAATTAGGTCTTATTTTAATTGTTGTTAACAAGTGAAGTATTTAAATAACTCTTCTAGGTTGTTATTTGTCTGGGCTTATTTTATAAAAACAACATTATACTTTTTGACTTTTCTGCACTTGCATTTCATACTTCAGTACAGTAAATGACTAAAGTTTCTTATAATACACATTGTCTAATAAATCCAAAAGCAAGACATAGTAATTGGTAATGTAATTCATCTTTAAAGTCTTTGTTCCCCAGCAGGACACCAGGAGGCACATTTTTTATATCAGCTTCATGAAAAGTAAATCTTTAAAAGTCAATTTCACTACACAGCTGAAGAAATGGCTGTTTATGAGCTTGCTTATCTTTATGCATAAGTGGTAAAGAACGCTCAGTGCATATAGTCCATTTTGAGGGGAACATACTCTTGCTTTATATGGATTAGAAAATCTTAAAAAATCTAAAAATCTGGATTATTTTTCTAAAATCTCCATGTTCTCCTGAAGAAAGAGAGTCATATTTTAGCTGGGACGTAAATGATAGAGCAAGAGAATTTTAAAATGAAAAAAAAAATAATAATAATAATGATCTGATATCATAATGATATGATGCAATTTTGGAGTGTTACAAGCTCTTGGTGCCAGGGCCGCTGCTGGTCAAATAGGTGCCCTAAGTAGGATTGTAATTGTTGTGCCCTCCTCAAATATTATGAAAAAAAAAAGAAAAAACACAACAACAAAAAGCACCTACTATAGGGGTCAAAATCGAACTTTAATAAAATAAAATAAAAAATTAATAAATAAATGAATAAATTGTATTATTTACAAATTACAATTATAGTCTCAATGATTCAAATTAATTACTTTTACTGTGATGAGACCATGGTTAATTTATGTAAGGATTGTGATGTCTACATGTGTTTTTATGCTTTGGTGGTTGTGAAATTATTTCCGACATTAAAACTCGTATTTAACTTCAACAGCCAAAAAATAGAAATAAATTTAAAAAACATTGATAGGAATGTGCATGAAAGTAATGCACAGGCTTCGTTTTTACCTAAATGATTTACAATTTACTTCAATACATATTAAAAATGTAAAATGTGTGCATTAGTAGTTGACACCTAGATGAACAATTACAGTTGTTTTTATGACTGTAAGTAATTCTCCTCAAATGCTAATTACTTTAGAAAAGTGTATAAACATATCGCATATACAAATGGTCCCTAAATTTGCGAATATTGAACGTCCATCTTCAAGCGAACTTTATGTCTGTTTTTTTCATTTTCTTTCCCCTGCGTCAGATTGCTGTTTTCTTTTAACCGGGCATAGATGTCTTCCATCAATCCGCAAACATTAGGAGTGAGCGTTCGCGATGGGCGAATGATGCATGTTTTTTTTCTGTGTTTTTCACAACTGGGAGTGTGCCCCCCTGGGAGTTGATACTATAGGGAGTGGCGGTACTGCTTGGTGCATAGTGAAGATCTGTAAAGTTGCAAAGACTAAAGTCTCAAATCAGAGATATTCTTTTTCAAAATTAAGACTCTGCTATGCCCCCCTAAAACAGATTATTTAAACACACCCCCACATGTCTACGTCACTATGTGGTAATATTTTCATAATACCACCCGAATGTATATGCAAAGAAAGAAGACGTGGTTTCAGTAACCGCAGTTAGTGTTGAAGCATTCATGTCAGAGAGATGCTGTGTGTGTATAGACGAAAGTAAAAGCACTTTATTTGGCCTTCAGAAAGTAGATCCAGTTAGGAATCTTTAAGATTACTTACAACAGAACAGTAATGCATTTTATGGACGACCGTTTCGTGAACCTTGGAGAGGAGGTCATTCTGACATTGATACGACAATCTGGTGCTTCTGAATCAGCTACTGGAAGTATGTTTTGTTATTAGTTTAAGTATTTGCTATTGAATGTTCAAATGCGGAGTTTTGCACATGTGTGTGTGAGAGAGAAAGAGAGAGAGAGATGGTCACACAGTGGAGTCAGCTGTCTTTACCCTCTGTGGCTTGTGTTCTGCAAACACATACGAGCTTCATCACTGTGTCTGTCACGACACTCTGTTCCTCTTTCAGGCTTGAACTGATGATAAAACTAAGGACATTATTACCTGTCTTTACATTTATTTTGAAAGATGAAGCTTGTGATTAGGGAGAGGGGTATTACATTTCCGACAAGTGCTTTCGGTGTTCAGCCAATCACTATGCACTGGGTCAGTTGGCCAATCAGAGCAAACTGCTCATCAGAGGGAGGGACTTTGTAGAAAATGACGTGCTTGAGAGGGACGTGGCATAGAGGACCAACAATGATCTACTGTATTTCAAAAATATTGTGTTTTTTAACATTAAACTATTTCAACATATTCTGTTATACCAAATACACAAAATAATGATCTTTAAAAAAATCATATGACCCCTTTAAGAAAACACATTCATTAGTTTAACAAGTTCAAATTAAGTTTGAACATAAAGCTTACATAAAGTCTCACAGTTATAGTAATTGTGTATTTCACCTGCTTATTTAGGCTAATAATATCCATAAAGCTAAGGAATATATGATCATGTTGGCAAAATGTTGGCAAACCGACGATGTTGTTTCGTAAATACATTAATGATTATGTTGCCTTAAAACTAACAATAACACTGTCTCTATGTAATTATATTTAGGCTATTATTGTTATTATTATTAATTTGGTTTACTTCTATGATGATCTAAACAGAGTGTAAAAAAAGTAAACCATTACCATAACCATTATTTATTGTGTAAATGATTTGGATGCTGTTATGATGAAGTGTGTTTTCTGCAGCTTTTCCAGAAGATCCCATCTTGCCCAAAATAAAGAGTTTGATAGCAAACCAAAAACAGAAGCTTAGCTGCACAGTCCACAACATTTACCCTTTGAAAAGCTTTAAGATTCAGTGGCTTCGTGGAGATAAGATCCTCCATGAGAAAGAACCTGATGATCCAACTTCAGACCATGTTCAGAGCTATTCCTCCGTGTTCAGTTACACACCTTCTGTCGATGATCTGGGCAAGAATATTAGTTGCAAGGCAACACTGAAACTCGATTCCATAAATCAGGAGAGAACAACAACTGGAGAATGTAAGTTGTTTGGTAATACACTCAAACTTTTATTAAAGGAATATTCTGCATTCAATACCCGTTAATGTAATATGTCACCCAAAAATTCTATCATCATTTACCCATCCTCAACTGGTTTCAAAATTCTTTACTTGTTGAACATAAAAGAAGAAAAAAACTCAAATGGGTTTAAAACAATTTGAGGGTGTGTACATGATGGCATAATTTCATTTTTATGTGAACTAACCTTTTAAACTAAACACACAGCATTTATGGCATAATGTTGCCACAAAAATAAAGATTATGGTGAGGCAATTACAATGGAAGTAAATACGGCCAATTTTTGCATGAAAAACATTCATTTCAAGATTTCAAATTTCTGAGATTTCATTAATTCTTCTTGTAAAACCTATCGCAGCCTTAAAGATGATCCTTTTCTTCCAAATCGTTTTAGGCATTACATTGTCACAGTAGCAACATTTTAATATAAGCTTCAACTTTACACAGAAAAAGCTATTAAATGATTTTTCACATTTAAATAATTTTAACTTTCATATTTAAAAAAAATGTTAACACCCCAAACACTACTAACTCAGTGTGACCCAGACTGATTCATTTTTTGAAACTATTTCAGTAGTAATCAACATTATGGCACAAGATTTGTCGATTGAGCTTAACTAGTATTGACCCCAGAATATTCCTTTAGACAATTTGCAAGAATTATAGGGGTCATGAACTGACTTTTTTTTTTATTTTTTTTTACTGTTCTCTGAGGTCCACTTATAATGTTATCAAAATCACTTATCAAGTTATCAAGATTTTTACTTGAAAAAAATATATAATTTAGAAGTAATAAGCTATTGTTTTTATATTTATGGGCTTTTATGCACGCAGGAAAGCATTGGGTGGAGAGAGGGATCAGCAAAGGTCCTCGAGATGGGAAACGGATGGGATGGGGGTCTTAGCGAGCACAGTTGTGCTATATGTTGGTGCACTAACTACAGGTCTATATGTGCTGGCTTCTGTCCAGTTTTTAACTGTTTTAGCAAGCCCTGCAGTCTTAAGTTCTGCCAGCACATAATCTCTGGAATAGGTTTTCAACATGTTGATATGACAAATATGTTTCTGAAGTTTCCTGTCCGGTGTACTAAGTACATAATCAGTCTCACTTGTTTCCCCCACAATTAATTTAGCTTCTGGATAACGAGTGGTGGTACATATAATAACAAGAATAAACTGATTAACAAATTGAATCTAGAGGTCCCATGCAATCGACAATCACATGCTCAATCAGTTCACCCAATGCAGGAATTGGAATTAGCAGAGGTGAGGAAATGACCTCATTCAGATTCCCCATATATATTGACAGATAAGACTTGTATGGCAATAATTTGCTACATTTTAAGTCCAGGCCAAAAAATAAATAAAAATGGTGCAAAACATGGTTATACATTTTGGTAACCCCTAAATGTCCATATAAAAATGTATCTTTGAGCAAGAGCAGTGGTGTGCAAGGTGTGACGACTGGGCGAAGGAGGAGACACGGACATCCAACGCAAACAACACAGAAGCAAGAGACAGAGATCAGACATGAAACAACGTTCTCACAAACACAAGACGTGACACAAGCCAATATATAGGGAGTGTGTAATGAGTGACAGCTGCTGCTGATGACAATTAACTGAGACGCCCACAAACTAATCAGTGCAGACGCGAAACACACAGACTTCACCACAAAGTGCAAAACCCAGAGATCACGGTTTACCAACTGTGACAGTACCCCCCCCCCCCTCCCCCCAAGAACAGAATGACCTACCTGCTCATTGTAATCATCAATAAGGGAGTGATCCAATATGTCCCTAGCAGGTACCCAACTCCTCTCCTCCGGACCGTAACCTTCCCAGTCCACCAGGTACTGGAATCCTCGTCCCCTCCGTCTCAAGTCCAGAATACGATTAACCGAATAAGTCGGTTCCCCATCTACGAGACGCGGCGGCGGGGGAACTGGAGTAGGCGGATTAATACGTGCATAAAACACGGGTTTAATATTTGACACATGAAAGGCGGGGTGTATCCTCCTGTACGCTGGAGGTAGTTTGAGGCAGACTGTCACCGGACCAATGATCTAGTGATAGTAAACGGGCCAATAAATTTGGGAGCTAATTTATTAGATACGGAACGCAGGGGAATGTTACTGGTAGAAAGCCACACCTTTTGACCCACAACGTAAATGGGAGGCTTTGACCAATGGCGATTGGCCTTGGCCTTGGCCTTAGTGCGCTCCCTCATCCGGAGCAGAGTCTCGCGGGCTCTGGTCCAGGTGCGGTGGCACCTCTGGACAAATGCGTGAGCGGAGGGGACCACGACTTCAGATTCCAGACCGGGAAAAACTGGTGGCTGGGGACCTAAACTGCACTGGAATGGAGAAAGGCCCGTAGCTGACACTGGTAACGAATTGTGAGCGTACTCCACCATAGAGAGCTTTTGACTCCAGAAAGAAGGATTCTTGGAGACCAAACATCGCAACATCCTCTCTAAATCTTGGTTGGCTCGCTCAGACTGTCCGTTACTTTGGGGATGATAACCCGAAGAGAAGCTAACTGATGCTCCTAGCAATTTACAAAACTCTTTCCAAAATTTGGATATAAATTGAGATCCCCTGTCAGACACCATGTCTACTGGGAGGCCATGAAGCCGAAAGACGTGATCTAGGACAGTGACCGCTGTCTCCTTGGCTATCAGTAATTTGGGCAAGGGAATGAATTGTGCCGCCTTCGAGAACCGGTTCACTACGGTCAAAACGACCATCATGCCTTTAGAGGGTGGGAGGGCGGTAACAAAATCTAGTGCGATGTGGGACCAGGGTCTCGAAGGAACAAACAGCGGTTGAAGGAGCCCATTAGGAGGTCGGTTAGATGACTTACCACTGGCGCAAACTGAGCAAGCCAAAGCAAAATTGCGGACGTCGCGAGCCATACATGGCCACCAGAATTGTAGTTTAACCAACCCATTAGTTCGACTTATCCCTGGATGACAAGCCACGTTAGAGCAGTGACCCCACTAGACAACTTCGGACCTTAACTCCTCTGGTACAAATAAACGGTTTGGTGGACAACCGGGGGCGGAGGCATTACCCCTTGTAAGGCCGTCTTAACCTTCGACTCGACCTCCCATACGAGTGCTGAGACCACTAATTTCTCAGGTAAAATACACTTGGGAGTCACAAGGCGGGCGGAGGGATCAAAAAGATGTGATAAAGAATCGGGTTTGACATTTTTGGAACCCGGGCGGTACGATAAAGTAAAATCAAAGCGACCGAAAAAAAGTGCCCACCGAGCCTGCCTGGAATTGAGTCTTTTGGCAGTTCTAATGTATTCTAAATTCTTTTGATCGGTCCAAACAATAAAAGGTGCCCCTGAGCCTTCCAGCCAGTGATGCCACTCCTCTAAAGCTAATTTGACGGCCAACAACTGGGTGCGGAACTGAATGGAGTAATCCGTGACCGAAGAGGTTCCCTGATGTAGGTCTGAGAGCTGGTGAGCGGCTTCCCTGCCGGCCACGGCTCGATCAAAGGGACACGAACATTCATAACTCCAGAGTCTTTATGAACAGAACATTCAATACAATCTCATCATTCCTTTCCTATGCCGGAGACAAATGATAAACATCTTCTTATGTAGGTAAACTGGAAATGTATGCAATGCCAAGGTACTGTGGCAACATCCATACTAATGCCCTGAGTTAATATACTTGATCCCAAATATGACTGATCAGCAAAGGGTAAGGTATCAGAGCATATAAAGTCATAAATTTCTCTGATATCCTTAGAGATACATCAACATGTTTCTGCTGTGAAGAACAGAAAAAGAAGAAGTTGTTTACATTACAACACTAAATGGTCGGCAGTTATGTGACCCACTTTATGACAATAATAATACTGCCGTTTTTCTTTTGGCTGTTCGTTTGCCATTTTCACTTGCACCAGCTCTGATGGAATTACAACAGGTGTGCTTTTATCATTTATCATTCCGGCGAATGCAGGGTTCTGCATAGACCTCTCCTCTCATGTTATTTACACTACCGTACATGCATGAATTGGTGGGAGAGGCTAAACAGGCAGCGATGTAGAAGCAGGCATTGATCTTCTTCTGTGGAGCAGTAAACCATGACTCAATCTGCCGTATTAGTAGACTGGCTTCATTATAAGCCATTTTTACATAAAAACAAAGAAAGTTTTTGAGTTCTGAAACTTACAGGATGTTTTTATAGTACAGTAAGGTGTCCAGACATGCCACTTCCCAGGGACATGTTCTGCACAGGATTTCTAAATTGCCTAAAATAACCTTGTGTAGGTTGTTTGCGCTGCATAGATCGCTTGTTCTATGACATCAAAGTACTGCTGAGAATGATTCGGAAGCATGGAGCAGTACTATGGCTTAGTGATAGAGCATTATGTTAGCAGCGCAAAAGGTTGTGGGTTTGATTCCCAAGGAAACGCATATACTGGTAATAAAAAATACAAATTGTTTAGCCTGAATGCACTGTTAGTTGCTTTGGCTAAAAGTGTCTGCTAAATGCATAAATTGAGCTGTCTGCTCTCATGGTACTTTACTGTCAGCAATCAATCGGCACAGCAAAAACAACCAACAACTGGTTATTTTAGGCAATTTAGAAATCCTGTGCAGAGCATGTCCCGGGGAAGTGGCACGTCTGGTCACCTTAGTACAATGACCTCATATGTGTCAAAATATGTCTTACATGTCAAGGAAATCTGGTTTCTCAGTTCATGACCCCTTTAAATAACGTTTCATGTGTCATCAATGAAAATTCTACATTTTATTCCCAGATGGTCCAGGGACTATAACAGTTTCCAGTAATGATACCTCGGTAAAGCTTGGCGAACGTTTAGAGATAACATGTCATGCAGACGGAAACCCCAAACCAACGATCTCTTGGTGGAAACTAGGGGAGACTGAGCCTGAACTCAAGAACAACAAGCTGACAATAAATAATGCTACCTGGTCTCAGGCAGGCTGCTATTTTTGTAAAGTAAGCAATGACGCGGGAAGCCAGCAAATGAGTGTAAATGTCACTGTTGTAGGTGGGTAAATTAACTCATGATGAAATCAGCTGCATTGTCTAATCATTTTAAACCTGGCCATGATCTTTAAATTATTTATTGATTTTTTTTAAATACAGGTCCTCCAAACATCCCCAAAATCCAGTTAAGCTATAGAGAAGAGCCCAAAGAAGGAGAGAGCATAAGCATATTCTGTTCTTTAGACGGTGGCCCAGCAGAACTGAAACTGTACAGACAGTCCCAGAGCAATGTGACAGGAGATCCGAAGAAATCAACTGTGCTTTTAAACATCTCATCAATCCAAATAACTGATGCAGGGATTTACATCTGTGAAGCAAAAAATGACTTCGGCATTGAGAGAAGCACAATCAACATTACAGTCCAAGGTGAGTTTATAAAATTCTGGAGATCATGAGTAGGAAATGTTATTCCTGTATCAGGGGCAATTCTAGGATTTTCATTTTAAGGGGGCTCATGAAGGTATATAGGCTACAGTAATCAACTTTTGAAGTGGATAAAAAAGTTAAATCAGAGTTGTCCTAAGACAAGAGCGGGTATTGTTTTGTTTTTCGAAAAACTTTGATGAAAGGTTTTCATCCACTTCAAATGTTGACTTCTATATATGTAGCCCCCCACGGCCGAAACATGGCCTAGTGACACCCATGACCTATTATTTTAATACCATTTATACACTAATACAGTTTGTATTAATATTATGAATTAGTGTTGTTTTTATATTTTCAGTTTTTATTAGAATTTTGTCATTTTTCCATTCACGTTTGCTTCGATTTAAATAGTAATATGTTGGTTTAATTTATCTTTATCTCCGTTTTACTTTTAGCTCGATTTTCAGTGTTGCCAAGTGCATGGTATTACTATGGAATTGAGCTACTTTTACATTAGTGCAGTGGTTCTCAAACTTTTTTTGTCGCGTCCCCCTTAAAACCTATTAAAAAATCTGCACCCCCCACCAACGTTAAAGGTGCTGTATGTAGGTATATGACTTTATTTAAGCATAACAATTCCATAATATGTTTGCAGATATTTAAGAAATATCTATCATACTAAGTTATCATGCTTGTTTATCTGAAAAACTATGCTATAGAAAATGAAAATGAATGAATGTCGGTCTCTGTTTTGGTTTGTGAAACCAGCCCACTGGCAGTTTACCCAAATGTATTTCGGGATCCCACATTGCCAATTGGTGGAAAACAAAGTTTATGTAATTTAATTCATTGTCAAGTGAGCTCATTCCTGTTGGTGTTGTCAATCTGGCAACCTGCCTGTGCATCAAGTCTGAGAGGCCGGGTGAAAATCTCCAGTATTTTGAATTTGGACTGCAATACCTAGTTCAACCACTCAGCGTCAATCCTACATACAGCACCTTTAAACAACATGCCTACACCTGACTCAAGCGTCAAAATTCAGTAAAACCCATTATAATCAGTGACTATGTTATACACTAGATACGGTGCGGCGCTACACGGCAAAACCCAACATTAAAGGGTTAGTTCACCCCAAAATGGAAGTCCATTAGTACATAAATTACTCACCCTCAAGTCATAGGTGTATTTGTCTTTCTTCTTTCAGACAAAAGAAAATAAATACAAAGTGTGCATCGATAAAAATAAAAATAAAGGGTCTCACACGGCTCCTGGGAATGAAAAGGCCTAAAGGCCTCCTGTAGCAAATCAATGTGTTTTTGTAGGAATAATATCCATATTCAAAATGTAATAATCACTCAAATGTAGCTTGCACTCACTGTTGTGCACAAAAGCAGTTCCAGGCGGATATATTGTCAGACCGCACGCTCCCGCTCAACTTACACCAGAATTACAGACCATTGCAGCATTTTAATTAGAAATGTAATCCCACGTCGCAAGAAATCTGTTAGGGTCCCGCAGTTCCTGGTTCAATTTCTATAGCCTACCTTAACTTAAACGAGTATCGCTGGGAACATTTTGTTAAAACAGCTTACCATATTTCTTGAATTCAGTGTTCTACTGAAAATGTATAGTGAGAAGTTAGCAGTAGCCTATGACAAAACTTAGTCCAATGTGCAGTTTTGTAAACAGCAGACATTAAGAAAGTTTTAGTGCAAAAAATGTGCAGTCAAAGAAGCAGTGGCTTTTTAGCAAATAAATAATACATGAACAACAACAACAACAACAACAAAAACATCTACAAAACCCTTTTGCTGTGTCTATATTGAATTTATAGCTGTGAGGATGGAATATTCCAGTTAGATTTATGTTTCTCGAATCTTGTTTTTTTTTTTTTATCCAGCAGCACAACATGACTTCTGGAGAAAGCCAGACCTGCCTGTGGTCATCCTGCCGGCTGTAGGGTCAGTGTCGCTGTTGACCGCTGCTGTACTGCTGATCCGACACTGCAGAAAGCAAGCCAAGAGCGTCTCCAGTAACATCCCACTCGACTAAACTTTTACATTTTTGAAATGTTTCTTATGTTCATAAAGGCTACATCTATTTGATAAAAAAGAAAAGAAAAAAAAAGTAACAATAGTGATATTAATAAAGATATTGTAAATATTAAAAAATATATATATATATATTTTAAAAATGATTTTTTTAATCAACATTGAAAAATATATATAAAGAATTATTTTATTCAGCAAAGATGCATTCAAATGTTTTAAAGTGACGATAGCGAAATTTAAGAAAAATACTTAGCAGCAAAAACTGTTTGCAAAATTAACAATAAGAATGAATAACTGAGCACCAAATCAGCATATTAGACTGATTTCTGAAAGATCATGTGCAACTGAAGACTGGAATAATAATTCTGAAAATTCAGCTTTAATATCACAGGAATAAACTACATTTTTAAAATATATTATTTTCAACTAGAATAATATTTCCAATATTACTGCTTTTACTGTATTTTTTTTTACATATTTGTATAATATATATATATATATATATATATATATATATATATATATATATACACTAATCTGTAAAACTAATATATATATATATATATATATATATATATATATATATATATATATATATATATATACACACACACACACACATGCGCACATATATACATATACAGTCTATATATATCTTAGTTTTACAGATTTATTGTTTATCATATTAGCTAAATTTATTCGATTTCCTCTTAGTTCAGACTAAATTTTTGCATTTTTGGACTCATTCAACCTGATAATTGTTACAGGCATTGTTAATTCTCTTCCTGTTTCTGTTTAGTCTATCAAGCACAATTACATCTCTAGGTGTTGAAATGTAATACAGTAAGCATCTTGTACTCCAAAACAACAGCCAAACAAAAGCCATTTCAGAAGGTCTTGATTTAAATTGCTAATGTGGAAATACCAAAAGCTTTAAATAACCCAATATGCTGAATCTGGACTGACTGAACAAATACAAAGGAAAAGAATGTTTTCTAATGTTTGCTCTCATCATTATGGCTATAATGGCTGTATATAGAATTAAGAAGGTGTTGACTGAGCTCTAATGTCCCGGGGAATCTCTCATGTGCCTTCCTGATATGGTATGTGATGGCTTTTAGTTAAGTCTCGTTTAAGTAAATTTTCACCCCATTTTGATAAGGATGCAGGAAGGGCAACAAAAACAATAATGCTTAGAAGCGTTTATAAAGTTGTAAACAAAGCACATTAGTTTTTGTCGCCCTTCCTGCATCCTTATCAAAAAGAAGTGAAAATGACTTTAAAAACAAGACTAAATTAGAAATCATTATCACAGACCATCTCAGGAAGGCACGTTTGATAAGACATTGTTGGGAATGTTTTATCTGGGTTATTTTTCCAGTAATCAATGTTTATAGTGTTTATTCTTTTACGTTCATTGTTTTTCCATGTAGCCACCGTTAAATAAATGATTTTATATAGCAGATCCTGTGTAGTTTATAGTGATATTCATTTCAATTTTTCATTTTGCTTACTTTTATTAAGCCACTTGGTAAATCAATAAAAAATCTGGATCCTGAAGTAAAACAACAGGTGTGTAAAAAGCAAAAACAAAAAAAAAACCATACAAACATTTAAATGACTGATTATTACAAAATTAAAAAATTTATGGTTTTATTCAGAATTATTCATAAGTAAATATCAAAACTAAATTAAACAACAAAAACGGAGATATGTAGATGGTCTAATGAGGTTTTGCAGATTTTTGTCAGAGTTAAACTTATTATGATGCTGTAGTATTTCAAATTAAATTTCTGAGTAGTAAATTATATATAGTAAAAGTAAATTCCTTCTATATTTTTCCCTTTTAATAATAATAATAATAATAATAATAATAATAATAATAATGACTCAAAATAATACAGCTTAATATGTGTAAAAAAACAACAACAACTTGAATCCACCTTCATCTACATTATACTATATTAATAAAGGTGAAGCACTAACGTTCACACTCATCTACTGGACATATGTGAGGTATGAAAGACAAATAATAGCAAAGGAAATATAACATTAAAAATAATAATAATTATCCACCATCAGTGTATATAAAACCAGCAGTAAATGTCGAAGATTTTACTGTTGCAAAATTATTCAGTCAAACAGGTTTTGGAGGAGAGATGTACATTTTGAGATGGTATGAGTCCAAAAAAGTTGATCTAATATCTCCGAAACTCAGATTGTATCTGTCTCTCGAATTTGCTGACATCATATCCTGCTCTTGTGATTAGCATAGCTGGGGAAGCCAAACTGTGAGATCATGATATTGGAGTAGCGGAGTGGCATGCTCCCGTAGATGTGTGTCAGCTTGTTGAGGCAGTAGGAGCGCTGCAGCATGTGCTCCGCTCTGTGCCACATGCCCACGTACCCGCTCCTGGCTTCCTTCTCCAGATTCCTCATGTCTACGGGCTTCACGAACACCCCAGAGGGCCGCTTGAGGCCGGACGCCTGTGAGAGTTGACGTGCCACGGCAAAGTTCATGGCGATGTCGTCACAGTTCTGCGTTTGGTCCACCAGAGCGTGCACTTCACCCGGCTGCTCTTGGAACAGCTGCAGGAAGCGCCGATGGAAGAACGCAGCACCCACTAGGATCATCGAATACCTACAGGAACCATAAAATGACATTTAATTGACATGCATAATATATGTGGATCAATGATATGCAAGAGTGTCCACAATAACAGAAAAATCTAGAAATATATTGTTATTATAATTACATGTTATAATATAATATGTTTTGAAAACGTATGTACAATTTTCAAGTGTCCATTGAATACCTTTAAGATAAACGTATCTTTGCAGATATCATTTATTTATAAATTCTTGGGGAGTCAAACCACATGACATTTACCGACCTGAACTAACTACAGGTGCATCTCAATAAATTAGAATGTTGTGGAAAGGTTTATTAATTTCATTAATTCAACTCAAATTGTGAAACTCGTGCATTAAATAAGTTCAATGCACACAGACTGAAGTAGTTTAAGTCTTTGGTTCTTTTAGTTGTGATGATTTTGGGGTCACATTTAACAAAAACTCACCAATTCACTATCTCCACAAAATAGAATACTTCCTAAAACCAATACAAAACATTAAGTGAATTGTTGGCCTTCTGGAAAGTATGTTCATTAACTGTACATGTACTCAATACTTGTTAGGGGCTTTACTTTTGCTTTAATTACTGCCTCAGTTTGGCGTGACATGGAGGTGATCAGTTTGTGGCACTGCTGAGGTGGTATGGAAGCACAGGTTTCTTTGACAGTGGCCTTCAGCTCATCTGCATTGTTTGGTCTCTTGTTTCTCATCTTACTCTTGATAATCGCCCATAGATTCTCTGTAGGATTCACGTCTGGTGAGTTTGCTGGCCAATGTGTCAAATCCTGCTGGGAAATTAAATCAGCATCTTTAAAAAGCTGGTCAGCAGGTGGAAGGATGAAGTGCTTCGAAATTCCTTGGTAAATGGGTGCAGAGACTTTGGTTTTCAAAAAACACAATGGACCAACACCAGCAGATGCCATTGAACCCCAAATCATCACAGACTGTGGAAACTTAACACTGGACTTCAAGCACTTTGGGCTATGAGCTTCTCCACCTTCCTCCAGACTCTAGGACCTTGGTTTCCAGATGAAATACAAAACTTGCTCTCATCTGAAAAGAGGACTTTGGACCACTGAGCAACAGTCCAGTTCTTCTTCTCCTTAGCCCAGGTAAGACACCTCTGACGTTGTCTGTGGTTCAACAAATTCCTTGACATTTCTGTGTGGCTCTTGATGCCTTGACCCCAGCCTCAGTCAATTCCTTGTGAAGTTCACTCATATTCTTTAATCGATTTTGCTTGACAATCCTCATAAGGCTGCAGTTCTCTCTGTTGGTTGTGCATCTTTTTCTTCAACACTTTTTCCTTCCACTCAACTTTCTGTTAACATGCTTGGATACAGCACTCTGTGAACAGCCAGCTTCTTTGGCAATGAATGTTTGTGGCTCACCCTACTTGTGAAGGCATCAATGATTGTCTTCTGGACAACTGTCAGATCAGCAGTCTTTCTCATGATTGTGTAGCCTAGTGAACCAAACTGAGAGACCATTTTGAAGGCTCAGGAAACCATTGCAGGTGTTTTGGGTTGATTAACTGATCGGCATGTCACCAAATTCTAATTTGAGATTAATTGGAGAGTTTTTGTTAAATGTGAGCCAAAAATCATCACAATTAAAAGAACCAAACCTTCAGTCTGTGTAAATTGAATTTAATACACTAGTTTCACAATTTGAGTTGAATTACTAAAATAAACTTTTTCAAAACATTCTAATTCATTGAGATGCACCTGTATAGCTCAATATAAAAGTCAAATTATTTGATATTTGAAGAGACTTGACACTGTCACACAATAGCCAGTATTTTTCTATTCCATGTTTTGTGTGTCTGAATAAATTAATAGACAGGGCAAAATGAACGTCATGGATCCATAGTTCTGAGTGAAAAATGTAGACTTTAGCCCTTATCTGTCGGAAATTGACTGGATTGTTAAGTATTTATTATAATGACAGTTGGAATCAAAGGGGAAGAAAAATAAAAGGGCAAAAGGAATCAAAGAAGCGAAATGAGTTATGATTTATTCTTTCCTTCATAATAACATTCACCAATGACTCATGCTGAATTAGTCCTGCAACATGGATTTAAAAAGATTCAAGTCCACGTTACTTTGACAAACTTTCGCATCGACCTGGAAAAGCTGCATTATTTCCAGTCTCACCTGTCGCCTCCACCGTCGTCTGGATCTTGAAGCTCAAAGCTGCCGTAGCTGTACACTCCAGATGCTGTGCTTACATGCTTACGTGGAACAAAACCCACAATCTGATCTGAGAATTGCTACAACACAAATAATATATTAAAAAAAGATAAGTTAGTGTCTGTGACTCTGAAGAGAGTTTCTGAAAGAGCATTTAAAACTGAAGTAAAGCACAGATGAAGTTTCCCATTACCTTCCAGACAGAAAATGCAAAGCTGATATCAGGAACACTGACCAACGTGTCATCGTCTAGCATTAAAACAGCTGCCCGGGTGAAAGACAGTGAAGGTCAGTACAGTCTCACAGACAAGTAGGCCTGTCGCGATAGTCAATAAATCAATTAATCGCACGATTAAAATAAAAAATGAGCTTGATAATATTTTTGGCCGCGATTTTTTTTTAACATTTTTATTTATGTCATGATGTGGGGTTAGTCTTGAGCGCAACCTGTGGACAGCCCGGGGCAGAAAACTATCCGATAGCACAGATGTCCAGGGAATAAAGAGATAACGTCTTGCTAGAGTGACTAGCTTTGGGAAGCGCCTTTCATTTGTTTGTGGATGTTTGCGTCGCAAGTGATATTGCATTGTATTTGCACAACTATTGTACTTTATTCTAATACCGCGTAGCATATTTTGCAAGTAACTTAGCTGCCCTATCTATCGAAATGGGCCTACTTTTTTCGCTCGCTTCATTTGGCTTGCTCAGCTAAATATGTCTGTAGGCGTGTCGTTGCATGTGCCAACGAGCCCAGTGAGTTAACACACACACACAGCGCGTCGTTTTCTCCTTATTTCCAAAGCGCTCGGGCAGTTGTGCTCCTGAGGCGTCTGTCGTTACAAGGACATTTCAGTAATGGATTTCCACCACCAAAAAACCCTTGCTGTAACTCTGCTACAAGATGTATTTACAATGAAAGTAAAAAAACTCTGCAGTGTTTGGGTGCAACCCATTTTCCAAAAACAACGGGGAATTTCCATAGACAGTAAAATAATTTCACCCTGAAGGAAGCTGATTGATTTGGTTTGAACTTGAGCACAAAAAAAGACGTGATATGTGAACGGCCCCTTCATCGGTCAAAATGTTTACTTTCGGTTAACGGTTAAACGGTCAATTTGAGCATCCCTAACTGGCATATACACATAGCATACAAACATACAAAATTATTTAATTTTAAGCCACACAAAGCCAACATGTTGGTATTTCTCGCTCTGAATCTGCCATAAAATAAAAGTTTATTGATCTTTGAGAAGGTGTACCTGCGTTATTATGTCATTATCAATTTATTAGTTGAAACTGGTCTTAGAACGACAATATTATCGTTTATCGGGATAATTTCTTGGACAATTTATCGTCCAGCAAAATTTGTTATCGTGACAGGCCTACAGACAAGCACACAATAAACACAGCTGCAACAACATTTACATTTACATTTACATTTATTCATTTAGCAGACGCTTTTATCCAAAACGACTTACAGATGAAGACAGTGGAAGCAATCAAAAACAACAAAAAGAGCAATGATATATAAGTGCTATAACAAGTCTCAGTTAGGTTAACACAGTACACGTAGCATGGGATTTTAACTAATATAATAAATAAAAAGAAAACAGAATAAAAAATAAAAGAATAGAGCAAGCTAGTTAGAGGTCTTTACACATACATATACAATTGCATAATAAATGAAAAGAAAATAGAATACAAAAAGATTAGAAAGGTAGTTAGATTTTTTTAAAGAATAGAATTAGAATAGTGAGTGTTAAAGTTAGAGGGTCAAATAAAGATGGAAGAGATGTGTTTTAAGCCGATTCTTGAAGATGGCTAAGGACTCAGCTGCTCGGATTGAGTTGGGGAGTTCATTCCACCAGAAGGGAACATTTAATTTAAAAGTCCGTAAAAGTGACTTTGTGCTTCTTTGGGATGGCACAATCAAGCGACGTTCACTTGCAGAACTTCACTTGCAGCTTCTAGAGGGCACATAAGTCTGAAGTAACGAATTTAGGTAAATGGGTGCAGAGCCAGTGGTAGTTTTGTAGGCAAACATCAATGCCTTGAATTTTATGCGAGCAGCTATTTGAAGCCAGTGCAAATTGATAAACAGAGGTGTGACGTGTATTCTTTTGGGCTCATTAAAAATTAATCTGGCTGCCACGTTCTGAATTAATTGTAAAGGTTTGATAGAATTGGCTGAAAGACCTGCCAAGAGGGCATTGCAATAGTTCAGCCTGGACAGAACAAGAGCTTGAACAAGGAGTTGTGCAGCATGTTCCGAAAGAAAGGGCTTGATCTTCTTGATGTTGAATGAAGCAAATCTGCAGGATCGGACAGTTTTAGCAATGTGGTCTGAGAAAGTCAGCTGATCATCAATCATTACTCCAAGGCTTCTAGCTGTTTTTGAAGGAGTTATGGTTGATGTGCCTAAATTGATGGTGAAATTGTGATGGAACGATGGGTTTGCTGGAATCACAAGCAGTGCAAGGTTGAGTTGAAGGTGATGGTCCATCATCCAGGAAGAAATGTCAGTTAGACAAGCTGAGATGCGAATAGCTACCGTCGGATCATCAGGATGGAATGAGAGGTAGAGTTGAGTGTCATCAGCATAGCAGTGGTATGAAAAGCCATGTTTTTGAATGACAGAACCTAATGATGCCATGTAGACAGAGAAGAGAAGTGGTCCAAGAACTGAGCCCTGAGGCACCCCAGTAGTTAGATGTTGAGACTTGGACACCTCACCTCTCCAAGATACTTTGAAGGACCTATCTGATAGGTAAGACTCAAATCATTGGAAAAACACCAGTGTGGAGGGAAGTGTTGATGATGTGAGTGAGTGCAGGTACAACTTCAGGAGAAATGGCTTGAAGGAGATGAGATGGAATAGGATCAAGCGGGCAAGTTGTAGGGTGATTAGAAAGGATGAGTTTTGACACTTCTGCCTCAGAAGCCCCTTTCACACTGCACGTCGGACCCGCAATATTCCCGTAACATTGCCTGGTCGCCTTCTGTGTGAAAGCAACCACGTCCTGGAATTGATTACCGAATCGAACCCGGGTCGGGGACATAGTAACATTCCGGTAATCGATCCGGAACTAGCGCTGTGTGAACAAAAGCCAGATCTAATTCGGTATCGAAGTGATGACGCGCATTATCGCGCGACTCTTTTACCGGCTATTTTGAAGGAAGATCAACATTCGCGACGAAAACATATGTGCAAACTGTAATGAAGCAGAGATCAGTTAGTTCCTCACTTTCCGCGCTGACGCAGAGATCGTTTGCTTGCTTCAGTTAAAGTATAATGTGCCAAGCGTTGTCGACTCGTACTTTACACGTCACGCGCTGATGTCACGTGTCGTTACGGGATCTTCAAGGGTTGTGTGTGAAAGCACGCACATATACCGGGTCATCACTGGCAGTGTGAAAGTGCCAAATCTAGCGACCAGGGAACAATTACAGGAACACTTTACCCCTGTATTTGCCGGAATGGCAGTGTGAAAGGGGCTAGAGAGTGAAGAGAAGGATGTAAATGAGTGTAAGTTTGCTGGTGATATGAGCTTGACTGATTGTGGTGTGGAAAATTGTGCACTAATGTGTTTAATTTTATTAATAAAAAACGTTGCAAAGTCGTCAGCTATTAGAGATGAAGCAGGAGGAGGAGGAGGAGGACAAAGAAGTGAGGAAAATGTTTTAAAAAGCATGCGAGAGTTAGATGAATTGTTAATTTTGTTATGGTAGTATGTCCTTTTAGCAGAGGAGACATTAGCAGAGAAAGAAGATAGGAGTGACTGATACACAATAAGATCAGTAGTATTTTTGGACTTGCGCCACACCCTTTCAGAAGCTCTAAGCTTAGAACGGTGTTCGCGTAGAACATCAGATAACCAAGGGGCAGAAGGGGTGTTACGAGTTGGCCTGGAAGACAAGGGGCAAACAGTGTCTAAACAAGATGTAAGAGTGGAGCAGAAAGTATCAGTAGCACTGTTAGCATCCAAAGATGCAAACAGTTTAGTGGAAGGAAGTGAAGATGAAACCATTGCAGATAGCCGGGAGGGTGAAAGTGTGCGTAGGTTACGTCGAAAGATGACATGTGGAGGGGTAAGTGATGTGTCTGGGATCATGTTGAGGTTAAGAGTGATGAGGAAGTGATCCGACGTGTGCAGTGGAGTAACTAGAACATGATCAGTATAGCAGTTTCGTGTATAAATAAGGTCCAGTTGGTTGCCTGATTTGTGAGTAGCAGTAGTTGATACTCGGTTGAGATCAAAAGAGGCAAGCAGAGTGTGGAAATCAGCAAACAGAGGTTTATCTAGATGGATGTTGAAATCTCCAAGCATAACTAGGGGAGTACCATCCTCAGAAAAGGTTGAGAGCAACACATCTAATTCATCCAAAAAGTTACCCAGTGGTCCTGGGGGTCGATAGACAACTAAAAAATTTATTTTAAAAGGGTAGGTAACAGTAACTGAATGAGATTCAAAGGAGCTGTTGATACCCAAAGATGGTAAAGGATTAAATTTCCAATCATTAGAGATGAGCAGACCAGTACCTCCACCTCTTCCAGTCAAACGGGGGGAGTGGGAAAATGAAAAATTATTGGAGAGTGCTGCAGGTGTAGCAGTGTCCTCTGGTTTGATCCAGGTCTCGGTTAGGGCCATGAGATGAAGCTTTGAATGACTAATAATAGAAGTAATGAAATCGGTTTTGTTTACAGCAGACTGGCAATTCCAGAGACCAACAGGAAAAGAAAGTAGTGTATTAGCAGACATAGGCAAAGTATGCAGGTTGTTAAGATTGCGCTGTCTACATTGTGTGTTGCATGGTTTACGAGTGGTAATGATAGTAGGGATCTGGAAACACATAGTAAGATTTGGTTATAAACAACAAAAAAAAAAAACTGAAACAGAAATGAAACAAGGAAAAGGAAAAAGATTAATCAAAAAAATACTTATATTCCCTGCCGGTGTCCCTGCCCGGTGGAGTCGCACGGTAGAGTCGATGGTCTTTACACTCTTCGGTCTTCACACGAGGAGGGCTTAACTGGCGCGGTATACTAATCTTTTTTAAACCCGACAAAACGGAAATTGAATTCAGCTGAACGTACTTTACTGTTTATCACAACAAAGGTCTAAGCAAGCGCACAACACTGACAAGGTATGCGATAGAGTACGAGACCAAACGCAGCACGTCTCAACACAGTAAACAAACAAGTGTTGTTTGAACATAAAACACATAAAAGGATAGTTCCTGTATGACTTTCTTTCTTCTGTATAGCCAATGGCCATCAACAGTGTTTGGTTACCACCTTTCTATTTTCCCTCTTAATACATGGTTTTTCTTTCTGGAGAATCAGTGAGCATTTGGACCTTCTGTAATAGTTGCACATGAGTCCTGTAATAGTTGCACATGAGTCCTGAAGTCGTCCTCAGTGTAAAAAGATGAATCTCAAAATCATAAAGTGACTTTTGGAAAAGGTTAAATTATGCAGAAGCTGCTGGAAAACCAAATAATGTGCAGGAACTTTCAGGACCAACACAGGACTCATGAGCAAATATCACAACAAAGTCACCTATATCTTGGATGCCCTGCGGGTAAGCAGATAAACATTAAGTTTTCATTTCTGGGTGAACTATCCCTTTAAGATTCAAGGGTGTGTACACTTTTGAATGGGGTCCTTTCTATAAATTCAGTTATTTTTTTCTTGAGGAGTATATAAACATCTGTTATGTTGAAACAGTTTATTCAGGACAGTACTAATTAAAAAAAAACATGCACTTTTCATGAGCCCTTATATTTTTGTTAACATTATTAACATATTTGCATATTCTGCAAGGGGTATGTAAACTCATGAGCACAACCATATTTCTTCAGAATGTGTCCTGTTTAATTTTTTCTGAGCAAAATACAGTGACCAGCATACATTTATTTTACCCACTAAAATGTCTGGCTTATTTAGAACAAGAACCATTTGATGATATTAAAAGATTATATTTAAGTTACATTACAGTGCAGCCCTAAAATAAGAATTGTCATTTTAAATATCTTTCAAACCACTAACTGGGTTTTAGTTTTACCCATTCTTCATCTATACGTTTTTAATCATTTAAAATATTATACAATTTTGTATGATCACATTAAAGCAGACATTTATTATCCTTTTTTATGTATATAAAATCACTTTTGTAAATTTAATTTGATGTGAACACCAAAATGGGACCTTTCATCTTTTACCAATTACCGAAGTGCTGTTAATCAACACTGTTCCTTTAAAAAAAATAAAAATAAAAATTAACATTCGTGTTTCAATTGAGATTTTAAAAGATCATTTATTTTCTATTGGTGTGCAATATGTCATTGTCTCTAAATGGAAAAGGTGATTAGGTTAAGAAATCTTTGGGTCAATGATCTGACGAAGCAGCTCTCGTTCATGTGAGAATGACACACTCACCATCAGTCTTGATCTCGGAGTGCGGCTGCAGACGATTGCGCATTCTGTTGAAGCTCTGCTCTTTGAAGATGATGGGCACAGGGTGTGGGCCGAGGGCGTCCCACAGTTCCCTGGGCGGCGACTGCAAAGGGTTGTTCCACACTATGATGATGCACTGCAGGTGAGGCACAGCCTGATAATGGTTGAGCAGCTTGAGGAGAATATCAGTACGGTTATAGGTTTGCATAATTATAGTAAAACTATCCTCGGGGTCTAGCAGAGTGAGGGAGTTGTTAGAGCTCTGACGGAGCTTGAGGAGAATGCCGAGGTCCTCATTATTAGGCAATAAGAAGGTCAGAGAGACGCCGGCCAGAAGTAGCAACAGTATAGAGGCGATGATGAAGTGTGTCCGCACACGGCCCAAAGACCTGCAGCAGCACCAACGAATCCTGACGAGGACAAGACAAGAGGTTTAAACAGACGCCTCACTCACTTTCATGATCCTGCAAACCTGTTAAGATTTTCTTTCTTTATTAGAAAAAAAAAAAGATATTTTTGCAGTATATACACACATATACAGTTCAAATAAATAAATAATAAAAGGAACACTTATACATCACAATATGACACAAATTCAATTAAACATAAGGGACTTCTGTCTAATGAAGAGACACAGTGGTTTTGTAAAACAGTTTGTGCATTTGCAGAATTATCAATGTCTGGATTCGTTGGTGGAATTTATTAAAGGGACAAGCATTTTTATTATAGATAGATATATAACTGATAGCACTCTCATACAATTTATACAATACACTGTACCCATTTCTTTGCAGGTTCTTTTTCCCAAACTTTCCACATGCATTAAAAGTTTTTGTTTAATAGCCCAAATTAAAAAGTTCCATATCGAGCTAACACGTCAAACAAAGAGAAATGTGCTAATACATGCATGATAAAAGTTTGAAGTAACTGTAACTTAAATTATTGTGTGACTCATAAACATTCTGATTCATGCTTGACAGCTGGAAGACTTAGCAAACACTGCATGCAACGATTTAACGCATGCATTTAGTAAATAATCTCACTAGATCTGTCATGACGAACACGTATGAGTAGATTTACATTCTGAAACGAGACAAAGCAACAAGTAGTACCTCATTTTCCAATTTTACGGGATCCCAGAAGGAAGTTTATGTTCTCGCGCAAGCGCACTGAGCCTATAATAGTAAACAGCTGTGAGTCGGTTCGTTGTAAAGAACTAGGGCTGGGAATCGATTCAAAAAAGAGGCGTTTGGGAATCGAGAGTCGGGAGTAAAATTTTCGTATCTTCAATTTATTTATTTTTATCAGCTTCATATTATAGGAAGGATACATTATACGACATATCCTGCAGTCATCATGGTGAGATTAGGTTCCTTTTAATGTTGAAAAAAAAATACAGAGTTGGAAAAGATTCGAAAACAACAGTGAGGAATCGATTCCAAAAATTGTGGAATCGAACAGCCCTAAGAACCGGTTCAAAACGCGATTCAAAAGACTGAGGGTGGAGGAAATATAGCTTTTATTTACTATTTCGACGAGTTTATAATAAATAATTATGTTTATTGTCGGTTCATTGATTCAGCGAGTCAACAACAATGTCCGAATGATACCCTTCTGTTCGTTTCGTGGCAAAGAACGAACGAGATTCGACTCAAAAGAACGATTCGTTAACGTCGCTAATGTTACCATTTAAAGCCGAGAAAAGTTTGGTAGGTGGATCCTTTGAGGTGGTTTTAATGTATCCCCTTCACGATATTACAGAAACGCATGCGTTCAGTCCAGTAGAGAGCGGTAGTGAGCCAGCTACCGAGCTGCATCACAGAAACGATATTGTTGTGCGCATGCGCAGTAGCACCAGCTGTGTCCCTTCTTTTGTGTCATGTAATAATCTTCTCCAGAAGAGCACATGAGCTGAAGACTGTAATATGGTGACAGTTCCCAGCAGCTGCCCTACTGTACCGCTGTCCAATGGACGCAACATTCCCATTCTGGGTTTAGGTGAGAACAAGCTCATCCTGACACTCGCATGCTGCAACAACTAACTAAAGTGTTTCTACTCATTGCACGTCATGGCAGTTTTGGCCACAGTTGTACACAGTGTAACAGTTACTGTCTTTTAATTACTTTCCTTACTACAGGAACATCTCATGATGGAGGTTACAGCCACGAAGCAGTGCTCTGTGCTCTACAGGAGTGTGGCATAAGGCATATAGATACAGCCAAGCGTTATGGTTGTGAAGAGGCTTTGGGGAAAGCTGTGGTTGATAGTGGAGTACCACGAGAGGAGCTCTGGATCACCACCAAACTATGGCCTGGAGATTACGGCTACCAGAGCACCAGAAAAGCCTGCCAGGACTCGTGTGCCAGGCTGGGGGTTGATTATTTAGGTAAATGCGTGACTTGTTAAGTCAAAGGTATAGTTTTATGGCTCGGAAAGTGTCATATTTCTTTGTAAAGAGCCCTTTGAGATGAATCAGCTTCTTTTCACAGACCTTTATCTGATGCACTGGCCGGAGTGCATGGTTCCAGGCGTCTCCAGCCGTGAGGTTCGAGCAGAGACGTGGAGAGCTCTGGAGGAGCTTTATGATGAAGGTTCACACTCTTTTTAGGTTCATTCTACAGTTTAGAAGTGATAGTTTGTAGGTGACGACCTCTCTCCTTTGTTACAGGTTTGTGTCGTGCCATCGGAGTGAGTAACTTTCTCATACACCACTTAGACGAGTTAAAGGATCGTGCTGGAATTGTGCCTCATGTTAACCAGGTATCGTATAATTATTTTAGAGAACAGTAATTACTATTTACTACTTTCTTATTATGATGCGTATTACTAGCATGTCAGCTGTTTATTAGTAGCTTTTCTCATTCTGCATGAACATATTCTAGATCCTTTACACCTACTCAATACCTATTCATAACTGCTTACAAAAAGCAGCAACTCATAAGTAGTTTTTAGTCCAAATGAAAATATAATTACAGAAAAACGGGTATATATAAATGAAAACGTGTGGCTGTGTGTGATTTATTTGCAGGTGGAGTTTCATCCCTTCCAGCAGCCACTGGAGCTGGTTGAATATTGCCGGAAGGAGAATATTGTTTTTGAAGGCTACTGTCCTTTGGCCAAAGGTCAAGCTCTCACTCATCCATCAGTCATGGAGCTCGCCCAGAAACACGGCCGCAGCGCGTCACAAATATGCATACGCTGGAGTATCCAGGTACAGTTAGCATTTCAGTAGATCATCACCAGTGGGGACATGGATAGTTCACCAGAAACTGAAAATCATCTACTCTCTCTCAAGTTGTAAATGTTAAATGCCAGTTTCCTATTAACTTAAGGTCTATTGTCTCTTCATATGAAAGTAAGGTTATGAGTCACTGTATAGTTTCATAATATTTGTGAAGCATCCTGTCTGTAACATATCACAGTAATGCAAAGATCATTCTCTCTCATTTATTTTCGTTGTACATTTCATTTCAGAATGGAGTTGTCACAATTCCAAAGTCCACCAAACCAGAAAGGGTCCGTGAAAACTGCCAAGTAAGTTTCTGGGTTTTTTTTCTCTTCACTTTGTATTTTTCATGACTGAAGCCATCAATAGTTTCTCTTTGAGATCATCCTTTTTTGAAGCTGCACTCACAATGTTGTGCCGTTCAGGTGTTTGGGTTCAGCTTGGATGATTCAGACATGGCAGCGCTCAGTTTGCTGCATGATGGGAGACATGTGAGCTGGGACCCAACTCATTTGGAATGACCAAAGCTCCAAGAAAACCACCTGTTCAGGTGAGCTTGGAAAGCCACCAGAGGCTCAGATTTAAAATGATCAAAAATGGTATTCTATCCAGATGTAATCATGTATGGGATATTAACAGGTTACAGTATGAAGGATGATCTCAAAGACAATATTAAACTACCAGTTTCAGTGTTTAAAAAAGTCACAGGGCTTCTTAATCATTTCACAGGTTTTTGGATTCACACTAACAGCAGAAGACATGGACCGGATTAGAGATTTACACACCAATCAGAAGCTGATTCATCTCACTTATCCAATCTGGAAAGGATAACCTAGCAATCAGAATGCAGGATCATGATGTCCTGAACTCACTGTGAAAGGAAAGCTTTCTTTAGAAAATGAAATCAAGGGATTCAGTGATTTGCATGCTGCTGATGTCACACATGCTGTGCCTTTTGGAAACTGGTACTCAGGGGTGTTGAGAGACTTAATATTTGTTAAGGTCTTGATAGTAACAATTAGTAGGGAGAGCAATTTTGTGTACAAACTAACTGCTAGTTACACTTCATATCCTCAAACATCAGATGTGACAGAACCACTGGTAAACACAGTCAAGTTGACATTTAATACACGTTGTATTAACTGTTATGACATGTTCTCATTTCCTCTATGAATTGTTTTCTGTTATGCTGAAATCTGTCAAATTGTTGGTTAAAGTGGAAACAGCTGCCGTATGTTTTGAGTTTCTCAGAAACCGCTCCGGTGAAACTGAAAATAAATTGAGCCAGCACACGTCTTTATAGCAGTGTTACCAATATCGTTTATTCCATCCCTCTCATTTAGAGTCATTGTTGAACACAAGTTACATTTTCTTCAATATCACAGGTTTCTGTTCATTTTTTATCTTGTCCTCTTAACATCCAGTTTCACCTTCCTCTCTCATTTTAAACAAACAAAAAAGCAGATTGTATTATACAAAAATGCAAACCAATTTTCACACAGTGAATTCTTTTACAAAGTCATAAAATGGCGTAATAATGGCTACATCCACATTGGAGTAAGATGGTTCTAAACATTCCTTAATGGAGTATAATATATATTTATATATAAAACCTTTCCTTGTTGAAATTGAGCCTGTACCTTAATTTAAGAGATTTTACAAGACAACTTGGAAGTAATCATAAAAAAGCCATTACATTTCCCAAAAAGTTAGGAATAAAACAAAACGACAAAGACAGCCATAACAGTGTTATAAGGTTGAAAATGAGTTAATTTGCGTTGCATTTAAATGAATTCAACAGGTCTGCTCAAAACAGACACAATCCAGTCCGAGAAATGAATATCATCCATCAGGAACAGACCCATTCTCAAAGAAAATCACATTATCCTGCAATTTCTCACTTGAGGAAAAATAACCTCATGCACAAAACTGTAAATGAGCCTTACCGAGTCGTTTCCCATAAATTGCTGTGTGTGGATGGTTGTAAAACAAACAAAAAAATATATATATCCACGCAGAAGTAATTAGCTCAGTGAGATCACTGATTATTAGAGGGGAAAGAAAATTAATTCTACAGCACCCAAGCAAGTGCCAAATATTAAATACAAGATAGCACATTCCCATACAATCCAAAGATTCAAATAAAAGCAGCATCCTGGCAGTGCATCACTCGAGAATGCTGGCATTAGTACAGCTTTGGGCATTCTGTGAAAGCCAAATGAAAAAACCTCAACACACCGAGCACTGGCTAAACGGTTGCCCATCGTAAGAACACTCGTCATGCTAGCGCTTACGCCCAACAAGAGCCAAAGAAAATCCGAAGTTAGCGGTGGCAGTAGAGTGTTAGCTCAGGAAAATTTGGATAAACGCAGGGAGGAGGAAAATTATCATTTTCAGACTGCTAAGGAGAAATCGAATAAAAGCCTGCCGTGTTACTTATGCTTGGCTGCTTTCACATGTCTCTTTTAAAACGTTGGATTAAACGTATCCTGCGCAATTTTAAGCAGTGTGCAATTGTTTAATTTTCCCGGTTTGAATATAAGAGCGATTTTGCGGAGCATTGTATCCTCCTGGTGTTACGTTCCTCAATTTAGAATTTTTTAAAATTTGATCATTGAGAATAAATGACAATTAAGAATTTATGAACATACGGGGGAGGAAGATGTGCTTAAACATTATAGGTCCTTTACATTTTCTATCCTTTATATTTCTCGCTGAAATGTGACCTGGGTGTTTTTATGAATTTCACTTGAATTATTAGGCTACAAAGCAGCTTTGAACCACAGGAGAATGTGGAACGATCTAAATTCAATAAGAGGCCAGATTCACCAGAATGGAAGCAAGAAGCTCAATTAAATCATAAGCGAACCTTACACAGCACACCTCAGATCTAGTGGGATCTCAAAAGCATGAAATGAAAACACTACGAGAATTAAATTTCCACGTTGAGGAGAGGGAGGAGGGTAACAATTTAGCATGGAGAAATATAACATTCTGGAGAATTTACTCAGCGAGGGTGATGGACATCACGCGATAAGTCTTAAACCTCGACAGTGAGGTTGACGTCATCTCTGCGTGTCGGCACAGCTCGATTTCAATCCCGGCGACTGCTTGAAAAGGCTGTGTGTGCTCTTTGACAAGCAAGAACATCAAATAATGACCGTGACTATAAGTCATCGTAATAAGAGAAATCAACTATATCACCACGGCTATAGCACATAAACCACAAAAGATTACACGTTAAGAGGTTGCACCCAAAATTGGAGCTGTATATCATAGTCGGTCTCAAGAGACTAGAACAAAATGTCACACGTGAAGAATGTCATCACTATAGGAAGACTTCAGACTTCAAATAATCTTGTTCTCTTCGTTTACGGGGCCACGTCCGGAAACAGTCGTTGAATAAGTTGTGTAAAAACACATTTAGGTCAAAGCAGGCTGATGGAGGATAAACTCAACAGGCCTTGTTTCACGAGTCGCATTAAATATTCTGCTGAAATTCGAAATGGTCTCTGGAGAATTAATTCCAAACTAATTTAGAGTTTATAAAGAGGAAAGCTATGAGACATTAAATAGCTCAACTTTAATAAACAACCCTCTGGATTTTATTTAAAGGGACAGCCATCATTTATTTCCCCTGCATGACTTACTTTCTTGTGCAGAACACAAAAGATGACTTTCTGAAGAATGTTTCAACTTTTTTTGTCCATAATTGTTTCCCCCCAAAAAAATATCCATTTGGAACATCATGAGGGCAACTAAATCCTTTTTGGTTGAACAATCCCTTTACCAATTTATTTCAGTGTCAAAACCCTGCGTTGTCCAAACTACTGCCCTGGTGTACTTCTATGCAGCGATTTAGCGTCGAGACCCGAATATGCAAACTCGACCAGGAGAGCCAAATATGCAACTTCACAGAAGTTAGGGAAAATGGATGAAATAATTTCCTAATAGGCTGTAATTTTACAAAACGACTGTGGTGCTGGCAGAAAGGAAATTCATCCCGACCACAGAGCTCTGAAGAACACAAGGGATGTGAAGTGTTGCACCTCTTCTACTAAAAAGCACACACTCATGGAAAACATGGAAAAAAAGTGTTTGCATTCTATAAAACAGAATGCTTTAGACCTGTGTTGCCACACATTTACAAATTCCTTAACAGTTATATAGCCAAATCATAAAATAAACAAAACCTGACAACGGATTATATATGGTTATACTTATCTCTCTCTACCCCCTTGTGTCATCCAGAGCCTGATCGAACTGCCTTACAGCGATACACTGCCACGGTCAAGAGTCATGTGGGGAGACCCGTGTTAACGGTCCATAAAAATGGATTCATAAAAGGTTCTCCATGCTACTTTAAACCTGGTGAGTCAGATCATATTCAAGGCTGCAGAGATCCAGGGAGTTGAACGTTTCCACAGGGCCCCGACCGCACAATCAGAAACTAGCCCCGATGCTAAAAATAGTGCGCTCAATTCTCGTTTGGATTCCACCGGTTTGTGTCCTCCTGTCTGTGCTAGCTTTGGGTTGACTGTTCTTTCTTGATATATAGGGAAAACAACAAAGTAAGCATTATTCAGATGCCCTGGTTTCCAGGCGATGAGAAGTCATTAAAACAAAAAGCTCATTCACAGAACAAAAAGAAAGAAAATGTATATCACGGCAGATACTGCTCATTTTTCTAAATAAAACAACAGAGAAGTTTGTGTCGGTGCATGCATGTAGCAGCATGCAGGTGTGTGTATGCATGTGTGTGTGCGTGTGTGTGAATGCGTGTCCCTCATTTGAACTCTGTCTGAATATAAAAAAAAACTGGTCGAATTATTCAAGAGATCAATTTCAGAGCCTTTAGAGAAGGAATATTGATCTCTGGAGAGGTTGTCTGTGTGTGTGTGTGTGTGTGTGTGTGAATAACGCTCTTAAGAGCAAGAGTGAACAACACCGTTCTTCTGAAGGTCTGAACTACTCGCTGCTTGGTCGGCGGAGCAGAGGGCGAGAGAAGATGTCTTATTGGTAAGCGACAGCATAGATCCTCCCATACTACTGGCTGGCTTCATGCCACTGGATCCATTAGACACCTCACTGATGGAGAGAAGAGGAGAACCGGCAAAGAGAGAATGAGTGCATTTGTGCAAACATTATTCAAACATGCCTACTAGCTAACAGAGCAACATGAGAACAGACAACTAAAGGTCTTTGCGGATGGTAGCCTGAGGGCATAGACTGCTAAACCTTTTTAAAATCCTCTATTGGATGTCAGATTTATTGAGATGGCTTGTACATTTTAGGTTTAATGCATCAGAAATATGATGTAATTTCCTGCAAGAGAGCACAGATGCTCCATGGGCTTTGGCAGTGCATTGTGGGATTTTTCAGGGAGCGAACATTCCAGCTTCAGACAACTCCCTGATCAGGTCCTGAATGAGGAGTGTCAGAAGACTTTGAATAGCTGGAACAGGTGTGTTTAATTTTTACAGCAGCAGGTTTGGGCACCCCGGTCTACTGCACGTTTATATAGAAAAACAAGGTAAAAGTAGCTAAATAAAATGCAAAAACATTGTGTCAATGGCTTCTTAAAAAGCTAGTAACAAAGTCTCTTCACTCACCCCAATGCTAAAGAGAGTTCCTCCAGCTGGGCTTTATGATCAGGCTGCCCATTCTCAGTGGCCTTCAGCTTGTATTCATGGGCCACCTGATTCTCCTTCAATCACGAAAACAGGTTCAATGAGCTTAGACTGTTCATATGAGAATAAATTAAATCTGGTCCTGGCCAGGGAGTCTCTGGTTGCACTCACAATGGCGATTTCACGGGTTCTCTTCTTGATCTCCAGCTCTACGTGATCAAGCTCCAGGCTGAGCTGCTCACTGGACACAGTGCCACCTGAAGACCACTTCACTGCAGCCGTGGGCTGAGACGCCAGCGCACACGCCTCCCTCTGCAAGAGCACAGAGTTACTGACAGCCTGTGTGCGTACGCGAGATGTTTATATATAGACAAGGCCATGCATTGTGAGTTGTGAATCTGAGTGGAGATTTAAACACACCTCCATGCCGCGGGTTTGCTGACTGATCTGTTGGTTGACTTGCTGGAGCTCAATCTTGAGCTGCTCGCGGTCAGGGGCAGACACGGGCAGACTGGCAAAACACAAGAAGTCAGTTCAATATTGTGTTCTAATTTAAAAATCTAGTTTTGTGGAAGTGCAAGAAAAAAAGGTTAAGTACCGCTCGCTGAAGTGTCCCTGAGAGTTGATGCTCTGGTGCTGAGGGTACGACGCTCCGCCCCATCCGCTGTGGTTTCCATACGGATAGTCTGCTGTAAGGAAAACACATTTGATCAAAAACAAAACAACATTTCCCCAACCGTTAAACACTATGAAATATATAATACATAATATGAAATTATATAATCTAAACGTAGCAACATTTCTGGAAAAAATTCTGGGCAAAATGTTTAATTCTTGTTGGAAAACTCAACCAAAATTCCTAAACACATGGTTTCTTTTGTAAATGACTGGATTTTGCCGAAAAAAAAATTAATAATAATAAAAAAACTGCCGCACCCTGAATCAGTAGCAAACACTCAGATTCAGTGTCACTTCTTGAACCAAATACACCAAATATACTAAAACAATTCATTTAAGATGATCTTAAATCAAATCTCTAATGATTGTTCTTGTAGATTGGCAGAACATAATTCCTAAGGGGTGGGGGGGGGTCTGATTCACATACGAATTGCGATTCAGTCTTCCAGCGATTCGCATCGATTCACAAATTTCAAAAATACATGTTCTAGTTAATATAATAGTAACAACAACATGATTTTATCGGAAAACAGAACAGCAACAACAATGGAGGAGGAGAAACAAATACATCCTGACTCAACTTCAGTGTCTGGAAAACTAAAAAAATGATATTAATTATTGGACTTTTGTTATTATGGGAGGTTGTCATGTGCCCGAACTGTGAATCTGCATTTGGAAAGGCAGGAAAATGAACAATGAGTTCTATGGAGCCTCTAAAGGGACATGGTTAGCCGCTTGCTAGCAGTTGCCTGTAAAATGACAGAACTTAATTTAACTTACCACATAAATAGAATTAGTAGAGATGACTGATAGGGTGATGAATTATTTGCAGGATCCTGAACACAACTCAAACATCTAATCTTGTAAAATGTTTGGAGAGTCCTGCTGCTCCATAGTTTAATGTTACACAGAGTACGTGTGATCGCGAAATATTGAAAGTGAATGTAAAAGTCAAGTGTGCATTCAAAAATGCCCTGCATATTAT
This sequence comes from Carassius gibelio, assembly GCF_023724105.1. NCBI lineage: Eukaryota > Metazoa > Chordata > Actinopteri > Cypriniformes > Cyprinidae > Carassius > Carassius gibelio. The sequence continues at coordinate 6,011,545 of NC_068397.1, forward strand.
TAACAGCTCCCTGATTCCAGAATAATGATTCCAGATGTCCAGAAAAATTTCCCAATTATATAACTGCGAGAGAAAGCACTGAAATTTATTTTCTACATAAGTTAGTTAAAACAAATCACCAATGTACTCAAAAGTAAGAATTGTTAATAGCACCTTTCATTTCCCATCCCTATATATGATGAAGTATTATCTATTATATAGATGTCCAGTCACCTGTCATGGTCATGTGTTTGGAGCCCGAGGCCTGTGAGGATGCTATGGCCTGTACAGGCCCAGTGGTCTGGTAACCAGTTTTAGAGGTACGTGAAATGGCACCAAAAGGAGACACCGTGGGCAGAGGACCAAAGGGAATGATGGGATCGTCGTCTTTGGCTTCCGCAGAGCGCCGCTGAGTGTCCAGTGGAGGTTCACGGAGAACTTTCCCCTCTGCATTCTGTCACAGGAGAGTACAGGAAGAAAGCAACAAATTAAACCTCTGTTTTTGATCGTTTTAGTTGATGTGTGGGAACACAAAGTATAAGACAGGTCACTTGCCATCATCTCCACAGAACTGCTGACATCTTTTGGTTTAGTATCCTTGGAGCCAATGTATGATCCTATGGTGTCACATGACCAGGGGGAATACTGCCCAGCGTAGTCTGGCTCCCGACTGCCAAAGGCTTTAGAGCCGTCTTCCAAATACTGCAGGCATTCAGAATTTTAAAATGAAAACAGCGATGTTGAGCACTATATTCATGATCCATGAAGGACAGGAGGATGTCGTTCAGGACTCACCTCCCGAGGGTAGTCGTTGGGGAACGGGTGTGAAGGGAGAGTCGGGGAGGCGGCGAAGGGGGGAGGAGAGATGACTTTTCTCTCCTCTAGCTGGACAAGCAGCTCTTTGCGCCTGCGATGCAAGTCATCCAGACTGGGCTGAGAGCGGCTGTAAGGGTCCTGCTGGGGGAGAACATATAAATCAGGATGGGGAACTAACATTGATAAACTGACCTGAGTTTGTTAAGATGCAACTCACGTCAAGTGACCTGATATAAAAATGGGAGGTACTGGCTCTTAAAATGGTCTAAATTTAAAGCATGTTTCCATATTTGACCTGTGCTGGCAAAATGAGTAACGATCAGCAAAATTTCAAAATGTTTTTTTTTTTTTTTTTTCCAAAGACCTTCAAAATTAAAAAGGAGATGTTGAAATCAAACCAAAAAAAATGACACATCTACACCAGTTTGAGGTTGATAGAGACATTAAAGTCCATTTCGAGGAAAAAAAAAAGTCCGTAAAAGTGCTTTTTTGGGATGGCACAATCAAGCGACGTTCACTTGCAGAACGCAAGTTTCTAGAGGGCACATAAGTCTGAAGTAACAAATTTATGTAAATGGGTGCAGAGTCAGTAGTGGTTTTGTAGGCAAACATCAATGCCTTGAATTTTATGCAACCTTATAACAACATACGATAATTTATTATCACAATATAGTAGGGCTATACGTTATTATCGGACCAATATTGGAATTTGCCAAAAATGGCTTTAAATGTAAATATCAGCATCGACCCAATATGAAAAATTATGTAGATATCTCTTGCCGATAATAGGAATACATAAACTTACATGTGATCAGGGCGTGCTAGCGATTTCTGGGAAAAAAACTGCAGTGATAAATATATAGTTTATTTATAGTTATTTTCAAATCTTAAATGTACTATCATTATAAAAGAACTTCATTATTGTTTACTGAATTCTAACAAATAAGTTCTTGCTAAAAACCAACCAAAATTAAAAATAATTATATATCGGCTATAGGCCAAAATAAATAGAAAATTATCGGCATATCAGATAGTGGGGCTGCACGATATTGGGAAAAAATTACATTGCGATATTTTACTTTTCTGTAATATATATTGCGATATGAAATCTGATCAAATTGTTTCTTACAAACAAAAATGGGGTGAGCACACTAACATTCTCATTTTAAATGATTTAAACATCGACACCACCATGTCAATTGATTAATATGCGCGATGGAGAGAGCAAGACAGCGCTCGTGTTGTTTGAAGATGGATAACGGATCAACTACGACAACCTACATCGCACATCCTGCGATGTGACTATCGTGGATTTGTACATCGCGATATCGATGCTTAAACGACACAGCGTACAGCCCTATCAGATAGATAAAAATCCAATAACCTGCATCCCTACAGTATAGCTTTTTCAAATTTTATCTTTGTTGTTATAAATAAGAACAGATGTAGTACTTTCTTCATTTTACATTTAAACAAAAGAATTCAAGTAAGAAAAACAAATACATTTAAAAATCAACTTTGTGTGTTCATTACAAATAAATTGATTATTAAAATCGCAAAAGCAGTTCAATCAAGGACAGTGAGTGATTCCTTGTTTTTTATTTTTAGATTAACATTGAGACAGACATCCTATATATTATTAAGAGCTAATGAACTAATTTTTGTGAAAAACTTAAATTCTACATCTCACTTTTTTTCAAAATTAGACTAGCATTTCGACTCATTTTGCCATCCCAGGTCACATATGTTAAGATTAGTTAAAACAAACTAACAATGAAAAATAATTTAGTCATTTAGCAGACGCTTTTATCCAAATTGACTTAAAAGTGAGGACAAATTCATAAATAATTCAGACATAATTCTAAGGCATTTTTTCATTTTAGTATTCATTAAATCATTAAAACGTCATTAAAATGATAACTTCAACATTTACTACTTCATTACTAGAATTAAAATGGATATCGCTAACATTATTTAAAGGACATGAGCTGAAAAATGAACAGTAACTAATGTTAACCAAGATTAATCAATATTGTAACAAATGAATCTCTCACTGTTAGTTCATTTTAAGTTCATGCATTACCATAAACAATTCTAGAAAAAAGAAATAAAATAGCTAGGAGGAGCAGAATAAATTGCAGAATCATTCTAAAACGATACAGAAGTACTTTAGTTTATATTTTCTGTAATGTATTTGAATGTATAAGAGTACTATTACTCATTCATTACACAAAATGAACAAAAAGGTCAGTAGACAGACTAATAAAAATCTTACTAATCTAAAATATACAAAGCAATGGCTCCAGTTTCATTTTTGAATTGGCTAAAACTAAAAACTTTGTGGTTCAATAAGGGATTAATTTGTGAACAGTGTGGGCTTTGAAAAATGTCATCACAGAGTCCAATTCATAACATGAAATCATATGTTCTAAAGTGTTTCATAAAGACTCATTAAACCAGTTCTTAAGCATCACATGTCCATAATTCAAACATTGGGGCTTAATCTGATTTTTAAAATGTTTTTATTCCACACACACATAATAAAGATAATACGTAATTTTATTGTTTTTTTGGGAGCTGTAAAAATAAGTTGAAGTTATTTTTTATTATTAATTATGGCCGTAATTATAATAAAAGAGTAACTGAATTCATTAACAAACCTTATTATTATTATTTTTTATGTTAATAGGCATGCATATCAAACAAGTGGAACTACAGTTCATAATGCCAAAATCTTGAGAAGAACAGAACTCACTCCTATGTGGGACCTCATTTGGCTGGGGTGTGGTCCAGCTGTGTAGTACCCGTCCGGTGGGTATCGGTCTCTGGATGACGGTTCCTGGGAGTGGTACAGAGAACCTGCAGGCCCTGCTGGAGGTGGAGGCATAGCGGACGGGGGAACGTCCAAAGGAACTGGGCTCATCCTGACCAAGTCGTCTCTGGTTGGGGCAAACGGAGGTGGGGGTGCTGGATAGTGTCCGTGTCTGCGACTGTAATGTGAGGGCTGTGCGTATGTGTGGGCTGAGAAAGGGGCACCAGAGTGGTGGCTCGGATATTGGCGATCTGGGCCGTATCCTGGGTATGTCTCTGGGTAAGGGGACTCACCCGGAGGTGGCGGATTACGGATGTAGCGGGGAGGGACATACTGTGGAGGTTGGTATGGGTAGGGGTTGCCTGAAAAAAAAAAAAAAAAAAAAACTAAGGTTATGAGCATTATGATGTGCCAAGACTAATATTCAATTAAAACATTTTGTGCAATAAACATCTTGATTTGAATTAACAACTGACAAAATATTAATTTAGACTTGAGTTTGCGTGCTGTAATTGAGTTGTTTTAATCTACTTTCACACTGCAAAGAAAATTTGCCAGTTCATAAGATCTGCTGTTCCTTAAAACTATGACTTGATGGCGCTCATGGACAGTCTTATACACCGGACAACTGAATACAGAAACAGCGCTCTTGTCCTTGTACTCTTGTATTTGTTCTTGCTTGATAAACATCATAGCAAATACAAAAAAAAAAAAAAAACTGAACAGCTGTTTAAAAGCATTTAAATACTTTTTAAACGGCCGGTCATCTCTGTGAAAAGCAGGTGTCAGAAACAAAGTTGCACAGCTAAATTAGATACAATTCTAGTCATTATGCACAATAAATTGTAATCACACTAGTTTTACATGGTCTTTTAAATTATTGGCTGATGTTGTACGTGCAATTGTTACAAATACTACATTTGTCACTATCTAATGCTCACTTAAAGTTAATCTTTAAAAATTATTTCATAACACAAATAAGCTCACTAACAAAAGCATCGTCAAAAGAATAATTAACTCATAAACCGGATATAGATATAGATTACAGGTAAACATTTTGTAAATAGTTACAGCAGTTTCTTGCACAGACTGATTGTTTTGCTTCATAAGACCTTAATATATCATCAGGACCCACAGGTAATAATTTTGTGTTGCTTAATAAGCTTTTTTGACTCTCAAAGTGACAGTTGACACTGACTTGCATTTTATGAATCAACAAGGACCTTTCAGCTAAAAATCATTACTGTTCTACTGAAGAAAAAAAAATCCCCTACATCTTAAAAATGTCCTGAGTCTGAGTTAACAGCTATTTCTTTTAGGGGGGTTAACTATGCCTTTAAGAACATTTCTAAATGAATATCCATTATTCATTATGTAAATGATTATCTTGTGATGCCTGCACTCACTTTTCAGTTTATAGCATTTTATCGTTTTATCTGTCAATACAAACAATAAATGTTAATTAAACTGAAAACTAAAAATAGGCCAAATTCCTCTCAACAGAAATATACAACTAAAATTCTGTAAACTTCAAACTAAAGCCCTATTCGGACTGGATTTGTTTCACAGGGGCAGATGGAGTAATGTTAATTTACCACAGCACATCTGTAATATTAATGGTTAATTTGCATGCGATAAAATAAAATAAAAATCTCAGTAACTACTAGAAATGGGAGGAGTAACAATTTACGCACTGCCGTCACCTCCCTGTCGTCAAGTGCGTGCTACAACGATCTATTTATTCATTAAATTATAATTGGATTCTGTTTGCAATAGGTACTTAGCTAAAGCTAGCAGAAGTGCTTTCGACCTTCTTTTTGATCTGAATGGTATGCTTTGTCCAGTGGTGAAGTGGTGCCTGAAGAAGTGGGTATATTCTTAATTTATGCCCCAATGTCTTTTTTTAAAGTGACCCAGCAAAGGATGAACACCCTCTGTTATTAACAGTGGGGTGTAAAACTAGTCTTGTACATTTAATTTACCCCAAAAAGGGCCAATAGTATTTGCATATTGTCACTCTGCTGCTTGACTTAGTGGAGTAAGGATTATTATGAAATCAAAATTAGCCACAGAAGAGGTGCGGATTTTGCAATAATTTAAATTTAACAAAATAAATAAATAGACTGCAGGAGTTAACATTTTGTCAGAACCTCTAGAAAATCACATACTATTTTGTTTAGTTGTCTGTTCATAGAAGAATCAGGATCTCTATTTGAAAAAATATATATAAAAAATGATGACTTAATTTATGCAGAATTTACGTTCTTATTTACAGCTGGTCTATTCACTCGGAATTAGTATTACCTGAGGTAGTTCTTCCAGACATTTTTACAAAGGGTAAAATTTGCTGTAACCATCTGTAATTATTACTGAGATGGCACATATAGACAGGACTAAGACCTCTCCATGTAAAATAATCCCATCCGAATATGGAATATAAGACATTCAAGTTAATTATTTAACATCTACATCCTGGACACAGTATTACATGAAAAATGAATTGGCTACAAGAAGGAGCAAAGGACTTCACTGCTCAGACAACCATCCAAATGAGCAAATCCAGTCACCTGTTGGGTACTGAGCATCATACTGAGATCCTGAGGGAGGAGGTCTGGCGGGCTCTGGATAGAAGAGCTGGGGCTGCTGTTGTGGATACATCTGTGGCGCACCTCTGGGCATGACTGGAACCTGCTTGGGCATGGGTAAGTGCTCCGCCCTGGGGTGAGGCACAGGGTGGGGTGTCAGGGCCAAGCTACATTTATCCAAACTTAAGAGAAACAAGAGGAGAAATGAGTTTCTTCCTGTTAAATCCAAACCTAGTAAGCACAACTTCTCACTATCCCAGCAGTTTTGCTGCTGCTCTTACGGTCTAAAGAGTTCAGATACTGTAGTCATGACAGAAAAGCAGGGAACAAGAAGTCAGACTCAGAAACAAAGGCTTACGAGTCAGGTGGCGACCCAGGAGCACTCAGGCTAGTGGCGTCCATCTTGGGCTTGAGTAAGAGGTCATATGTGGAGGGGTCTGTGCCTCTGGAGATGAGCTGGGGAAGAGGGCCCCCATTGGTATGCATAGAGGCCTTTCGCCCAGGCTCCAGCGGGACCACATCCTCAGGCAGCAGACCAGGGGTGCAGGGCACTCGTGCAGCAAGACGTTTGTTCATTTTACGGTACCTGCAGAGTGAAAACCAAATGAGATTCTGATTATTAAACAAGTCTGTGGTTTAACACTAACCAGACATGCAACGGCACCCACTTTTCCAGCTCCTCCTGAGAATGGGCGAAGGTACAGCTGGCTCCTCTGGGACAGCCTCCTTTCTGCTTCATGTCTCTGCACATGTACGTCTTGTATTTGCTGTGCTGCGGTGGCTGCTGCGTGTCGGCACCCTTCTTGCTGTGGTTCTGAATGAAGTCCACTAGGCCGTGCACCACCGTCTTTACCGCCACCAGCCCCTTCTCCAACTGCTCCCAGGTAGGAGGAGGTGCATCTGAATAAAGATGAATCAAAGCAAAACGGATCACAAAAAAGAACAGAAGCATGTTACAAATTCACGGGGTGTGTGCCATGACCTCAAACCTCAAATTACACTAGGAGTAATATCATACAAATTTATTTTCACAATATATATAGTTATTTTAAATTCACTCTAAAAGCACCACACATATTCTTTTTTTTATATTATAACTAATGCATTATAAGCCTCTTATGCTCAACAAAGCTGAATTTATTTCATCCAATATATAGTAAAAACATTAATATGGTTTAATATTCTACAATAATAAAAAAAAACTTTCTGTAATGGCAATTAGCATATACATTTACCACAGCAATTTCTCCAGTCTTCAGTGTCAAATAATCCTTAAAACATCAATGTGGAAATCATACATACATGATACAATCAACAATAAATGTCTCCACTGCCATTACATATCCTGTCATACTGCTAATCTTTAATTCAGTGTCTCAGATTCTCAGTCATCATATTAGGTTTTCTGTCTCAACACACCTGGACTGGGGTCGATGTTAGCAAGCAGCTCGAGGTGAGGTCTCAGTCGGTTGAGATTGGCAGGGTCACCCGTCCTCTGCAGTGCGATGGTCAGCTCCTGCACACTCTGAGCAAACGACGCCGGGGTCTGCAGCTGAAAGACAAAGAGTCATGTTCCCTTTCTCTGTATTCTGAAACATAATACTACTTCTGGCATTTGAAAGAGTGCAAACAGATAGCAGTTATACCTTGTCAATGATGGACTGCATGTGAGACTTATGAGACTGGTCTCCATACAGCAGAGAAGACCACTGATCGGGCGCGATGCGGAGGCCTCCCTCCATTGCGATTTGAACGATCTGAGAGTCGTGTTCCCTCCGAAGTGCCTCATACGTGCGGAACTCCTCTTTCAACTGCATTAGTGATGAATCCTCATCTCGCTTAGTCACCTACGAAACAGAAGAGACTCAACTGAAACCTCAGAACTAAGCTGTCGCGGTGCTGAAAAAGTTCATTTGCGCATCAGAGTCTAAATAATCCCAACGGATCTGGATATGAATTAGAAAACAATTGCAAAAAAAAAAAAACATCTCATCAGATGAGATCAAGTGCACAATTAAAGGCACCTACCTTGAAGCACGAGGCACGGTAGAGGAGCTGAACTACATGTCCAATACTGGTTTTGGAGGCCTGAGGAAATCTTGGTTCTAGTCTCTGGACCACAAAGAGGACCAAAACCTTCCTGGAAAGAGCGGATCCATCTTCCAAGGCCAACAGCACCAGCTTTAGTGCCTCCTCCTGCATGGCTGAAGATAAAAACAGTCACATATAAAACAAATTTTAGCAATGATCATTCGTGTCTGTGTGAACAGAATTTAAAGCATTATCTTACCGGGGCCCAGGAACTGGCATCCTCTGGCTCTGACAGCAGCCCACAGGTTGGAGGAGAGCTGCTGGGGGTTTTGGTGCTGCAAAATGAGCTCAGTAACAGTTCTTTCGCCCAGAGAACGGGCCGCCCGCATTGCCCTGACCCGTCCTTCCTCTTCCACCAGCTGACAGTGCACCAGAGTCACCAGCTTCCTCTGCATGGGGCGGCTCAGCATGCTCTGAGCAGCATTACTCAACCCCACTCCTAGAAACAGCCAAAAATATGCATCAATCACTTGACCATGCCCATTATACCGGCTTACATGGCATGAAATTAATTCACACTATTTTTTAAATGTATCATTTTAATCATTCTGTGATTTGTCTGAACAGGAAGCTTTGAGGAAGCTTTTTTTAATCATAATATAGTAACTTTACTGCTGAAATGACTGAAACAGTGATGTTTCATTAGTGCTTGTCCATCGACATTCTAACTGTCAGAAACCATTTCTTTCCCACACTGTGAGTAAGATACAGCATTTCAATTTCATCATTAAATTTAAACATTTTAAACGTATCATATCTTATGTAATTGTTCAATCAGCGTTTCAACAGCAGAAAGACGATGTCATGTAACATTACATTTCAATATCTATAGCTCATTAGTTAGCTAGAATATATAACTCTAGAGAGGAGCATTTCACTAAACACATGTACTACATTACAAATTCAATGTAATTTCACCAACCCTGTTAGTGATATCTTCATGATTTAAGGATGTCATGAGAACATGTTAATTAAAGCTACATTTAAACAATGAATTGGAGTAGAAACATCATATCATTATAAAGTTAATTCAAAACTAATATGAAATGTAAATGATTGTATAAAACAACATTTATCATTTGAATGTTGATTCTTACATTTGATTAACAAACTGATTATTAAGTAAATTTGATTTTCTTTTTTGGGCTAAATTAAAATTCAGATTTAGAATTTTTTTGTTTATTTTTATCAACTACTTTTTAGAGCATATGTGAGCATGTCAGTCACCTCGTGCACTGCTGAGGGGTTTGAGGTAGAGGGCCAGCTCCTCAACACACTGCCGTGCCTCATCATAATGATTGGTGTCCTCTGGACATGTAATGAGCGCCACAGGTTGCTGTTTGGACACCTGAGAAAAAAAGAAAATTAAATAAGCACACAGTGATAGAGCTGAAAAACTGTGGTTATGCTTAAGGCTGCACTATTGAGGGAGACAACCGCATTACCACAGCGGTTAAGCACGACCACAATGACATACCACTGGCAGTGGTGTGAAAGAATTCAATAACTGAACACATTTTAAGAAACAAACAACACTTTAGCAACTAAATATTGCAATAATGGAAACACTTGGATTTGTGCTGAACCAATGGTACTCATGAATTTATGTTGGTGCTGGATTGTCTTGTGATCCGATCACCAGATTTCCCACAAATGGAAAACTGAACACATGGAATCACTCGTTTCTTTTCCCAAAACAATCACTCACATCTCACCCTTAGTCTTTTTTAAATTTATTTATACAACAATTTATTTGTAATTTTACTGGTCAGAATGTGTGTTTGTACTGTAGGCTTCAAAAATATCTTGTTTTTAACTGTTTGGGTCCTTTCACACCTGGCCCGTTGTTTCGGAACCTGGCGTGTTTCCCCACTAAGCGCGGTTCATTTGGGTATATGTACAATCGGTCCAAGATCACCTGAACAAGGTGGCCTTGGCTCGATTGAAAATGAACTCTCGAGCACTTCGGTTGTAGTGAGAAAAGCAATCCGATCCAACAGACCAACGAACCAGGCTATATCACAATGTATCGTGGGTAATTACGCAAGTTATTTGAAAAACAGCAGACACGTCTTCTCCATTCAGAATCAAAGAGCACCTTTTCATTTTATAATTCTGTCTAATTGCTCTTCGTAGTAGGTGCATTTTAACAATGTTTTCCAGATGAATCCTGGACTCCTACTCAAAAGTTAATATAACGACAGCTATATATATGTATGTATATGTATGTATGTATATATATATATATATCTATCTCAAAACATCCATAAGCCCTCAAAGCTGTTGTAGTTCCATCCTGACGGATGTCAGCTGTGAGCGGAATTCCCGAAAATAAACTGTGCAACTTAACTTTGACCAGTGAGAGAACCGTTTATTCGCATGTGACCCGTATTAACAATTTTGTTCCATTTAGAAACTTTGCCGTGTGAAAGCAAACTGCACAAAGAATAAAAAGCAACAAATGTAACAATTTTAATTCCTGTTTCAGAAAGAAGCAATCGATCTACAGGTGTGAAAGCACCCTTTATCTCTCCTCATATTTGACTTTAACAAAGTTGGTATTCATTAGGCAAGGAACATCTAGTTTATCTGTAAAATGCAATTTACACACGCTGTTAATTTACTTTGTAGATTAAACGTCTTGCTGCTGTGAATGATATGATCTCTCTTCCAAACTGTAAATATCATCAGTTGCTTTTGAATATCAGGACAAATATGAAACAATAAAAGATAGAGAACTGCTCCAGCAAAGTGAAGACCGTGTATATAGTTTTTCTTTGTTGGGAAACAAACTTCGTTGGTGTAGTTTGGCTGAAACCTCGCCGATTTTTTGTGTAATTGTTCTTTCCAAGCTCAAGGATATCATGCTGTTTAATTTCAATGTAATTTGCACAAAAAATACTGTATGTATAATACATTTCGCAGATGTTTGTTCCACACTGAATTAACTGAATGAACGCCTTGGAGACAAGAAACCATGCAATGTTATTTTGGCATCGAGTCTTTAGATCTAGCATTCGGCATGCTTTAAATCAGACACTGGGATGAAGAAGTTTGGAAGGATAACTTTTTTTTTAACAAATTTAAATCAAAAAGAGAAACTGTGCATGTGGATTTCCAACATCTGTGCAGTTTTCTTCTAATAATACTGAAGCTGCAAGTTTATTTGCTTCAAAAACATACAACATCATTATAGCGTTTTAGTATGCTATCAAAGCCATTTTATTAATAAATATCATGTCGGTAGGGTTGACAAAATGTTTCTGTGGTCCTGAAGGGTTTTGTGTGTGCGCAGTGTGATCTCTGATCTCTCTCTGAGTGAGTGATGTGTGCTTCAGTGCAGAATATGATTATAGAATGGTGATTAAACTGACAGAAACTAAACCAAAACCACCAGTGGTTGGCCCTTTACCACCACGGTGGTTTAAAAATCACTACTATCACAGCCCTAATTATGCTCCTCAGTAAACACGGTTGAAATGCCTCACCTGACCCCCGACCAGCTGTAAAAGGGCTGAGTTGACGGGCAGCTGCTCGATGTCAGTATTGATGGCCGTCTGGTCAAAGGGACAAGCCTTGCGGTGCAGTTTGTTGAGGCACATCTTGCAAACGGTGTGGCCGCAACCCAAACTGATGGGCCGGCGCACCGTCTCCTCGAACGTCTGGGTGCATATGGGGCACAGTAAAAATTCTGTCCATTGTGGAGCTTGTACAGGCATCGTAGCAAGCTTGTTCTACATGTAAACAAGGGTGGGGGGGGTTCTCTTGGGTGTGCGTGTGACTGGGTGTGTCATTTAACAAAAGGGGAAAAATAGATGGAAAACAAAAAAGAAAGATTCCACTGGAATCAAAAAATCTTCTGAACACAGGAGTTCTTAAATAAGTTCACACGTCCCGGGTGATCATCACATGGTGTGAAACCTGAAACCTGGAACAAAAGAGATGCAGTTGATGATTAATCTCACAAATATGGAAATTATAAAACAGTTAACCTAGTGGTGGGTTCACATGATGCACATTATTAAACAACACAACTACATAGTAAAATACAGGAACCAACTGCTGCATTGTCAATCAAGCACGTCTGGCAGCTGTTGCTACCCAAACAAACAAGAAAACTAACAAAAGACTACAGTTTATACATTTATTATAAGAATAAATAGTTTAAAACCTACTGAGGCAGAATAATTTCTTAATTTCTGAAAAGTAATTATGTGTGTTGAGCTGATTGTTGATTGCCAGCGACAATTTTAAGATTTTGGCCTATCCTGCTTCTAGAAGATGTCTTGTTTCAGATTAGTGGGAAGCAAACATCCAGAATTGAGATTTTGCATCTGCATTTTGCATTGCATCTGTACATTTCAAATAAAATGCATATTTAATGAGCGGTTTCCTCATTTACTAAGCCAGAAATCTCCAATTCAGCAGCACTTACTCCAATAAGTTTGATCAAGTATAATTTAAAGGATTTATAAAAGATTTTTCCCTAGCAGATGACTGTATTTTCTAATTTAAGGAGTGATATAAGGAGATTCAAAACCCTCTATGTATAACCTTTTACTCTGTAAAACAAAACGAAACAAGAATTTTGAACCTCGCTTTATCCAGACTTTCTGTTCTGGTAATGTATGCTAATTATTGCATATTTAAGAAAAAAAAAACATGGTATTTAGTAGTTAAATTTTTTACTCTAGTTACCTGTGGTGTTTTGCCTCAAGTAAACAGGCTACCCACAGCTAACTCGTCTGTCAGTAAACGCAACCTCACACCGTTCAAGCAATTTTGAATGTATAAGCATTACATTTAATCGTATGTGCACAATTAACGCCATTTGCCTGCTAAAAACAAACCAAACTTGTAAAGTTTAATATTGTTCTCCGCTGTCCATCTCCATTAGCTATCGAGCTAACACAATGCTCCCTGGCTCCTAGCTTACCTCTATCTGGACTGAATACGCTAATAGCATATAACGTTACACAGACGTTTTACAAGGATTGCAAGTGTAGACAAGGAGTTAAACCGACTCCAAGAGGTTTATTTTTATTATTATTATTTTTACATTTCCTAATGTAAGAGATGAAACGAGCGAAAATCACAGGATAAAGGCGAAATGTATGAGTTTTAAGGGATATCTGTTTAGGATAAACCACAAGAGATCCCTCGATTATGTAACACGGCAGCCGCTGAACCGGACCAAAACACTAGATTATTATCCACCCCACTGTCGAAACACTGTAACTAGCGGAAACATGACATGTGTTAAGAATAGATGCAAACACACAATCACGTGGATTACTGTAAATATCTATTTTTGTAAGCGGAGGCCCGTGTAAACAGCATTCAGCTCCGTGAGCTAATAAGCTACACTGGCTACCGACTTGCTATTACAATCGAATACACGGCTGAAATACAAATTACTGACAAAGACAACGTTAAAATCTGCATATGACATGAACTACCCACCAAGTAAGCCCCAAACCTGACTGAAAACACACACAAAAATAGCTCAAGCCAAAGCTACACAAGGCTAGTCGGGCGGCTAAGTGCTATCAGGTTAGCCGTTAGCAGCCGTGTGCGGTCCACACCCAGAAAGGAACACATAATGCACGCAAAATGCGCTACTCTGCAAGCCACAGGCGCAAAATAATAAATGCACACTCACTCAATAACTCATTCTTACTTTGTATCGGCTATCTTCATCTTTTCTTAAGAAAACGCTTGATTATTTCCTCGGTCGCCATATCGACCGTTATAACGGGTTGCCGAAGTAATTCGGGAGTTCCTCGCGTAAAACTGCCAGCAGCAGCCAGCGGCGGCACTCGAGCTGACCGAGGAGGAGAAGAATCTGGCGCCTCCTCTGGCGGAGCAGCGCGCTGCAGTCGGGCTCATGGTGAAGACACGTGCAGCGACGGAAGCTCATTTCCGCCACAGAAAAACAGTTCTTTGGTAAATCATAATTATGACTTAAGGTCAAAAGAATGATACAAAAAGTCAAAATTCTGACGTAATTAAGTCATATTGCTGATATTATAAGTGGAAACTATGCAATGAAACGTAAATTGTGAGATGAAAGCAAAAATTAGGCTATGACATAAAAATTTTTATGAAATTAACACGTTATTGTTTTGGAAGGTATATGTAGTATTGCATACAAATGCCATAAGAGTGATTGCACATAGGAAGTGAGTTTTGCACATAGGAAGTTAAGATTATGATATAAAAATACAAAATTATAACATACTAACCCAAATTTATTTAATAAAAGTAGAAATTATGACATTATAACTCATAATGAGCACATAAATATCCTTTATAAAATGAAACTGAGTTTTTATATAATTAGTACATAAAGCAAAATTATGACATTGAAGGTCATATTAGATAAAAAGACAGAATTATTAAATACTAAGACAAAAGTTTAAAGTTTAAAAGACAAAAGACATAAAAAGTCACAATTATGACAAACAGGTGAAATTATGATATATCAAGTCTTTATGAGATTAAAAAGTAAATGATAAAACTCAAAATGATAAGTCATAATTCTGACATAAAATATATCAACTTTTTACTTATTAATTCTGACTTTTGATGTCATCATACTTTTATGCCATAATTAAGATTTTCTAAAGCATGAGTTTTTTTTTTTTTTTTCAAATATAGCATAAATGGGCTTCCAATATGAAACATTTGCTCAACAACAGCACATATTTCAGATTCATTGGGAAACAGTATAATTCTTTTTCACACCAATTCAAATTTCAGTACAAAAAATAAGCACAACAAATTTAAATGAATGTGGAAAATTATAAACCAAACTGAAACCTACTAAATAAACATATAAATACATTAACACTTTTTGGAATTTTTTTATATTAATTGTTAACATTAATATTGGAATTTAACAAATATGGAACATATTTTATGTATAAAAATACCATTATTTTTCACCTAAATATAGGCCTGTATAGTTTACATTACAAATTATTAAGTTCTGGTCTAATTGTCCAACATGTTCTGTGCTTTTTAAAATAATATTATTAAATAATAAATATTAATTTAAATAATAAATATTGAAGCTTGAAATACGGTGCAGAGAATACTACTTTTACAGATTATTGTTTTGAAAGGCATATGTACTATTGTATGCAAATGGCATAAAAATGATTGCACATAAGGAGTGAGTTTTGTATCTCTGTGTTACAGACATTCAAATATAACACAGCCTCTTGAATATTATGATAATAAAAATATCTAGGACATAGTATGTTTGTTTTTTGTATTTTTCAATACTAGAAAATGTTCAAGTTTCCCAGGCAGATTATCTTTTTGTACAATTGGAATCACTAGCATCTCTCAAAATACTTGATCAATCACAGTTGACCTTTACATATGAGTACACTTTTTAAATACCCTTTCTGTGAATTGTACCAACTTATGCAATGGAATGCTGCAGTTGACATCAAAGGAATTAAAGTACGCATTTATTTTCCATTTTTGTCTAATCCCTCTGATTTCTGTGGGGATTAACAGACCAATCATGAATATTGAGCGAGCGCTCATAGGTTAGAGATGGAATCTACCACCAGTGGATGCGCAGTGATCGTTGATGGTGACAGCTCAACGAAGAAGAGCATCATGGGAGTAATTCCTCGTATCAACGGGTAGCATTTGTTGTTGGTTTCGGCCATTGAAGTATTACTGGGCTAGGAGAGACAGGAATGATTTTGCATGTTGGGTCAGTGCAGTTTATTCAACTGAACCTGTGAAATGTTACAGACTCGAATAGACCATCAGTGAAAGTAAGGTAAGAAAGCATACTGTTTATAATATTATATAATGTATTAGGTCAATATTATGTAATGATTATTTAATGACATTGATGTGTGTGTGTGTGTGTGTGTGTGTGTGTGTGTTATAATTATAAATTCTCTATCACAGTTACAACTAATATTTATTTTCCATAGAAAACTGTAGATCTGTCTACACTTACAGTTCAGAAACCTGTGTCAGTAAATGTTGAGATCAGTTTTCTATTAGGGACTGATAAGTCAGTATAGTAACAGTCAAATCACTATACATTGTGATATATTTTTCATCATCTTTAACAGTGTAACCTTGTCATGAACTTATATTAATTTCAGATCTCTTGTTGTGGATAATCTAACACCATGAATGTATTGGTATTATGCAAACGCTTACATAGTTTGATGTGCGTAAGAGGGATTCAAGAATATTTAATCTACTAACATGGAATACATTAACAGCGGCTCTGCAAAACCTTCCTCTCCATCTGGTTTAAATTTGTGTCTGGCATATATTTTTCTCTTTAAAGTGTGCAAAATGGATGAAGGGACAGAGGACCTCTCTGAGACACAACCACTAAGAAGTCTGGCAGACCAAAGTGCTGAGCTACCAGATGATCCTCAAAGTGGACCCTCTGCCAATATATTAAAATCCAAGGCATCTCTCCCTTCTTGCTCCCCTGCCCCGGGTTCAGCAGTTTCTGCCCTGCAGTCTAAAGTCAAAGCAGTGTCCCAGAGAAAGTTAAAGGGGGCGGAGAGAGATGATCTAATACCCGAGGGTTCAGCAGAAGAATCACTGAAGAAAAACCCAGATGATGAAGCGCTGTCTACTTGTCAAACAGAATACACTGAGCAGAGCAATAAGCCAATGGCTGGCAATACAGAAGTGCAGGAACCCACCTCTGGGATGCAAGGAGAAAAAGAGACTGCCAACAAAAGTAGGAAAGATGGTCCATCTCAAGGTGCAGCAGAAATGTCCCGTGGGCTTTGTGAAGGGTCTAGCCTGGAGAATATTGCAGTGGGTGTAGTTGGTGAGCCTCAAAGAGGCATTGCAATCAAGTCAACAACGTCTTCTCCCAGGCACTGGGCTCCTCCCAAGGGCTTCTGGCGAGTGGCACGACCAGAGACTTTACTTCTTAATTCAGAGAGTTCCTCCACACTGGAGACTCCAAAGGATGTGCCACCCACAACTGAGGAGGGTCTGAAACGGAAGCCAAAACTAAAGACTGTGGGTGTTGTTGTTCACAAGGAGCTGCAAAGGACTGACAGCTTGGAAAGTGCTTTTCGTAGGTATCTCCAGAAGGAGACTGCAACAGCAGATCCAACTGGTGGGCTGTGGAAGGCAGACAGTTGGGAGACTGTGTGCACCAGTGGAGGGTCTTTGTCTGTTGCAGAGAAAGTTGAGATGAACAAGACAGACCTGAACGAATACCAAGCTGATGCTATTGAGATCAATCCTTCCATGCATCCAGAGGGGCAGTATCAACCACCAAAGGAGCCACACAGAGGTAAGGATTTAGATTAAAGGGACAGTTCACCCAAGAATGAGCATTCTTCATGACTATGTTTGTTTTGTGTTGAAACATGACTTTGTTTCTTATGTGGAACACAAAAGAAGATATAAAAAAAAAATCTCTCAGTGTTTTTTTATTCGTCTGTACAATTAAAGTGAAATGGTTTCCAATTCTGTTTGGATCCCGGCATTCGCTTAATTACCTTGTGCAGTTTTTCACTGTATTTATGATTTAACCAGCATTAATCACCCATGGGTCACTGAGCCAAAACTCACAGCAGGGAGTTCGGTATGATCTCTCAGAACAGATGTGGCTGCCTGTCACCATAATTACACATGAGGGGGAAGGGTTTCGGAGGAAGTGGAGCAGTGGAGATAATAGTGTTTTAATACCGAACGACGTGGGGATAGATAGGCTGAAATCTGCCAGCTTGGTTGTGTAACAGCAGGACTACAGGATATTGGTTCAGGGGGGTTGTACTATTCTTCCACTTCCTGTTAAAAGGAATGATTAGATGCTGAGTCTGGTCTTGTAGCGAATGGCCGTAGCGAGCTCATTGAAATTATAACACATGCCAAATGGGTTTGAGTTCATTATTCTACAACAGCATGTGTTTTTGTACAGATTTACCTCCCTACAAAGTAGGTGAATGG
Organism: Carassius gibelio; assembly: GCF_023724105.1. NCBI lineage: Eukaryota > Metazoa > Chordata > Actinopteri > Cypriniformes > Cyprinidae > Carassius > Carassius gibelio. Next base: position 6,029,797 of record NC_068397.1, read on the forward strand.
GACTCAGCGATCATCACAAAGGACCCTGTGTTTAACTATAGGTAAGACACCGTTGTACTCAATCAAGCACATCATTGAATATGCATTTGCACTCAGCTGTGGTAGACTTCTGTCAGAATACAAATCCATATGAAAGACACACCTCTTCATTTAAAGTTTAGGGCTTGCACATAACATGGCCATGAAAGAGATTACATAAGATTTAAGCTTCTGACATTCTGTATGTTTATTTCTCATTTGTGGGAAGTATGGTGCAAGTTTGTCATATTGACAGTGTGATGTTAATGGAAATAATAGGCTGTAAACCTTTTGTGTGGCTGTTGAGAAATCAAAACATTTGAGAAAATCATTCATAGCATTTTGAATAGTCATTACATTTACTCAGTAGAGTGTAAAATGTATTTTCTGCTTTGGACAGACCGCTGATCTCCACTGCTGAAGTTACTCTTAGTCCACGACATGAACAAGCAAAGCGTCTGTTGGAAAGAGCTCGATTCAAAGCACGTTCTCAAACCTCTGAGAGTGAAACCGCCACCTGCCTTGGTCAAAGAAAGGGCCTGTAAGTCACCTTAAGACTTCCTACTGCCTTCTTGTTGTTTGTCTTGCATCATGGTTGTCTTTTTAAAAGTAATCTACTACTAACTTTTAATATCTAAAATCATATCCAAAGATACATGGAAATATTTATTTAAGCAGTTCATTCAGAGTTGTGTTCCTGTGTTATATAATCTTGTGTACTGCATATAACACATATTTGGCAAGCATTATTATTAATCCTGTCACAAGTTGATTATTAAATAAATCAAAAGCCTTAATTCATGTTAATCTGTTTAACTTAACTAAAAAAATAATGCATTTGCCATTTGTTTCCATTCAAGTTTAAATTATAATTATGTAACATGATGCAGTGATGTAATAGAGATAATGAAATGATACAGATAGTGATTGCAGATCTCCAGGTGTTTTGTAAAAGCTCTCGTATCTGCTTTATAGGGAAGCTTTACCAATCAGTGTGTCATCTGCACTGCACAGTGCGGTTCTTGTCACGGCTCAAAAGGAGGTTACTTCACCTCTTCAGTCACCCGATGTCCGGGGCAGGAGCCATGAACGTGGGGTGCGCTCACGCCGGTATGGCCAATCGCCCACACGAGTACGTTTCGAAGATGAATCGGAAAAGGAGGCTAAGCGGCGATACCTGGAGCGGGTTCGTGAACGCGGGCCAGTGGTGGCTGAGAAATCCCACTCAACCCAACAGCTGAAGGCAGATCAGGTGTACAACATACCAGACGAAGGCAGGGGGGCAGCAATAAACTGGGTAAATGTTGGAATCCCTGTCACGATATTAACCAAGGAGGGAGAGTGTCTGGCTGCCATGGTGTCAAATGATGAAATGCTCAGGAAATGTGAAGCCTGTGGAAGCATCTTGGGACCTGCCCAAAACAAAGATTGCCATTCCCAGCCAACACATAGTATAGTAGATTCTCAGGAGAAGGCTGCCCCTCGGTGGGTCACCCCTGGCCAGCCGTGTCACCGAAGCATCCACCCGACCTTCATGGAAAGTTTAACTTTCACCGGAGGTGTCAGCCTGGCAGATAATATAGGACGGGGAGATGTGGGAGGTGCAGGCGAGAACACGTCAGCTTTTGGGAAGCTTCGAAGAAGGAGCAGGAAAGGAGAAAGCAGAGTTGAAAGCGGCAATGGTCCATACGCTCGAAGTCAGGATCTATGGGCTCAGAGAAGGAACTCCAAAACCAGATCGAGCCTGGAAGATAAAACTACTCGCTCTAAACTAAATACACCTGAACAAGGTGCGACAGAAACCTGTACTGACCTTGAGAATAAGGATCTCTCTAGCAATGTCAAGGACTCTCCCCCCCATCTTCCCATCAAATCGGCTCTGAAATCAAGTTCCAAGAGTCGGCCGACAGGGCAACGGGTGGTCAAGCTAATGCCCTCGGTTCAGTACCGCCTAATTCATCTTGACCACAAGCTAGATGGGAGCTCTCACCATGACACCATACTGCCTGAAGAGCACCTCAGTGTCACTCTCAGTGCCTCCCCTCAGGTTCATCCAGTCACCTCAGGACTGACTTCTTGCAACAGACCATCTTCTCTCAGGTATTCCTCATCTATGCTGACCACAGACCTCCAGGCTCTAGCAATATGGGACTCTGCAGGTGACCTAGTCACAGGTAAGTTTACCTGGTTAAATGATAAAATGTGGCATCCCACTAGCTGACTTAAAATAACTTGGTCAGGATGTCACACCTAACACCAGTTTTTCTGCTGAAACCTTGATGTTCTTCTCTTGATGCTCTAATGGTGTATTCACACTCTGAACAGTGCCCGAGCGTGTTTGACACCCAAAGCCTGGTTCATTTGACTAGTGTGAATGCTCCATACTGTACCCGGGCAAGGTTCGTTTGGCCGTCCCTGGCTCATTGGAAGAGGTGGGCCAGAGCACGGTTTCGGTTGAGCTCAAGAACAGCTACTATTTTGTGTGCACTACTGTCATCATTATGACCGCATACATTTTCTATTACTACTACAGTACATTTATCAATTACTTGAAGTAAAGTATATATCAAGTATATTTAGGATTATAACGGGTCTGGTTCCCATCTTCTTGATGAACAGCTGCAAATTCCTCCACCAATGTCAGCTTCCTGCATTATAATCATCATATACGAGCAGCGCAATCAAGTGAAAATTGCTGCACGGCATAAATTATAAATCTATTAGGCAGTCTATTAGCGAAAGTGCTTTTCTTTCTTTCTTTTTTTTTTTCAAATTAAAATGTTGCATCATGAATGACATAAGCGTGCTCTGGCCCGGAACATTAAAGTGCAATATGAGTGCAGGCCAGTGGGGGAGAGGGGAGGGGGAACAATCATGCTCGGGTTCGGCTGAAGGCAACCGTGCCTAGTGTAAGTACACCCTAAGTTAGCAATAGGGAGACTCTGCATCTACATGAACAACAGGTTTAAACAACCTGATTTAGAACTGGTTTATCAATTCCTACTGCAACTATGTTTGCTCATTCTTTTGTTGTGCATCAGGTCATTTGGCAGGTGAGGGTGTCTGCAGAGATCCCAGAAGCTCATGCACAGCACCTGTTCCCCCAGATTGTCGCCCAGCTTTGAGAGCTATGGGTACATCCAAAGCAGAAGACCTGAGGGCAGAACTTCTGAGAGCAGAGCACCGAAAGGCTGAAATACACTGGGATGACAGTTTAGCTGTGTCTAGGTAAAGTATATATTAAGACCCTTCAGTCCACAGTGGTTTGGCGACAGGTCGTCACACAGTACATAACTTTTCAGTGGGAAGGCCGTCAACAACTCTGTACTGTTTACAAATTACGTTACAACCAAACACACCAGAATTGATACAAGAAATAAAAAAGATAATACGAGAGACAGGTGTTCTTCTGTGAGAATGACTTCATTCTTGTCAAAAATGGTAGCCCGAAAAAACTTGCATTCATAGTTGTCTGGACAATGATATGCAGTGATCATTTCCATCAAATTTTTGGGATAAATTAAGGGTAGGGTTAGGTTTGAATAGGACTACCTAAGGGATGTGCAACTGGTGCGGTCACACCAGATCCTGTGCATGATGGTTGAAGAATCACGGTGACTGACAAGTGCATTACAGGTGCATCTCCAAAAATATATATTATAGAAAAGCATTTTATTTTTTATAATTTAATTAAAAAAGCTAACTTTCTTATATTCTAGATTCATTGCACACAAACAGAAATATTTCAAGAGGTTTTTGTTTTAATTCTGATGGTTATGACTTACAGCTTATAAAAAATAAAAAATTCTGTATCTCAAAAAAATGTAATATTTTTATTTATATAAAAAAAGCAGGTTTAATAATGCTCATGAGTGGCTTGGTTCTAGGAATGTGAAAGCTGTAGCCCTTATTCTGAAGACGACTGAGTGTTGTGACTCTTGGTGCGCTGTCTCTGGCTTAAGCCCACTCCTCGTGAAGCTCTCCCAAGTTCTTGAATCGGCTTTTCCTGACAATCTTCCCAAGGCTGTAGTCACCCCTGCTGTTGTGCACCTTTTCCTACCACACTTTTTCCCTCCAGTCAACTTTCTATGAATATATTTTGCTACAGCACTCTGTGAACAATCAGCCCTTTCAGTATTGACCTTCTGTGGTTTACCCTACTTGTGAAGGGTGTTGATGATTATCTTCTGGACAACTATCAAGTCAGTTTTCTTTCCCATAATTGTGGCTGCATGTTCTAAACTCAATTCCTGGAACGCCACAGCCTTGCAAAGTTTAGATTCAACCCTAATTAAACACACCTTATCCAGCTAATCAGGCCGTTCAGGCTTATTTGTAAACTACATGGTATGTGTGTTAGAGCAGGGTTAGAACTAAACTCTGCAGGACTGCGGAGTTTGACACCCCTGTTCTGAACTATCCAAAGATGTACCCAGTATTTATACTCAAAATTAATCAAACTAATCAAGCTCAAAATGGAGTATTAAATAGTTTTGAGAACTGAATTTAAAATTGTCCTAAGCTGTAAGTCTTAACCATCAGAATTAAAACGAAGAAAGAAAGAAAAAAAAAACTCTAGAAATATTTCAGTCTGTGTGCAATGAATCTGGAATATATGAAAGTTTACTTTTGAAAATTAAATTACCTTATCCATGACATTAATTTTTTTTTTATTCACCTGTATAATGTACACATGTTCCCACAGAGGTGAAACTCACCTGATGGAGTGTCCTTAAAATGACCTGTATGCTTGATAAATAGATAACTAAAAAATAGTTAAATAGTTAAAAATAACTAAACTGGTAATCTATGACATGACCACATCTGCAATGCAATCACACTAAAGTGCTTCCATTATAATCAATGGAATATCTGCTGTCTACACTGCAAGGGTGTGACTGCAGTTTTGTTAATTATTACGTTGCATATGTAATCATATCTCTCCCCCTGATGCTAGGTAAAACACCAATAGTTGTAGTATTGCTTTTTCTTGCAAGCCCTGTGGATACATTTGCATCTGTGCAAAGCCAATGACCCAAAAAGGCACGAGTTTAGTTAGAAAAATGAATGTGAAATCTGTCATGTTTTCCCTGGGAGAGCACCGAAGTGTTGAACCTGAGACCACATGTAGGAGGTGATATGCATTCGATTGCACTGAAATTGTGACATGATTTGTGTGAATGTGAAAGCAACTCAAACTCGGGTCTGCACTTGTTCAGGAAATAAAGTAAACTGCACATGTGGTTTAGCTTAGATGTGTTAAAAGGTGCATTGTTTCTACTATATATGAAACTAAACCTGCCACTAACCCAGAACCTGGTTAGCCAAAAATTACCAACAGTGTGTAAATAACCCAATAACTTAATAAAGAGGCTGAACCCAGAGTTTGGGTTAAAAAAAACACACCCATTTTTATTTTACTTACAATTTACTTAAAGCTGCGGTTGGGAACTTTTGACGCTCTAGCGGTTAATAAACAGAACTGCTTGCATCTTGCGGAAGAACATCGTAGCCGGAACTACTTCTCTCTGTTTATGTCTAAATCTAAAATAGTCCGACTATAAACACTTATTGTAGGTGCACCCTAGTGATTCAGGACAAGCCAAAAATACGGTTTGGAAAATGGATTCATGGTGTACTCGATTATTATATATATTTTTCTACATTTTGAACACAAACAAAGTTACGGACCGCAGCTCTGATTGGTTATTTTTTACCGGGAGCGATGGAGTTTCTGCAAATGGCAATAGGACACTGGGAGGAGCCAGAGGAGCTTGATTTTTTTCACAGATTATCTGTCTCATATTCTACTCTCAGGACATAATGACAGGTTTAACAAATATGTAAAAAATATATTATTTACAAAAGTTACCTACTGCAGCTTTTACTGCTTCCATTATGGCCTCCTTCTTTCTCCTATGTGTAGGAGAGCTGGGGAGCGAGAAGGGCGTCCTAAGCTATCCCTCCGTCGCTTTTTCTCAGCCATGGGACTGAACAGTATGGGTAAGCTGGTGAAGGGAAGCCGGTCCAACAGCATGGAGCACCTGTGTTCCCCCACTGCCCGCTACAGTTCTGCCTCCCCAAGTCCTACACACAGAGGCCTAGTCCCTCTGAAGAGGACCCCCTCGCTCCAGTCTCTCCATACAGTGAGTTCTCTTCTTTGTTAAAGACAGAGAGTCCACCAACAGCTGCACCCTCCCTTGCAATATCACTTGGGATTATTTGGACTGTAGCTCTGGCTTTGTTTAATGAAATATCATAGCATGTAGTTCATCTGCTGACCACAATGCATCTGCAGACTCACAACATATCAGTCATGTGGACCTAACAGAACAAACTAGAAACCAACTGCTTTCATTTAAAGATGCAAATCGAAATAAAATGCATTTTTACTGAATTTACTAGCTGAGGAATTAGGTTATAGAAAATAGAATACTGCAGGCTAAATCACACAGATGGATGCTAACCAACAGTAACAGAGACATTCATCAGGTTTTGTCAGATCAGTGTGTGGACAAGTGTCTCTTGCTGTTGGTTGCCGCTTGTTTCGGCCGACTGAGCATGTTCAGTCGCTGTTTGTCAGGTCATGTAATGTCTGAGAAGTGACCTAACATTAATCTGGTGATAGCCAGTGTCTGTTGTTGCAGTGAGAATTAGCCTTAAATCTAATAGAGTTAATATAACAAAACCAGTCAAAACCATATGCATTTTGGATGGTTTTACAGTGCATTTAGTTACAGTGTACTTACCCAAGAAAACACTGGTAGTTAATACATGGGTTAAGGACCGGTTTAGGAGTAGGTTCAGGGTTAGTACCTATAGTTATTACCCAGTTATTGTATTTGGTATAATAAGCGCATGTACATGTGGAACATGACTGTAAAATAGTCTACTTACATTTTATTGGTATTACTTTCATGACAATTACCTCTTCATTATTATTATGAGAAGAAACAATGACATAGCCTATTATTATATTGCACCATGCTTGAATTTGTTATATGTGGCTGAAACAATTAAGCATGAGAGTGAGAATGCTTCAAATTCAGCTTTGCCATCATAATAATTAAACTACATTTGAAAACACATTAAAACAGAAAACAGTTATTTAAAATTGTAATACTATTTCACAATATTACAGTTTTTTTACCACTGATTAAATAGTCTTATAAGAGACTTTAAAAAAAAACATACGCTAGTGAATAAATGTTTTTTTTTTTTTTTTTGATTTTGAGGTGAAATATGTGAAATATGTTTTTGTGACGTTCACTCTGTAATAAAAGTACTTATTAGCACACCAAAGACTTTAGGTTTCCTAATCTAAACTATAATGTCAATGTAATGTCAGAGGTTTGATCACAGTCAAATCTGCTCTCTGCCACCAGGAGTCTCCTTTGGCTCAGTTACGGAAGGCATCTTCTGTCCAGAGTCTACAGTCCCCAAAGAGGAAGTTTGAACGTTCCACTATTTTAGGAGAGTTACCGCTGCCTCTGAGTTTGGGACCAAGGTCTGTAACAATGCGTGTATGCTAAAATCTATGCTATTTTTAAGCAGTAAAGATAATTATTATATCTTTGCCTCAGCTTTGTGATCTCTTGATTCTGCTGTAAAACCATACTGAATGTGTCGATTTTCTGATTGAGCCGCTGATATCTGTGTTTCAGGGAGCTTCAGAAGGAAGTGAACTTAGAGGAGTCACTAGAGGATTCTCGAGGAGCCGGTCCACTAGGGCGCCTGGTGCAGGCCTTTCCTGACGGGACTTTACTCATAGAACTTACCAGACCAGCCAACAATAGACCTTTTGGCTTCGTCATCTCCAGGGGCAAAGGAAGACCTGACTCAGGTTAGACTTCTACTTCCTCCACATTTGCTTCCATGACACTGAAAAAAATAAAAAAAAAATAAAAAAAAACATTGAGATGTTTCAAATCATTAAGAGGTATTTTATGGAAATCAGTTATGCTGGTTTTGTAGGTATTTACGTGGAACGTGTCGGAGACAGTGCCACGGAGAACATCTACACTGGACTCCTGAGCGTTGGAGATGAGATTCTAGAAGTCAATGGGGAAATCGTAGCTGGACTGACCCTGGATCAGGTTACACGCCTCATGACCCGGGATAGCAAAGCCACGATCCGGATTCTGCCACATTCCTGGGTCAAGCACTGATGCAATTTATGGGCAAAATATGAACGATTGATTTATGAAGAAAAGATCATTAAGGAAAGTTGACAAAGCACTTTTAGACATGTTCTTCTGTCCTGGGTTAGGTATGCATTAGATTGTACGATGCATTGTTTCCAGAGAAGTAAGAAATAAAAGCTTCGAAACCTGGTCTTTTTTAAATAATTGTGATGATTCATGGATGGATGAATGGATTGAAACCATTGCAAACCATTTCAATTGAGTACAAACAAAATGCACTATATTTTGACTCTTAAATTACATTCACCATAAAAGCCTAATGTCAGCTAGCATTACTGTGCATTAACACTGTGTGCAATAAGCAATAAGCAACTGCCATCAGTGTGAAGATTCTAGCTTTCAACAAATTATCTTAACATTTGTGCTTGTTATATTTTGTTAAATGCATAGTTTACTCAAAAATGAAAATCGTGTTGCTCCAAATGCTTATAACCTTCTAAGGAACACAAAAGATATTTTGAAGAATTCTGGTAACCAAACAGCATCAACATTAATTATATGAAAAACGCACACACACACACACACACACACACAAACACACAGTGACAGAGAGAGAGAGAGAAAGAGGGAGGAAAGAAAGTCATACAGGTTTGACAACATAAGGGTGAGTAAATAACGACAGTTTTAATTTCTGGGTGAACTATCTCTTTAAAAAGCTTATTATTAATCAGCATAACTGGTTATGCTGCAATCTATAGACACTGAACTTTACAGACATGACAAATAGGTTCATTCATCACACTGAAAACGGAAGGTCAAGTGCTTTGCGTTTTGGAATAAAGAATCTGATGGACTGTGATCTGTTTGCTGCTCATTTTAGCAAATGTAGCATGCATATACGTAAGTATTTCATACATAAAGAAAGTCTGAATACTGTGGACTACATGACAGTATTAAGAATAATATATTAGTCTGATATTCGAGAAACATAATTTTAAAGCTACATCATTTTCTCCATCTGCTGGCCAGTCTTCAAAAATGCAATTTTGAGACATTGTAATATTCTATGGGGCAAGTTGTAAATTAGGGAACCTGCTCATTGATGTTTTTATACATTTAGACAATAGAACTATGAAACTATATTACACATTAAACTATATAAAATATAAAAATATAATATATGAAGAGTTTATTTGCAAAAACAGATAACCTTTTTTTTTTTTTTTAAATCATGTTTTTTATAATGCTATCATGTTTTTATTGTGTTTCATTGTTTTAGTTAGCTTTTTATTTTTTGTTTGTTTGTTATTTTTGCTTAATCAAAATGACCCAACTGCAGTTTGATTGATTGAAACATGAGTTTTTAAAATGTAGACTTACAAGCAGGGCAATTGAGATTGTATTTTCTTCGTGATACCGCGTGATAATTTTAGCAAAATGCAGTGTGAATTTCAAAATGCATTCCGAGTTAAATTTGCAGCACAATGGTGATCTAAATGTCTTATTCTTTCTTAAATGCATTGACACTTACACTTAAGATGTTTCAATTGCATTTTCATTGAATACCCTGCAATCAGTGTAGACTAGTCAATGTGGATATAAAAATGCATCAAAAAATATTACAAGTATTATTATTATTATTTTCAATCAATCTGTACAATGAATTGGGGTGCACTAATAAACTTTAGCTGTGTGCCTTTATTTAGCCATTGATTTGCTTCTATGTTATTCTTTTACAGTCCTCCCATTCAAATGAGTGTACTTGCATTGTGTATAATGTAGGCTAAGCAAACTCAAACCTCCCCAGTCAGTGAGTCTTTCTCTCACCTCTCTCACCGGTATCCTATAGTGCGGCGTACTTCTGCACATTCAGACACTATGATGGACCCGAGAGCAACTGGAAAGCTTCTGTTCGGACTCTTACTGTTAGAGACATGGATGGGCTTTATTCATACACTCAGTGACCTGGAGCCTGTTCTGCACGAGACATCTCTTCTCAAGCCCAAAGTAGTCATTGCAGCTTTGGCCCGTAACAGTGAACACAGTCTTCCTTATTTTCTGGGATGTATTGAGAGACTGGATTATCCCAAGGACCGCATCTCTATCTGGTAACCGCAATTTTGCTGGAATATATATGACTATATGTTAATTTCAAAATAATTTTCTATGAAAAATTGTTTGCTTTTTAATAGGAAGATAGGCTATCAGCTGAAGGTAGGAACAGACATACAACATTTCATGAAGACTTGCATTAATATCAACCCTCACCCGTATTAAGCTTAACAGAATATTGCATATATAGTTTTATATTACTTCAAATTTTGATGAATGTTTTTTTTATTTACAACACATATTTGAAAGTGCATGATTATTGGTTTATTAACGACTACAGGATTGGAAAGTGTTTTTGCTGAAAGACAGTCTAAATTATCACAGGCTAAGATGTATACATATGTGGTTTTGTATTTGACCGCACTGAAGTGAGCTCAGGGCTTTAAATGACATCTTAGCCTGAAATATCTGGGAAAGCTTGAAAAGTAAATATGACAGTGAAGTGAAAGAATTTGTGGAAGGGTAAAAGGAGAAATGGAGGAGAAAGTGCAGGGGGCTGCCACTCCAATAAATGCCAAAAATGCGACCAAGTATATTTTCTTTTATCATTTATTTCTATAACATTATACATTTTGTAATAAATATAAATCATATTTATAAATGTTTAATCATAAATATTCATTTTAAATAAAATGAAAATAATCTATTAATTAATTATTTTTTATTTTAAATCTAATTTTTTATTTTCCTTTCTTTCTTTCTTTTTTTTTTTTTGTTTGCATTTTGCATTTTGCATTTTGCTTTTTTGTGCACCAACGTGCAACCCCCTTAGAGTTCCTGGAAGCCTGTCTGAAAACCAAATACTTAAATTTAAAAAAAAATAATAATAATAATAATTTACTAAAGTAGTGGACTTATTTTAAGTTCATCACTTGCCATAATTATTTCAGACTATTTATAAGAGTAATGAAACAAACTATTATGATCGGACTTGAATAACAATGTTGTGCATTGACTACCATTCAAACGTTTATATCATTTATTACAGAGTCTTTGAGATGTTTTAATGTTTTTGAGAGAAGTCTCCATTTTCGATTTTAATATTTTTTTGAATGTAATTTAAAAAAATCAATAAAAATAAATCAGGACTCTTTAATAGAAATGGCAAAATATCAGCATTTATTTGAAATCGATTTTTTTGCAGCATTAAAAATATCTTTACTGTCACTAATGATCAATTTGAATGCATCCCTACTGAATAAAAATATTAATTTATTTGAAAAAAAAAAAAAAAATTAAATACTCACTGACCCTAAAATTTTGAACAGTAGTGTCTATGCTGAATAAATGTTTTGCATGGCAAGATGATGATGTTGAAAAGAAAAATACAACGTGGGCCAATTGTGGTCCTAATGTGGACTTTTGATATGTCAGGGCCGCTACCGACCACAATATTGACAACACCACTGCAATGCTGCGTGAATGGCTGTCTGGAGTGGAGCGTTTGTATCATTCAGTCCATCTGCAGACCATGGAGAAGGAGGACAGGTGAAAACACTCGACATACAAAGCACTACATCTTCATAACCATTCTCTTACAACTCACTGTTCTCTCTGCCATAAGTAACAGAAAACCTTTAATGTTTTCCAGAATTGACATATATTGAAATATATTGATATTTGTGTCTGTGTAAAGCATTCTGTTCTGGTTCAATGTATTTGTAGTTATGTGGATGAACTGGGTCCCAAGCACTGGCCGGAGTCTCGGTTCACTCGTGTGATGAAGCTGAGGCAGGCTGCCCTCGCAGCGGCCAGGGCTCAGTGGGCAGACTACATCCTGGTGAGAACAACTCTCCTTCTGAACTCATTTCAGCTCAGCTTCCTGATGCATCATATTTGATACTCCCATTTTTACATGATTTAACATTTTAAGATTCTATAAACTATAACTATAAACTAACAATCCAAACACACACAGTTGAAATAAATGGAAGATGAAAGATTTGGAAAACCATGGAAGGTGGACATTTGTGGACATTTGTACAAGTATATGAAAGGGTAATTTAATAAAAAACTAGAAACTATCAGTCCGACAACAGAAGGGTTTTTGAGCAAAGTTTTATTTTGTTGGGAGCCATTGAAATTTGCATATCAAATAAAGATACAGTAGGCTGGATATGATATTCCAATGTTATTCACATAATCAGAACAATTTTAGACTAGGCACAGATTTTAGTGGTCGTTACACCATTGTCTCATCAAAATCAAAGAACTGTTAAACAGACCATACGATAACTCTACTTATTTAAATATAGTAGATAAATATGATATGAAAATGCAGCCAGTTGAAACACACTGCAACAACAGACATTTGCACTTTATGTAAGTATACTATACAGTTTTAACCATTGACTAGTTTGAGAGATATATATATATATATATATATATATATATATACATATATTCCCTCTCTTCTGGTATGATTCTTATTTTCTTCTATATTTTACTTTGATCCATAAAAGCCTGATGTATCAAACTGTTAACTAACAATACACATGCAATCTTATACAGTCCCAATACTTTTTTTGTGTATTTTGATATTTTTTTTTGTTTTGTTTTTTATATATGATTGTTTAAATGATTTGTCCTCTAGTTTGCAGACAGTGACAACCTGCTGACAAACACACAAGTACTGAATCGACTGATGGCTGAGAATCGGACGCTGGTCGCTCCAATGCTAGAGTCAAGAACACTCTATTCTAACTTTTGGTGTGGAATGACCTCACAGGTACAGGACAGTTCTTGTTAAAATCACTATTGTTGTTAAAACTGCAGGAGACAAGTGTGATGAACACATTCATTTTTGTTTCCACCTGTTAGTTTCAAATAATCTTGGTGGATTTTCCAAGATTGTACCTGCTGTAAATCACTGGGGTAGGTTTAGAGGTTGGTCTTCATGATTATGGCAAGTCGAGTAAATCTTGGAACTGTGGAGAGTGTGAAAAAGATCGCAAGTTAATGTGAACACATTGCAATTTGCTCCTTTTGTAAGTTCAGGATTGGTAGAAATCACACGAAATGAAGAAAACTACATTACCCATGATTCTGCAAAGAAATACCATTCTACCAATTAGAGAATAAATACAAGGAAACCACACCAAAATAAATAAGCCCTGAGAATGACAAAATACTTAAATGTTTAAACTACTTGAATGTTGGTTTATGCATATTTTGCAAAAACAGCATGATCAACACATCAGTAGTTTTATATATATACAACATTGAGTAACTTACATTTTCAATACAATGTTGTTAGCAATGTTTTAAATGAATCATTTGACTGAATGATTCAATGAATCACTCACTCATAATACAGGAACTAATGTAACATACAGAAAGTGAGGACCGGAACTAACTGTAGCATAAAAATGTAATAAAAATAATTATAATACAGTGCAAATTAAATAAAGTTGTTGTTTTTTTTTCGTTGTTGTTGGATTTAATTTTTTGTTTCTCCTTTTGTCTGCATGTTAAGCATTTGAGCATTTGATTATTTCTTCGTGCTCTAAATCTCTTGTGAATCTTGAAAATCTCTTTCATTTCTGCAGGGGTATTATAAGCGAACACCACATTATGTTCCCATTCGTAACTGGAAGCGTACTGGCTGTCACCCGGTTCCCATGATTCACTCCACAATGCTGATAGACCTGCGGCGCAGTGCTAGTGCAGCCCTGGCCTTTCACCCTGTGCACCATTACTATCTCTGGGCCTTGGACGATATCATGGCTTTTGCTTTTTCGGCAAGACAAGCAGGTAGCAATTACATCTTACATCTCTATTTTATCCAAGTAGCCTATTTAAGAGGAACGTATATATAGGTCACCGTGATATGTTTTATATTTGCTTGAATTTTTTTGTTCTATTTCAACTCTTTACAGGTGTGCAGATGTTCATATGCAACCAAGAGCATTATGGGTACCTGCCGCTGCCTTTGAATACAAAGCAGACTCTGGAGGAGGAGGTGGAGAGCTTCAGCCACACCGTCACAGAGGCACTGAGTGTGTATCACTAAATCTGCATAATCAAAAACCAATCTGAAGAGCTGACATGGGTGTTTACAGGCCACAGAACTAAGGGACTTTCTGGTGATGTGTGGTAAATGAGTGCTGAGGTGACGTTAAATACAGTATTAGGACTGTATTTGTAAGTGAATAAACTGTGAAGCAGAGGTGTGGGACACTCCTGTTCTACCTCGGTGTCTCTACCAAGCTCACACAAACACTTCTCTGTATGCCCTTCTGTATAGTTTTCACAGCAAAGAGAGAATTTTCACTTCTTTGTGACATCTCTCACACATTCTCTCTGAACCTCACATTAGATTAGCTTGAATTTGTTTTGAAATCTGCATGTTAAAAGAATTAATTGTATTATGATATATAGTGTAGCTTTCAAAGCTCAAAACATCCCCCCAATCCACAAATTCATTGATTTTACTAAACACCTGATGAACAGTAAAATAATTAGTTTATTTGTGCTTTTCCCACTGTGTGTAGCACCTACCGCTCTGCATATTTGTCTGAACAAACTTGTTTATGTTTATTTGATTGTTTCAACCTGATCCTAACAGTTTGTGGCACATTTAGCATGGTTGTTTTATGGTTCGATCTCAGTTTAATACATTTCCCCATGAGGCTGTCATTGAAGGATGTGGCTGATAATATCCATGATAGTGGACCAAAGAGCAAATGGGAAGTTGGTACAAAAATAATTGACTAACCACGTGGAAAACAGGGCCTTCAATTAAAATTCTTTCATTTTGGAATTTTCATTCAAAATATATTATCCAATAAATAAATAAATCACAACTCTCATTAAATAATTCACTAACACCAATCATTCATATGACCTTCTTTCTACCAGAAAATGTTTCCTTGGGGTTAAAAGACAAATAATATGTAGTTTATCTTTCTCAGTTGACTTCAGATTGGAAACTTCACGTTATCTTCACGTTGCTTCCAAACCTAAAGACACCATGGCATTCAATCAGGTATAGATTTATTGACAACTAAATGTAAAATTGTGCAAAAAGTTGCATTTTTAGTCTGTGGTAATGCAATATTCTTACCCCCTCCCTTTTTTTAAGGTCTATTTGATTAATCTAAAGCGTCGGGAAGATCGCAGAGATCGTATGCTGCGCTCGTTGGAGGTGCTGGGCATAGACTTCACCATCACCGACGCGGTGGATGGCAAGTATGATATAATAACCCACACTTTCACACCAGTTACACAGTGTCAAAGTTCAACCTATTGCCCATCATCTCTCCTTCTCTATGCATAGTATATTTTGCTATTACAGCACAATCAAATATGACTCCTTCCAGTTTCTCCTCTCTCCTAGAGCCCTGAATTCAACTCAGCTAAGAGCTTTAGGAATCGAGATGCTCCCTGGTTATAAAGATCCCTACTCCGATCGTGTGCTAACTAAGGGTGAAATCGGTTGCTTCCTTAGTCATTACAACATCTGGAAAAAGGTACACAGCAAAACGTGCTCCACAACCAGTTGCTACATTAACACACTCTTGTGTATGATGGTATTAAGTGCAAACTGCATTCTTAAAAATAAAGGTACTTTGAAGAACCATATCATCATTCCAATGCACAAAAGATTCTTTAGATTATTAAAATATTCTTCACACTAAAAAAAAGTTACTTCAAAAAACTGTTCAGTAAAAGGTTCTTTGGGGAACCAAAAATGGTTCTTTTATGGTATTGCTGGAACCTCCCACACCCTCGTTTTTTTTGTGTGTGGCCCTCAGGTGGTGGAGCTCCAGCAACAGCAGGTGCTTGTACTGGAGGATGATGTCAGGTTTGAGCCCAGCTTCAAGAGCCGCCTCAGCTCCATCTTGGAGGATGTGAAACAATCAGGCCTCCAGTGGGATTTAATGTGAGTTGTGGTCTCTTCTGCTTTGAGTCTTTATATGGATCCATCACTAGCATCCAGTGGTCGCTGGTCTTTGCATGTGTACCCATTCTCTCTTCTCATCTCTTTAAGATATGTAGGGCGTAAACGATTGCAAATTAAGCATCCAGAGCACTTGGTGGAGGGAGTGAAGAACCTGGTGATCCCAGATTACTCTTATTGGACGCTTGGCTATGCCCTTTCACTGCAGGGGGCAAAGACGCTTCTGGAGGCTCAGCCACTCAGCAAGATGCTGCCGGTGGATGAGTTTCTGCCAGTTATGTTTAACAAGCACCCCAAGTAAGCTTTGGCAGATGCTGGCAATTAGCATTTTTTTAAAAGGGAAAAAGAATCTGTTATAATTTACTCACCGTCATGTCCTTTCAAACTCAGACTTTTGCTCATTTTTGGAAACTCCAAAAAAAATGTTTTTATTATATTTTATAAAAATAAAAAATCCCATGAGATATCCATCCCTCTACTAAAGTCCATGTTCTCCAGCAAAACTTTAATGCTACAAAAACTGTAGACTCTGAATGGTTTGATCCAAATATTCTGAAGAGACAGTTGCTTTATACAATCAACACATTTAACTCAGGCTTTTGTTCACATATAAACATTTACTAATGAACATACATAGAGCACATCAAAAATGCTAATCAAGAGCTAAACCTTACTTGATTTAGGTGCAAGAATAAACCTCATTTATTGTATTCAATGTGCTCTATGTACACTACTTTTTGAAGTTTGGAATAATTAAAACTATTTGGTAACCCTTTATTTTATGGTTACATCTATTAGTTGCTTATTACTAATAACTGTGACTTTTCTCTTAATAAATTCTTAAATTTCTGCTAATTAATAGTGAGTAAGGTAGTGTTAAGTTTAGGTTTTGGGTAGGATTAGGGATGTAGAATAAGACATTAATATGTGCTTAATTAGCACTGATACATGACTAAGATTCTAGTAATATACATGCTAATAAGCAACTAATAGATGTAACCTTAAAGTGTTACCAACTATTTTAATGTTTTGGAAAGAGGTCTATTGTGCACACTAAGGCTGCATTTATTTGATCAAAAATACAGTAAAAATTTTAATAATGTGAAATATTTTTAATCTAAAGTTTTTCTAATGTTACCAGTTGAGTATGTATGTGCGTTTATCAACATTTATAAAGACCAAATTAAATTTTATCATCATATAAAATGATCTCATCTTAGAAGATTTGGATTAAAACACTTATGCATTATCAAGGACATATATTTTATCACATTTATGAAGAACTGAACTTACAGTAATGGCTTTTAAAAATGAATTGTCACACTTTAGTTTTGTACTAATTCTCACTATTAACTACAACTTTATTTGCTTCTTATTGATAGTTAGTTATGTTTAGGTATGTTATGTTATATTAAGAGATCTAAAATATGGTCATGGAGAATAATTAATATGTGCTTTATAAGTAGTAATAAACAGCCAATATGCTAGTAATGTGCATGCTAATAAGCAACTAGTTAACTGTGAGAATTGGACCCTAAACTAAACTGTTACTGGAATTTTAGTTGAACTAACTCTAATGTTCTTTCTGTAGGGAGGAATACATGTCTCAGTTTAAACAGCGAAACTTGAAGGCTTTCTCTGTACAGCCCCTGCTGCTCTTTCCCACACACTACACTGGGGAGCCGGGGTATTTCAGCGACACCGAGACCTCCACCATCTGGGACGATGAGACTGTGGCCACTGACTGGGACCGCCATCACATCCGTGGAGACCGCAGTCGTGGTGATAAGAGCCCAACGCCTATCGCTGAGAACAGCCCGAGAGATGAACTCTGATTAAATTCTTACAGAAGTAATAAACAACATGTCAAACGTGTTAATAAAAGAAGATCATATGACAGCTCAACGAAAGAACCATTGATGTGGAGTCAATATATATATATATATATATATATATATATATATATATATATATATATATATATACACACAGTACAGACCAAAAGTATGAATTAACACATGTGGAATTATATACATAACAAAAAAGTGAGAAACAACTGAAAATATATCATATTCTAGGTTCTTCAAAGTAGCCACCTTTTGCTTTGATTACTGCTTTGCACACTCTTGGCATTCTCTTGATGAGCTTCAAGAGGTAGTCACCTGAAATGGTCTTCCAACAGTCTTGAAGGAGTTCCCCGAGAGATGCTTAGCACTTGTTGGCCTTTTGCCTTCTGTCTGCGGTCCAGCTCACCCCTAAACCATCTGGATTGGGTTCAGGTCCGGTGACTGTGGAGGCCAGGTCATCTGGAGCAGCACCCCATCACTCTCCTTCTTGCTCAAATAGCCCTTGATGCCTTCAGTGTGATTCGACAATTTTCATAGTCATGAAAATAAAGAAAACTCTTTGAATGAGAAGGTGTTCAAACTTTTGGTCTGTACTGTGTATAGACAGACAGACTTTGTGGATGATAGTGATATAGCTAGCTAAGCATCTGCACACGGTTGTCAGTTGTGAACACTAAAAAGGTACAAGACCTGACCATATACTGTACAAAATACAGATGAACGTGGTAGTTAAGAAAATGGCTCACAAAATGATGTATTCATGGAATGTGCTTATATATATATATATATATATATATATATATATATATATATATATAAACTGACCTGTAATAACACGAGTTGAAAAATCTGTAGGCTATATCTTTTCCTAAAAAAATGAATGGATTCTGAACTTTGTTATTATAAAGAAAATGTGACAAAAAACATTTCAGGTCGCTAATTAAATAAGTAAATCTTAAATTCATGCTTGAAAACATGCAGCTCAAATGCAGCTATCATAGTAATGTTACAACAAACCACATACAAAAAAACCCTTTAATTCATTTAATTCAATTATACCAATAATATGTAATGCATGTATAAAATGCCAATATTTAAAAAATGTTGCGTTAAATTAGAATGCATTATTTCAATCATTTAAGTCATAAAAATTGTATGCATAATAACTATAGAAGAATTAGAAAAATGTTTTAGATGAAGTACAGCATGTCAAGACATTCAAATTGAATGACCTTTCTGTGTCCAGTATGCACTTGAGACACGTGATGAGCTCAAGAAAACATTGAAGTATTCTCATATAAAAGTAATAAACACCAAAATACACAATAATTCTTAATCCATTTATTTATTTTAAAAGCACTGGAAGTTTTTTGATGTTTGTTTTTGTTGGAGGCAAACAATGAATCAAATCAAATTATTAGTCAAGTCTCATACCATAAAATAAGCACTGAAAAAAAGGTATTTTAAAGCACACCAAAAAAAAGCATGTAATAAATAGAATTAAATTGCAGAACAATGCAAAACAAAGCCAAAAAAAAAAAAAACGCTTAACATTAGGTCCCGCTCATGAAGGACAGAGGTTTTCAGCATTATGTTTTATCACCTGAGGAGATCGGTTGACTGATATGAGACATGGCTGTAGACTGAGGCCTCAGGAGATCTCATTAGACATCCTTTAGTGTGATCACTATAGACTATCCGCCAATCAGTGCATAATCTTTTAGTGTGATGGACAAGATCTAGATTGTACGCCAAGCAACAAAGCAGTTCTCAAAATAAAAATTAATTACTCTACATTTCCTCAATCTAGCATCATGATTAAAAGCAGCCGCGCCGCAGAGATCGGATGCCTCAAACACAGCAAATGATGCAGCATTTTCCCAAAGGAACTATAGAATACGCATTTTCTCCGCTATGCGATTGCCAAGTTATCCTAAACTATCTAGAGAGCTATGTTTTGCATACTATATATAGACATCTAAAGTATGTAAACCAATACAAAGCATAAGAAACAAGACGTTCCAGTACATCAAACCAAATACAAAAGATAACAACTGAAATCAAAGACCACAAAACACAAACAAATAGAAAATAAAATAAAATCAGACTTGATCCAGTGGTTTGTGATGGCTGTCCAGAGTACTAGCTGCAAATGTGTCGAGTAAAATGGGAGGGATATCAAATGCAAAGTTGAATCCAGCCTGCTAAAAGAGGGCATTGTGAGGCAAAATCAAAAGACGCGATCACAAAGGTCTCAGTCTGTCGAGAATACGCACAAAGCCCACCGCAGCCTAACACAGTGTAGCATTGATGCCGTCAATGGTCAACAGATCCACAGACGACCTGCTACAGGAAAACAACTACGCAAAGATGACAAAAAATCCCGGCCCGACACACAAGAATTCATATAATTAGCTACAGAACAAACAGAGTCTTATATACTATTCAGGTTTGATTTGTTATTGTGGTTGAGAACTTATAAGTTGTCTTCACACTTCAGGTTACTGCCAGCAGTTACTTAAAGTGCTCTGAATATTGCATGATTAGAAAATGGTGCGGCAAACCAGTAAAACAGCTGTAGTTTTGAGACCAGACGAACTGTGCAGTCAGACCTTTTGTATCCGTTACACTCCAAATGTAAAGCAAAATACAAACGCAAGTGAAAAGTTCACAAAAATCAAGTCCATTTTCCTCACACAAAGGTGCACATTTAGACGAATGTATTGATTTATTGTGCCAGGTCTCTATCCCCTTCCACAGTGTTCGTTTAGTTGAGCACTATGCAGTAGCATCTATACAGTGAAACCCATTACACTAGCAGACGACTAGCATCGTTGACAATACCAGTAAGAGAAAAGTGCAATATTGCATGTGTATTTCTTTAGTCGAGAAGAATGACGCCTGACGGCATACCTGTAGAAAATATCCGACCGTAAACAATGGTGCAAAACAAGTCAAAAGGTTTTAAGGCTTTCTGAGTTTCCTGATGTGTTTTTTTGTTCTCTGAGATAGTTTGTAAGAGGTCCGCAGGAGGGACAGTTTTGGAGAGAGATCGTTTCACGGGCTCTCCCGCGTGAATACACACACACACACACACAAACGCGACGCGCAAACTTTCGCACACAAGCAGCACTATTCTATTCAAGCGTGTACGGTCACCCCTATTATAAGGTGTATTACTTCTAGTAGTTCATATAATAACATCTTTACCATTGAAGCTGCAAGCATAGATATTTATCTACACGTATCCACATTTCTATTAAACACATTGCTACATGTACCAACATGTGACATTGCATGGACAAACAAAATAATGGAAAATAATAATTATAATAATAAATGCATGGTCTAATAATGTTAATTAATAAAAAACAAACTACTATTTCTGTTGCCATGCTGATACTACTAATAGAAAACAAAAGTAAATTAAGATGACAATAACTTATTACAGCTCCAGTAGGGAAAGCTATGTGGAAATGCGGCATTACAGGCAGTGTTTCTACCCAAAAGAAACGCACTGGCCATTTCGGTTCAATCGTTGTTTGGTTTCAACGGGTGTCAAGAATCAAATTCATGAGTAACGCACAAATACTTTTTTACGATAACCTGCAACTGAATCTGGTTATTGTGTCATACAGCATGTGTGGACAAGCAAAACCAGACAGGGTTAGCCGTTCTGGCTATACAAAAAGCCTTGACAAAGAAGGAACCACTGTAAAAAAGACTAAGATCAAGTAAACTTTCCTTTTAACTGTGACGCATCCTTCAGGAGTTTCTAAAACATGGCTGACAAGTGATACACCAAAATGGCCGATGGAAAATATTGTGCTACTGCTGGTGGCCATTTTCTCTGCATGCATCCGAAATAGTGTTTTACGGTATTTCAGACGAATCTATTCCACCCAAAGCAAACAATTTAAGAGCAATGTTGCATTCGGCATCACTTGTCGGTCATGTGATCAATTAATCACGTGACTCGGGAATGTGCTTGAGCGTTTGTGTCTCCTTCGCCCATTTTGGTCATGACTGGTTGGGCGAAGGGGTTTGGAGGAAGACATGGTGAAGTTCTGCATTTTTGGCCTGTGGAAGTGAGGACTGAGCTTAAAAGGATCCCAGCATGCATGGCGATCGAGTCAAGCTGCGGTGTCTGACAGAGACGGTGGTCACAGTGCAGAAGGCAGGGGTCCTGGTGAGGGGGCGTCTACATGGCAGTGCTGGCGTACTCTGAGGAGGTGGTGGAGGCAGTGGTGGACTGGGTCAAAGCGGATCCCTGAGCCGAACCTTTGCGGTTGATCATAGAGGGGTGGAAGTTGGGGTGCCGGCGGGCGTGCTTGATGAGGTGGTCGCTGCGCATGAAGCGCTTGTCGCAGAGTGGGCACAGAAAGCGTTTCTCGCCGGTGTGGGTACGCAGATGTCGGGCCAACTCATCAGAACGGGCAAACTTCTTTTCGCATTCGGGCCAGGTGCATGGAAAGGGCCTCTCACCTAGACAGAAAACATGAGTGATCCAAAACTCATTAGTAGTGATAGGAGAAACTAACCTTTTTAAAGATTTGAATCAATTGAACCCATTGTTTGATAAAATGATTCAGTGTTTCGAAGCGCTGAAAACACCACACGCTGATGATGCCTGCTGGTCATAACAGCGTAAATTAGGGATGTAACAATATTATCAATATTGTGATATTGCAACAGCAAAACTGACTCTATATTATCATGGTCACGAGGATATGAAAAAGTGTAGTTCTTAAAATATATTTAAACTTCTTATTCTAACACAAAAGGTCTTTACAGTTGTGTTTTTGGCCATTATGCTTTAGCACAGTATCTGTCAAATGAACTAAAACTGAAGGCACAATCAGAATTAATCCCTTCATAAAGCATGCTTTCACTGCACGTTACAAAGTGAAATATTGTATCGTGAGATTTTGACATCATTACACTTATAGAAAACTCATGCCAAATGAGCATAAAAACAACTTTAATAGTTTCAAAGAGATCGCCCCCGGCGGTGATCAATTGAAATGTAAAAAAAAGTTTTTGAGGTATGGCGACATGAAGTACTTCTAATAAATACAAATTACATAAATGTCAATGTACTATTAATTTAAATAAAATAATGGGCCATAAGTGCTTAACGGAGCTATATTGGTCCTTTGCAATGTTTAATATGACAATATGACATTTTTGTCTTTTGTCTGTAATCACAAGTTAGATTAAATGTTGCCTCTCGTGCACTTAATACCCATAAACAACCATGTACAAACCACATGTGGGAATAATTCAACTCAATTATAATGCTGGTGCCTCAACTTGCCTTTATCTTATTCAAACTTATTTTGGTGCTAAAGGGATGTGCGATGACTGGTGGGTAAATTTCCCTCTCCATTTCCTGTGAAATGATGCATTAGTGTGCCCTCCTTCCCTGCCCTCTAGAGCAACATGCTGTTCTTTCATCCCTCTGCGGTGGTTTCCCGTATCTCCGTAAAATACGCAGGGACATGTCCCCCCCCCCCGTCCCCCCCGACATTTAATAAAACCAAAAATCTTCCCCTGCCCTTTTTTCTGCCGAACGACAAGCATAACCATTAACTGAGGAAATGTGGAGACAATAAACGATTCTGACAATATATGGTTTGTGTGTGTTTCTCCAAGTCTTCTCCAGGTAATAAATTATTAATTTACATGGCATTTATTACAGATGCACCGACTGTTTTGTGTGCTTTGCATACCACGTAGAAACCCTGCTACTAGTTTGGTTTCATATTTAAAGCTATCACTGCATTTTCACCAACATTTCTTATTTGTATGTTTAAAAAATATTTTAAAAATTAATCTCATAAAATGCTTTATGCATTAAAATTTTTGCAGTGTATATACATTTATAGCACCTAAACTTCATCAAACAGTCTGTGCGAATACATCTAATGCCACTTCAGATGCAGCTTCTGTGTTTCCTTGCAGTGGAAAGATGCAGTTTGTTGAAACTGATGTCATTTGAACGGCAAAAGCTCAACAGTTTATTTTTATTCTAACTAAATTAATTGCAACAACATTAGGAATTTGACATGAAAGATGACATTTAATAAGGTTAGTCAAAAAAATTATAATTTAAGTTACATAGTGGGACAGCATACAGCAACTCCTTTTCAATTAATTACTCTACCTCTTTTCAGAAATAGGAATCAGCCAAAAAAAATTGCAATCGTGTCATCTCTCTGTATTTGTCCGTTTCATTAATAGCTATTATTTTGTATTTTATAATATTGTAAAGCAATAAAATATGGCCTTAAAAACGTATACAAAAAAACATAAAATGTACTTCCATTCTTTGTTGGAGGCATACCTTGTGTTAATGTGCATATTAACTTGTAGAGTTGTGGCTTGTAGTAGGCTCTTGTGAGACACAGACAGCACCTTCTCATCACATTGGAATCTCACTTAAAATGGCAGATTAACTTAAGTGGACTTCACAGGGTGCACCTAGTGTTTCTTTAGTGTACTAGCCTTTAATTTGTCCTGTACTAGATTATGTATTCTGTATGAACTACCGCACTAGTGTTTAGCAGGTTAGTTGCCACTGTACTAAATCATTACTAGTATACTTTACTGAAGATTTCTTATTTGTTAGTGTAGTTTAAGTAACTCACTGTACTAGTTTTACTTGCCTTAAGCTTCTGCAGTCGTGTCCGTTAAAAGCCATCCCCTTAGACATCAATTCACGAACAAAACCAATTGCTAATAGACTATTTGTTAATACCTCATAAAGAGAGGGCAGGTGTGTGGCTTAAATAGCTCTTTTAGCTTTAGTCAAATAACAGAAAGTGCATTTAAATGAGAACCTGCACGCAAGCGGGCGCGCACACGAGCCGACTGTGCTCGAGCTCAGTTCATATGCAAATATATGAGGCTCGTCACTACACTAGGCTACTATACTCGGTCCTCCCTCACGCGCTCCTTCCTTTGTTCATAAACTTTCTTTGTTAGGAGGCCACATTTGGAAGTTTTCCACTCTTTTGTTCAACTAACGAGTAGTGATTTAAATTATCATCCACAAATTCACGTTTAATATCTCTTTTCAGAGCCGCTGGTTGGAGTTGACAGAAGGAGCCCCTGACAACAGTCAACAAACAAACGGCGGATAATTAAAAGTTACAGTAACCGAGAACTATAATAAAACACAGCCGATGGTTAAACTGCTTATCCAACAGGGACATTTAAAACCAATACAGGCAACATGAGCAGTTTATAAAACTATAATTTCATACTGTCTGTATTTATACAGTACGCATACTCGAATAAATGTGACCATGGACCACAAAACCAGCCATAAGATTTGTATTTATTTTTTTAATGAAATCGAGATTTATGCATAATCTGATAGCTGAACAAATAAGCATTCCACTGAAGTATGGTTTGTTCGGATATCAGAGATACAGATATTTATAAATCTGGAATCAGGGTGAAAAAAAAAATCTAATTATTGAGAAAATCGCCTATAAAGTTGTAAAAATGAAGGTATTAGCAATGCATATTACGAATCAAAAATGAAGTTTTTATATTTTTACTGTAAAAATGTGCAAAATATCTACATTAAACATGATCTGTACTAAATGTCCTACTGATTTTCGCATCAAGTAAAAGTCCATAATTTTGACCGAAACGATGTTGGCTATTGCTACTAGTGACTGGTTTTGTGCTCCAGGGTCACAGATACATAGATAAACGGATACAAATCATCACCGCAGCATTAGCGAGCATCCCGTCCCATGTGCTCCAGCTCACCTGTGTGGGTCCTGATGTGCGCCTTCAGGTGGGACGATTTGCCGTACACCCGGTCACACCCGTCGAAGGTACAGGGGTGACGCTTGGTGGGGGACCGGGGGGCGCCCCCTCCTCCCCAGATCTGCTGAGGGGTGTTATTGTACTGTCCCGGGACAGGGGTGGCAGAGGGGGTCATGGTCGGCGTTGGGGTGGTGGAGTCAGACAACGTGGTGTAGCCGCTCTCTCCGCACGACGAGTTGCTGCTCTCGGAGTAGGCCGACATGGGACGAAACTTGCCGTGCAGGTCGGTGAGGATCTCCGCCACCGTCATCATGTTGGCCCCTTCTAACCGGAGCGTCTCCCGAACCTCCCTGTCCTCGCTCGACCCGTCGGGCTCCCCGGCAGGAAGGCCCTGAGGAGGGGCCTGAGCCGCAGCAGACACCGGGGTGGGTCGATGGAGGACGGGGCCGCTGGATATCGACACTAGACACTCGGCGGCCAGATAATCCGAGTAGGCGAACGACATTTTATGTGCGACTGCGTTTAACGACAAAGCAAAAGTTACGACGGAGAGCCGTTTCCTGAGTGCGTCCGTTTCTTCTCCAGAGACTTTCAACTCGTTGCTTTATTCTCATCAGCAGCAGCCTCTGCTATCTATCTATAGTGAATACAAACAAAACAAATGAAATAAACGATAAAAATATCCAAAAAGAAGGAAAAATAATACGGTACCGGCGTGTCTGCGTTTCAAACTCCAACGTGGTGTCCTACATTGCCCCTCGTTTCATTGTGTCTGCTGCTAGAAGCCGACACCACGCCCCCGGTAGTGAGTTCAGTAACCCTACTACGAAGAAGGCTTGGTTCATGAATATTAATTATGTAACGCGCCGCTCTCCACGGATTGGCTGAAAGGCAGACTTGAGTAAGTAAGGCGGTGCTCAGCAGGCGATTAAACGAATCACGTCGGACTCATGAATATTAATTGGAATGCGTGACAGGACGCTCTATGAAGGTTACCAAGCAACTTGAGCGTGACTTAATTGATATTCACACACTAAAATTTGCCGTAGTAGGATTCGTAGTCGCCAGCATGCAAAAGGCTTGTTCGACTTCATGCAGTTTTGCGCAAACCGATCGTCGGCTGACTTGAAGCAGTGCATGCCGGTTAGAAATTTTGTCCGACTTGATACAGCGCTGACGCCACGTGACTGTGACGTGTGCCGTCAAAGTACCACGAGAGCGATTCGAGAGTAGCCGGAGAACTCAGCCAGCGCAGCTTCTGAAGAGCGGCTGCACAGGTTCTGATGACGACACAACTGATCCACGATTGGCTGGATTCACTGAGGACACCGATGACGTGCGTTTCAAGTTTATTGCGAGTCGGCTTCAGTTTCAGAAATTCTCATATGGACTTTTAAAACAGTTCAATACGTTTTTAAGTCGTCTTCATCTTATAAATCATATTTATTAAATATTGTTTTACTGTATTTACTTTATTGTTAATATAAAGTTTGTGTATGTTTATTTTGCATGACTTTCTTTTTTATACAGACCTTTTACAGTATTCAGCAGCATAACCTATTCAAATGAGCATTTTTAAGAACTAAAATGTTAATCTAAAAAGCATACAATCTAATGTGGTCATAAATGTATGCTCCTATACAAATGATACATAATACATTATGTTCCTCCATTTGTTTGGTTTCTTCATATTCTCTAGTTTATTTTGCTGTGTTTATACTTCACCTGCATGTGGTTAGCAAACTGCTAACAACTTGCTGTAACTTCAACTTAACAACTTGACAACATTCTGTTCACTTTCAAATAGTTGGTCTAAATCACAATATAAATCCAACAGAATTGTGCTTTTCTGTATATGAAAATCAGTGGTGTTATGTTTAAAATGTTAAAAAGCTCAGCAGGAGGGCACTGTAAATCTTGTTGCTGAAACCTTCTTAAAAAACACATACCCACCAGGGAATTTTTTTATAGGTTACTTTTATCATTTTGTATGAGCAGAAACACCCATGTCATACTGATAAAGTATATATCCAATATGGTATCTTGTTTCGGAAGGCACCCTTCCAAAACACCACTTTATTTTTTTTTTTTTTTCTTTTTCTTTTTCCAAAACACCACTTATACACACATTTAAACGCGATTAAGTAAGCAATCGCCACGTGATCTGCCATGACTGACGTAATTGCAGCAAACTACGGGAGCCACAACGTGTCCGGCTTCATATCTCCGTTTGCAGCTCCTCCCCACCTGCACGCGGCTACTCTCGCCGATCGGTTGCATCCAGCCGCAGTCGATGTCGAACACACCTAAAGAGAAACACGCACCAAGTCACGTGGTGAACTGACGCGCGATACGGGCGTGGACCAAAGAGACCATTTAATAGTAACGTAAGCAAAATGATTCTGTGAAAAAAAATAAAAAAAATAAAAACATCCTTCTAATCAGTACAGTTTACTTCAAATAATGACCTTTGTGGAGTGAAAGATACGACGGGAATAATAACATAACGACTTGAATAACGAAATGAATTATTATCAGTTGGTGATGAAGAGGCGGCGTCCTGTTTATACGTTCATAGGAAGCTAATCTACAAGACAAGACAGTTTACAGTGTGAACCTAGCAGTGCTTAGTTCATGGAATTCAAAGTTTGGTCTGTTTGTTGTTATTTCTTTTCAGTTTACAAACTAAATGTGGGGTCTCATTTAGACTTATGCTATTCATCTCTCATGAAATCCTCACTTTTCTGCAGTTTCCAAACAACCTTCTATATACTAGTGCACAATAAACTCCTCAGTAGACAGGACCAAGATCATCAATACAGGCCTTCAGTTGTTCCTCCAAAAGACCAGATGGAGTCTGACATCGGAGTATTCAGTATTGGGAACGCTACTTTGGAAATGTCATGGGTTACAGATTACAAGTTACCCTATTTAAAATGTAACAAGTACTGTACTACTATTTCAGTTACTTTATTAATGTATTACTTTTTTAATTTCTAGCAAATATTTTCAACTGTTAATCATTTTCAAACATTAAAAGCAGGCGTGGTTAACCTTACAGTAGTACTCAACTCATGTCAGACTCAAAATCAAATTATAATACTTTTTTTTTTTAAATCACGAAAATCTGACTGACATAAAAAAAAGATCTTTCTGAGGTTAAATGCATATTTAAATTCATATCAAGAAACCATTTATTGCATGAAAGGAAACACTGGCATGGGGGCAGTTAATATATTATTATTATTTTTTTTAAATAAAGCATATACATAAATCCAAATAGTAAATGAAACAGTTATCAAATAAACACATGTCCTCTTCTGTGTCCTAAACTCCTAAAACATTGGTATTTTAGAGCAGTCAATGGAATTTGGGAAAGAAATCAGTCATATCTGTATGTCTGTGAAAATACAGTCACTAGAGATAAAGCAGGGTGCTGGGAATCATACATGATGGACTCCTCCCATTTTTGTCCAATGTCTTACTTGAAGGTTTAGTGGAAATGTGGAGATAATAGAATAGAGTATTAGTAGGTCAGTGAATATAAAGGCTGCATAGTTCCTTTATGCAGTGTGCTGTGTGTGTTATGTATGGTGCATAAGACACCATGAATACCACACACACAAACACACATACATTTTGGGTTTACAATATTGGAAACAATTACAAAACAAAATTCTCTTAAAGTTATAATATTTGCAACTTTGCTGCAGCTTTTAAGTTGATGATATTTTGTTTTGGGAATGTCTAGGGAACAAGGAAAATAATTAAGCAAATTACTTTTGTTTTATGCCCTGGCCTCCTTAACTGTACATCTGGCCCAGCAGATGGTGCCACTAAAATAGACTGAGAGTGCAGACAAGCCTAAATTGTGTTATACAGTACATTGAACTTGTGTCTAATGTATAGACACCACCTAAACTTCTTACTATCACTCATTCTCTGACATTTAACCCTGTGAAACTTGACATATGAAATATTATTCAGAAAAATCTACTTTAAAAAAGTTTCCAACACAGTGAGGACGTTGTGTGCTCATCTCGCAGATCAACAACAGGTCAGGCACGCCTTTTCTTTCAGTCGAGATGGTCGGTTCCACTCACTTTTCTTCATCACCATTATCAATCAGAGCTTCTCCTTAAGCTGGTGCTTCAGTTGAGAAGACCTGTGGCAGGAAGCCTCATTCAAATGTCAAGACAACTGGTTGGTCTTTCAACAATTAATACGTACATTAAAAATAATGGAATTCAGACATTCATTTTTTTTTTTTTATGAAGATGTTCAGTGATTATATATACTTCAAAGAATACTGTAATAAAACCATGGTACATGCTCCGACAAATTAGTAAAATTGTGATCTGATCAGATACAATAATTTTTTTTGAAAGAACTAAATTCAACAGAAATTCAGATGTTCTAAATTTCAGTGAAAAAAAAGGTCTTATACAATGCAAATATTATTTATATGTAACAAGCAATCCACTGAATGCGAGTTGTGATGAGTTTATTGAAACAGTGTAATCCAAAATACAAACAAAGAATTGACTTGGCATGAACAGACTTGTTATGAACAAAAACCAACAGCAGGTACACATTATAAAGCTAGACAAGGAACAATGGCGACATGAGAGCTGAGGCCGTGATGAGGAACAGGGCCTGGATCTTGGCATGTAGTGAGTCATAGCATCAGTCATGGAACACTGGTGGTCCTGGACACTGGGGCAATGGCAGACAGTGAAGCACTAGAGGACCTGTACTGTGGAACAGTGACAGACTGTGAAACAGTGGAGAAGTCTGCCAGGTCAAAAGAACATGAAGCCATGGCGGAGCAGGCAGAGCAGGGAGCCATGGTGAGACCACTTTTGTGAGCCGCTTCCAAACATGACAGGTAGAATGTTCACAAACAGCCTCTTTGGTCATCACAGGGCAGACTAAGGGTTCATGCATGGCCTCCATGGTCGTGGCAGAACAGGCAAAAAGTTAATGAATGGCCTCCTTGGCCATGACAGGACTGTCTGTTAGTCCTTGAACGGCCTCCATGTCTGTGACAGGGCAGACAGTGAGTTCAAAAATGGGTGCCACCACCTCAGGAGGTGTAGCGGAAGCTGCCACCTCAAGATGCTATGGAGTCGAAACCGCCTGGAGGCACTGGAGCAGATTTATGAGCAGAAGAGATGTCTGGTACAGACTCGTGGACAGAAGGGACCTCTGGAGTGCAGTGTGTATCCCACATACTCAAAATGGTAGCTGTGGCAGGATGAGGCTCTTGTTTGGTTATCATCTTGGCCTGGGGACTTTGGCGTGATGGTCATCTTGGCCGGGGACGTCTTGACGTGAGCAGACTCTGGAATGGCGGCCATGTTGTGAAGAGGCTCTGGAAAGGAAACCATTTTGTACAAAGTCTCTTGGCAGCCATTATGGGACAAGGCTCTTGAGTGGCTGACATTTTGTAAACAGTTCTTGGTTTGGCAGTTATTTTGTGAAGAGGGTCTTGAGTTGCAGGCATGATGTGAGCAGGCTCTGGATTAGCAGACGTGCTATTAGCAGGCCTTGGCTTGGCAGACATGACGTGAGCAGGCACTGGAGAAGCATTCATGATGTGAGCAGTCATGGCAGTCGGGACATGACAATGTGCTGGTGTAGTGGGTAACAGAGGATAGCAAGGTTTCTCATGCACAATCCCTACTGTAAATGAAGAACCACTCAACCGGAGTGCAAAATCCATATATTTAGCTAGAGTCTAGTGAGGGATGTGACGTGGCATTAACAAACAGATTTCTTTTATGATGCCAAAACGGAAAATGTCTTCGAGGGGCCTCATCATTGAAGTTCATTAAGTGGCACAAAGAACAGAAATCCTCCATATAATTAAGGTGAGTTGTGATGAGATGAGCCCAAGTGCAGTTTATTGAAACATATGTAATCCAAAATACAAACAAAGACTTAACCTGACTGGAACAAAGGTGACTTGAACAAACTTGACTTGGCAAGAATCAACCAATGATCAAACAGAACTGAGTGTCACATGAAAGGACAAAGCCAATGAGGAACAAGACACATGACTAAAACAGCCATGGCACATACATTAGGCCGGATAACATGAGGATCAAGGAAATCACATGACAGGAACATGGTACTAGTGATGGGAGAAACAAAGCTTTTCGAAGCACTGAATCAGTTGAATCAATTGCTTTGAATCAAAGCTACCGTGTGATTTGTAAGTTAAAAGTGCCGAATGTTTTTACACATTTTTTAAACTATATAGCCATCGGTGTTAAAGGGAAGTTATCAATTGTTTAACCCATTTAATTTTTTATAGTAAAATTTTGTGGGATTTCACGTCGCATGATAAACTGGGCATGTAGAAGTGGTTCATGGGTTCACTTTAAGATCAACACCCCCTAGTGGTGAGTTTCAATACATTTTGAAACAGTGTGATGTAACAAACCTTTGTTTGCTAAAATCACATAACCTGGCCAGTTTGATAACTGCTCCAAAACAGTGATTCGAAACAAAACATTTGTTTGAAACTTCATGAAGCAGTATTTCAAACACGCCCATTAATACATGAAACATGGCTAAATATCAAAATAAAAGACATGAAAACCTAAACCCCACGTTACATTATAATTGTTTAATTTTTAATAGGATGGGAGGAAAATCTTTATTTGATTTTTTGCTCGCTTGCAATAATTTTGTATTCACCTGAGAAACGTTGCATTTGGATATAATATAATAGGAGTGAGGGAAAAAAACATATTTCAGTGTTTTGTAAGTGAATGCAAAGTTTCTCGGGTGAAGGCAAATGTTTTACAAGAGTACGCAAAGTTTCAATGGGAAACGGAATACTTTTACAAGATAACTTTTTTTTGTGAGAGAATTCTAAGCAATTACATTTATATTCCAATTATACAGCAATTACAGTGGTTGTTTAAAATGTATGCCATATTTTTATTTTCTGATGGTAATGTTGATTTTGGTGTTATGGCAGGCAACCTCTTGTAGAAGCACTGCCAGTCTGTGAAACTGAGGATTGCATCTTTGTCATTACAAACCTCATAATTAACAAAGAAGTTGACCAGGAACATGTTCTACCTCTCCTCAGTATTATCGGTTTTAATTCACACCTTGCCTCATCAACGATTAGCCACCTCATTTATGTTTTTGAGCTGTTCAATTAATTATTTAAATAATAAAATACAATTTAAATACATTTAGCAGACACTTTTATCCAAAGTGACACACAGATCATTCAGGATAAAATTTTTTACCTAACAGGTGTTCCCTGGGAATCAAACCCACAACCCTGCGCTAACACAATGCTCTGCCACTTGAGCCACAGGAACTTATAATTATAAATTAATTATGATGCAAAATGGAAGTCTCTTAAACAGAGTGTGACTGGTCCATGGCCTTTGTCAACAGAAACAGGGTCCAGGTGACAATCTCTGAAGTCCAGCAGTTCATCCTTGTTCTGAAGCTGAGTAGATCTTTCCCAGGCCAATTCTTCTGGCATGCAGAGGAACTGGTTTTACCAACTCTTTCTGGATTACCCAAGCATCAACATGTCCACTCTGTACTCGCTCAAACTTAAAGGCATCGCTAACTACAAAAATTGGTCGCATTTCTCACTGGCTGGCTATGTCAAACCAAAGTGTGTCTGATGAAGTTTTGAAAACGGTAGAGTGGTGTCAGGTCAAAGTCACGATGGCAAGTCATCTCCTGTTTGTGCTTTTACACAGTGCACTGGTTGCCATCTCTGTGAGAGCTGGAATGGATGGAGCGTGCAAATCCAGTGTAGATCTGGGCCTTGTTTATAAAACGTTTGTGAAACACAGTTGTGAAACTCCGTTGGTGACCCAGAAAAACAAATGGCATCCACTGTTTACATAACGCTGGGTTCTTTCTTTTTAGGTTTTCTTTCCCTTACAACCAAAAACACACTTCTTTAGAAACAATATTCCAGAGTGAGTCCCGTGTACCGCAGCCACCGGATGAAGCTAGTTGATGGGCGCGATA
This sequence comes from Carassius gibelio, assembly GCF_023724105.1. Classification (NCBI taxonomy): domain Eukaryota; kingdom Metazoa; phylum Chordata; class Actinopteri; order Cypriniformes; family Cyprinidae; genus Carassius; species Carassius gibelio. The sequence continues at coordinate 6,063,624 of NC_068397.1, forward strand.
TTGCTCTCGCTTTGGACGATGTGTGCGAGGATGTGTTTTTCCGGGAGAAATGCTCCTATAAGGAGTTCTACTTCATCAAGAGCCACAATCGAGAAAAAACTCTCCAAAACTTGTACAAACCCCAAAGTAAGATTTTTGGCACAAAAATACTCTGTCATACATCCAGATTTTTTTTTTTTTTTTTTTACTTTGTCCATGCTTAGCATGAGAATCCAACTCTTTAATGGTGTAAACAACTCTGGATGCATGAAATAGCATTTTACGGTCAAAATAACTTTTTCATTCAATTACTCTTTTGGATCTTTGACAGGAATTCCTGGATGCTGCTGGAAGCCACTCTGCTGCTCTTTCTTGGCACACCGCAATCCACTATCTCCAGAGACATGTCCCTGGATGTCAATCTCAGTCCAAAAAGGCTGATTCAGAAAATAACACACATCCTCTAAAAACATTCTCATTCAAGGTTTCAAAACAACTTAAAATGAATTTCCTTATGGATATTTTAAAGGGGTTATATGATGCTTTTTAAAAAGATCATTATTTTGTGAATTTGATTTAACAGAATATGATGACATGCTTTAATGTTCAAAAAACACATTATTTTTCAAACACTGTACATTATTGTAGGTCCTCTATGCCCCACCTCTCTCAAATACGTTGTTTTCTACAAAGTCCCTATTTTCGACAAGCACAGTCTGCTCTGATTGGCCAACTGACCCAGTGGTTGTGATTGGCTGAACACAGCAAGCACTCGTCAGAAATGTAATGACCCTTTCCATAATCACGAGCTTCATCTTTCAAAATAAATGTAAGGACAGTTAATAATGTCCTTAGTTTTACCAACATTTCAAGCCTGAAAGAGGAACAGAGTCGCGTGACAGACACAGTGATGAAGCTCGTATGTGTTTGCAGAACACAAGCCACAGAGGGATAAGTCAAGTCAAATCAAGTCAAGTCACCTTTATTTATACAGCGCTATAAACAAAATACATTGCGTCAAAGCAACTGAACAACATTCATTATGAAAACAGTGTGTCAATAATGCAAAATGATAGTTAAAGACAGTTCATCATTGAATTCAGTGATGTCATCTCTGTTCAGTTAAATAGTGTCTGTGCATTTATTTGCAATCAAGTCAATGATATCGTTAAGACAGCTGACTCCACTGTGTGACCCTGCCTCTCTCTCTCTCTCTCTCTCTCTCTCTCTCACACACACACATACACAGATTGTCGTATCAATGTCAGAATGACCTCCTCTCCTAGATTTACGAAACAGTCATCCATAAAATGTGTTTTTGTTCTGTTGTAAGTAATCTTAAAGATTCCTAAATGCATCTACTTTCAGAAGGCCAAATAAAGTGCTTTTGCTTTCGTCTAGATACACACAGCATCTCCCTGACATGACTGCTTCAACACTACTGAGGTTACTGAAACCACGCCTTCTTTCTTTGTGTGAACATTTGGGTGGTATTATGAAAATATTACCACATAGTGATGTAGAGATGTGGGACCTATTTGCATAATCCGTTTTAGGGGGGCATAGCAGAGTCTCAATTTTGATAAAGAATATCTCTGATTTGAGACTTTAGTCTTTGCAACTTTACAGATCTTATTTATGTATCAAGAGCTTGTAACACTCCAAAGAGAAAGGAAAAATGTAAATCACATCATATGACCCCTTTAAGGCTGCATTCAAACTTGAACATGATACATTTGTATTGACATAACATTTACTTGATTAAATTATTTCTGTGAATGTTCTGGATATTTTCCCAAGTTTTTTTAACACAGTGCACATTGAGGAAGATTGAGAAGAACTTTTGCTTTTTTATGATCATTTTCAAAGTCTCAAGAAGAGCTGTGTGCTATATTATTTAAGATCTTGTGTTATTCAAGAAACAGTTCATTAAATCATTCACCATTGTGCCCAAGAGGACAGTGAATCTTCCTTCAGAGACGAGAGCCCACTTTCATCTTGATGCCAAAGTAGTAGCAGATGGGCATCCATTCTCCCTCTCAGTCAACACCACACATGCTCGCAGCAGGAGGTTCATAATACAGACTTTGCTTAAAAATGTCTTCAGTAATTGTCTTCATTCATTGGGGATTTCAAAAGATCTGTCAGTGTAAAGTTCTAACCAAACCGACTTGCTCTGTGACAATTCACAACATTACAAACTGAGCTACTCATCCTATAAGTATTGTAAATGACGAAATAGATTTTGTACAGCATAAAATGAGTGATTTTATTGCAGTTTTTACAATCGCTAGGGCACATTTCTCAATACTTAAGTCATTACTTCACACAGCTCTCCTAACCAACTATCAGTTTTGCACAGCAGGTAATTTCACCAAAATGCACTAAAACTACCAAAACACATCATACGTGTCTAGATTCAAATCATTCTTCCAAAAACTCAAGCAGAGATTGTCACCCAACAAACACACTTTGTCACTCATAAAACACTGATCTAAAACAACAGGTAGCAGGTATATCGAGAAAAGTGTCACACACACACACAGCCCAGTGCATTGAAAAAAAATTGCATCATTTTGGGATTGTTGCATAATAATCAATAAACAATTTCCATCACATAGATGTATTTTTTTTTTTATTTATTTTTTTTTACAAATTGTATATGTATTAGCTTCAGTGTATTAAACTACATGTATATGAATGGAGGGACAGACATAGATAGTTAGTCAGAGTATGTGAGCTTACTGGCTAGCTTTGTTAATGGAAATTTAATGTTAATGCTAGGGCCATACACACAATGCTTAGATGTATTTTTATTAGGGCTGGTAAAGGATAACATTTTTTAATCTAATTAATTACATGATGTGGTGATTAATTAATCTGATTGATTGCAAATCAAATTTGGAGAAATTACTCTGAAAAGAAGGTTTGCGTGGTGCCTAAACACATAACTGACCCATAACTGTTTCATTTCAGTGTTTTTTAACAAATCGGTTGAATGAATTATCCATAGACAGACTCCTGAAACAGAACAAAGCTAACAGGTTTATATTAGGTGTGCTCCTTAATAGTCCAGTCTTTCAGCACTGACAGAATTCCCCAAGACTCAAAGATCTGTGTTACTGTCCAAAACTACAAGATAAACTAGCAGAAATATTGTATGTATCTCAGAGCAGTGCCACATTACTCTAACTACTGTACAGCTAGTGTCATTTTAAATCTAATAGGATCATAATTTTAAAGTGGGTCCATATTTTGTCTTTGATTCTGTTAATGTTCTGTGAAGACATTCTGTTTTTTTGCATGTTTTTTTAATTAATGGTATGAGCTGATATTGAGTCAGATATCAAGACATCCCAGGTTAATGGAGCAATAACAGTATATCCTCTTGTAAAAATCAGTAGTTCTATCAATCTGAAGGCAAATGAAATAAATGCAACACTTCACTTAAATCTAGTGGACAGGGTGGCAAAAGGGCATCAATACGGTGTGTGTGTCCATGCTGGCATCCTCAGACCTTATTCCCAGGGGTCACATCTGATGGTCAGATTCATTTAGCTGCTAATTCTTCTTCAGAAAAATAAACTGATAACAGCAGTGATGTCTTATCGTAAGACATGTTAACTCATAATTTCTTTGTATATAGGCCTATTATCTATATTTTTCCTCTCTCTAACAGTACAGTACAGTGTACAGTAAAAAGAAGAGACATTTAGAAAGAAGAGACATTTAGTACTCGCTTAAGTGTAACTCTACCGCATGATCAAGAATCACTGCTATCACTTTCAGCAGATATTTTCAATTCAATACAAGATCTCGCTGTTTTACATATTTCAGCTAGTCTGGTTGGAGTATTAACCCAGTCAAAGGGTCTAACTGAAGGTAAATCCAAGATTAATGTGCAAGTGAATTTACTCAGTGTGCCAATTCACTTTTCAGTAAAAAAAAAAAAAAGTTTAAAAAAGACAAAAATTTGGGTTGAATTCAAGTTTATTTATTCATTTCATTACACAAAGCACAGTAAGTTCAAAACTCAAATACCATATCTAATGTTAGTGTTTGATACACTCATGTTGTGTGCATGTGGTGCAGGAGAGCTGACTGTAGTAGTGGCCCTTATGAAACAAAAATATATTGCAGTATATTGGAAAATATCATGTAATATATTAGGCATATATTCTTATATATATTTATTTTTTCCAATATATTGCAATATATTGAAAGCGGCAATCATTTGTATATTTTCCAATATATTATATAATATATGTATCAATCAATATATTATAAAATGTATTCAAATATATAAAATATTAGAAAATAAAAAGGGAAAATATATTACAATATATCACAATATATTTTAAGAAATATATTGGTAAATATATTTTCCTTTCGTAAGGGCGGATTATGCTGGATATGGACTGGAAGTGACTTGTCAGCATGAAAGGAAGTCTGGAAAAGATCTAATTGCCTTACTATGTCTAGTTGCTATGAAAGAGTCACTTTGTGTAAACATCAGCAGTAGTTAAACACATTCAGTGATGAACTGCCTTTAACTGTCATTTTGCATTATTGACACACTTTTCTCCTAATTAATGTTGTTTTGACACAATCTGTTTTGTTAAAAGCGCTATATAAATAAAGGTTACTTGACTTGACTTGTGGTTGCAGAAGTCTTCACGCCCAGCTATCTCACTCTACCCCTTGGCTCTGTTCTGCAGGTATGTTCAGCAGCATTAGCAGACTCTTGCTATGGCTGTGTTGTGGAGTGCAGATGTGAATGTGAACTGGAATGCTGCATGCAGGAGCCAGTGGCCTGACAGCCACTCTGGAGCAGACAACACACCCCACAACACACAAACTACTGGACAATCTCAGGTTCCAGAATCACAGTCATTCAGCAATTGTGAATCGCTGACAGGCTCCCATAGTTCTCAGATCTCACTGACACCAGCTGACGCACAAGTACAAATGAAGTATTTGTGCAGTTTCTTTTCCTCCTTGTTCCTCTTCTATGCTATTGAATGTGCTGAACTTCCTGGCTGTATGCAAACAAAGAAGTTGCTGTGTATTAATGATTTCACAAGATTTGAACTGATGAAAGTCAAGATTTTCAGCAAATAATGAGTCATATGAACTACTTTATGGGGGTTTTATGCTACTAATTTTCCTCTCGCAAACTTGACAATCATAGTGTTTCATTCTGCTTAAATTGTTTCATACTCACTTTTGGTGCATTACCATTATTTACTGTAATAATACATTAAACATAACATTCATTCACCCTCATTCTTCTGTGGAACACAAACAAAGATATTATCAAGAATTCCGAAGAAGAAGAAGAAGAAGAAGAAGAAGAAGAAGAAGAAAAGAAGAAGAAGAAGAAGAAGAAAAGAAGAAGAAGAACACATTTGGGGCCAGGTTTACTAAACAGGGCAAATTCCATAAAAATTGCCAATGGACGGGAGAATTCTTTTGGTGATTTAATGACAGTGCATACAGAACAAAGACAACATCTCATCTCCATGATGACCAGTATAACCAATCAAGAATAGCGCAAATTACCACCTGCTTTAAAACATGGTTTTGGGGGGCGTTAAAGGGGTCATCGGATGCTAAATTCACTTGTGTTAGCAGTCTACCCTATAATGATAAAAATCCACCCAGTGTTTTTTATTTAATTCCTAAAAATAATATCACCGTTTTAAATCAGGCCATTCTCAGCTTCTTGTCTGTGTGATCATAGATCACAAGGGTCCTTGGCGTCTTGAAACCTCCGAATAGGCTGAACTTGTATCTGTGTTTGTTTTGAACACACCCGTCATGCCTACCTTAAGCACACTTAAACACAGAGTAATAATCACTTGTTGAAGAATAAGTAAGCATTGGTTTAGTATGCGTTTGTGTACATATGGATGCCCCAGAAACCCCTTCTACACTCTCGGTCATTTTTTCCCCTGTTGATGTAGGGAATTGCTCCTGATTCCACACTCCTCTTCCACGAGCAAAGCAAAGTGAAAGCACATAGGCTTGTTCTTACAGATGAACTGCACAGAGGGGATCGACATGGGCCGCCTGCTGGGCGTCTGTTCTGGGCAAGACCAGGAAACTTATTGAAGGTACATGGGAAAGAACATTCAAGAGCGTGAACATTGGATTGAGTTAGTATCATATGGTTAGGGACATCTGAACCCATCCTAATTTTTGTGTAGGTTGGAATCAGAGCCAGTTTTTATAACTCCCAGCTTTCTCATTTGGTCTTCAAGGTCAACGCAGTACCTCCTGGTAATTCATTCTATGCTTTTTTTTTTCTACATGTATATGTAGACTTTTCAACCAATTTTGATGTGTTTTGTACTATTGGACCTTTGGCAAACATATCCGACAACATATCTGCTTTACATTCGTACCTGCTCTCGGATTAAATCTAAAATATCTTAAACTGTGTTCTGAAGATAAACAGAGGTCTTACGGTTTGGAACGACATGAGGCTAAGTTATTAATGACATAATTTTGATTATTGGGTGAACTAACCCTTTAAGTGGTCACTTCCAAAATAAGCGGCAAATTTCTCACCTCACGTGAAATTCAATATTGCACAGATTCTGACTGGACGCCATGATCTGGGAAAGCCAGACAGATGTTTTAGGAGTTACTTTTGTGGTTTGGTCATTATGATATCTTCCAGATTTAAGTCTTTTGTGTTTTTTTTTTTCAGGTCAGAGTTCAAGGCTCTTGGACTTTGGTGAGCAGACAAATGGATTCCTTAGAACAGAAAGAACCCTTTGTCGCACCCACCTCCTGACAAAGCTGCAACAAGCAGGTGCACAGCTGCCATTCCTAAACACTCGCAAATAATCTCCATGCTTTCAAGGCCTCCTCATATTCCCAGTACTCTCAAATGCTCTTCTTTTTCTCAAGTACTTTCTCTCCATACACAACTAATTCTGTCGATTTTCAAACACTTTCTACACTTTCTTTAGGCTGCACTTACTTTTTAAGAGTTGCTAAAATATAATCTATAAAATCTATGTAATATGATTGTTGTGACAGAAAGTCTGTAAATGTTTCTGTGAGTAAGCACTGGCATGATGACTCCAGCAGAGGGCAGGCCTGTATCTGTCTCTCACCAGGACAGGTACACCACTTTTATTTTACAAACACTGTTATAACCAGCAATGTCTTAATTACATGGCTCCCTGGATTACTTGGTAAATAAATCCTGACAGGTAAATATTAAATATTTTAACATGTTGGCCATTAAACTATAATTTCCCACACAGCTGTCTTAGTCACTTTCCATTCTCTTTATTCTGACATAGTAAAATAATGTAAACTCCAAACAGTTTATTTATTTATTATTATTTATTTATTTTATTATTATTATTATTATTATTATTATTATTATTATTATTATTAATTTTTTATTTAAGCAGCCATTCAGTAATTGGTATACTGTTATATATGTAATGTCATTATCATATTACATTAACTATCAATAAACCCCTTCAGGGTCATGAAAAGTCTGATTGTTGAAGTTTATTTTTCAGTAATGTCCAGCTGGTTTACATATTCAATTCAATTCAAGTTTATTTGTATAGCGCTTTTCATGATACAAATCTTTACAAAGCAACTTTACAGAAAATTATGTTTCTACAATATTTAGTAGTAGTTTATAAGTGGTGACTGTCAGTTTGTGCACATATGACAGGATTTTTCAGAAAAAAGAATACAAGACGTAGTCAGCCAGATGATTAATTAACACAATTATTTTATGATGTTATGTTTATGATTATTTCAGGGTTAGCATCATCTGAGGTCCTCTGAGGGTCAGCATCATCTCTTTTCAGGTGTTCTGGATCCAGACTGGAGCTTGTTACCACGAGATGTAAATCATGTGGCAAAACAGAGAAACAAATAGAGACTTCATTAGCATAGCTGCTGTTCCAACAAAGTAAAATTAACTAGTTTAACCCAAGCTAAAGAATAAGAATGCACATTTGATCAGATGCAACTGCACTCACAATTTAAGAGATGCATTATTCGAATGCTTGGCGAAAGAGATGCATTTTTAATCATACAGTACCTTTAAACGGTTTGGGATCGATTTAATGTTTTTTTTTAAAGAAATATATTCTACTTACCACTAAGGCTGCATTTATATGATCAAAAATATAGTAAACATTAACATTATGGAATACTATTACAATTTTAAATTAAAAAAAAAAAAATAGTGTTCTTTTACTCTGTATTCTCACATCATTACAAAATGTTTAGAAAGATTTGCAGTAAGTGACATGAATGTCTGTAAAGAATATATTTTTGCCTGGTTGAAAAAAAGGTCTGCTTAATTGTACTTATGTGCATTTCTAGTGTATTCCAAATCTTAAGTATGTTTTTTGTTTTTTTTATGTACTTGCAGATAATATAATATTAACAAAATAAAAGGCCACATGTAGGTATTTACATTTACATTTATTTGTTTAGCAGATGCTTTATATAGGTATAATTAAATACTGCACTTTAAAAAAAAAAGTAGACTTTGTAATGTCAAATTTAACGTTTTTACTGTAGATTACATTTTAAATCATTTTGTTTTAATTATCTTCTGTCATGCTTTAAAAAGTGCACTTATTTTGAGGTGTCGACTATGTCGAACCTCTGTGTCTGTGTCCGGACAACCTCAGCACAACCCCTTCTCACTGTCACAAAGGTACTCACACTGCCCAAATCACCCAAATCATTTTATAAAGGAGTGTAACATTTCATGAGGTTTTGATGGAGGTTGCTGTTATTTCTTTCCTGTCTTCAGGCAGAAATGTTGCAATCCAAGTTCATGCAAAACTAGACCGCAGTGAGATGCTACGGCTGCATCTTGAGCCTTTGAACATAAAACTAATTATTAATAAGATGTTTTCCCCCTTGTTTATGAGTGCCATATTCCCATTATATCCTCCTACTGTATATGAGCCACAAAACCTGATGTATAAAGTGTGACATTTTTTAGAAAGATTTTATTTATGGCTATTATTTAAAATGTCAGGCTTTATATGGTTAATAAATCTGCTGTAACAAGTGTTTACATTTGTTTGCCTTTCTATTTGCCATCAGAAACATCTGATGATATCAGAGCATTGTTCTGTTTGGAGGGACATCACTGGTTTACCCTGGAGGCTCTACGAGGCGGTCCTGGCATTGAGAATGAGACCCTTACCGTTATGTCTGTAGTAGCTGCCAATCAGAGTCTCTGCTTTTTCAAGCTAAGGGATGTAGAGAATGCCTGTGGGCCATAGAGGTGAGAACAGCAAAGAGTTATGAAGTATTTTCATTATATAAATCTGCCAGATAGCTTGTAAAACATTGTTTTTCATGTCTGGATTGATACTGTATCTATACAGGCACGCCTCCAGCAGCTGGGGTCCCGGATAAGGAGTACTTAGGAGTTAAAGATAACTGTTGGACATAGTTCAGCGACTTCAACATCTACTGTTAACATTCTGAAGACAGGTTTGTTTTATCTCTCAGGCTGTCCTGCTACATATCTAGACTATGTTAAAGGGTTAGGTCAGTGGAAAAAAAAATAACTTACCCTCATGCGGTTTAGACATGTATGGCTTTCTCTCTTCTGCGGACCAAAAAAGAAGATATTTTATAGAATGTTGCAGTGTTTTTTAATCCACAAAGGGACCAAAAAGGGGGACCAAAAAGGGGAAAACAAAAACCCATGAGGGGAAAAACAACGACTAGAGCAAAGACAAAACAACTTAACAAAACTAGAAACAAACAAACAAAAGACTCTTCACACAAGAACTCTTACTACAGAAAAACTATCACAGGACTCACAACGTCTCTTCAAAGTGTAACAATGAACCGCACAAGACAGTGAACACAAGGGGATAGAACTATGGAGACTAATGAAGACATAACAGGTGACACAGGTAAAGCAATAATGACAAAACTAGGATAACAAGTGGGCGGGGAAGGAAACGCAACAACACAAGCACATGGCCCAAAGACAAGGTCATGTGCTTGCACACAAAACACGGGCCTGTCATGATCCTGCCTCAAGACTAGAGAAAAATCAAGGACACGAGGGCAGAATCATGACAGAACCCCTCCCTTTAGGAGCAGCTTCCAGACGCTCCTCAAGGGGACATCAAACGCGGGACATGACTGACATGACTGACTGAGACACAGACACAAACCAACAAAACATGACAAATAACAATAAAGGCAACCACGAATACACTACGACAGGGTTAGGGTGAGAAATCAGAAAAAACAAACAAGGAAGAGGAGGAGGCGGAACAACAAAGTTCAGGGGGGAACTTCAGGGGGGAAGTCCAGGGTGGGTGGGTGGGGCAGGTGTCTTAGGTGGACGGGACGAAGGCTGACGACGAGGGGTCCGGGCAGGTCTGGGTGGTGTAGGGTGGGGAGTGGTCCTAGGAGAAACAGTGCAGGGTTGGACCGTGACAGGGGGTGCAGTCGGCAACTGTGAAGTGGGAATTAGTCAGGGGCTCACAGCAACAGACCAGGAATCAGAGCTTCCATCCGAGTCCACAGTCATCTCTGACACTGCATTGGAGTGGACAGAAGCTGGCTCTGGAAAGGAGCTCACTGCTGCTGGCTCGGGAACCGTGCTCACTGGTGCTGGTTCGAGGTCAGCGCTCACTGCGTCTGGCTCGGGGTCAGGGCTCACTGCGGCTGGCTCGGGGTCATCGCTCACTGCTGCGGCGGGTTGGAGGGGCATCGCGGAATCGGGGGGAGACAGGGACGGAGGACCGAAAGAACCCTTCTTCCTCCTCTTTCTCCTTGGTCGCGGTGCAGAGGCAATAGCCGGGTCTGTGACTGGTTGGGGAAGTTCAGTCTCAAGCAGGGTTGACTCTGACGCAGAGGATTCCGAGGCAGATTCCCACAAGAACCGTCTCCCTCGCTTCTTGCGGAGACTGATGGGTGTGGGAGGTGCCTCAGGATTGGGGAAGGGATGTGCCTGATCCCCCAGTGTTGCAACAGCCAGGAGACGACCCTCAGAGATCACTGGCAGCTTGGTAAAAGGTGGGGATCTTGAGGGGGAAACCTGCGGCTCTTCCCGGGAGAAACTCTCCCATAGCCGGGCATAGTTCTGCAGGATCCACTCACCCTGGGACGATAATGGAGAACAGACCCTCTTGTCAGTGGGGGATGACAACCAGCATGGCTGACAGAACTCCAGTTGTCGCTGAAGATCAGAGGACATCCTGTCTGCTGAGTTCTTTGTTGGGCGGTTCATTCTGTCACGTGGAGGTTAGGGATGAACTCAGGCACAGACAGGATACATGACACACAGGGTTTATTTATGACCAAAAAGGGGAAAACAAAAACCCACGAGGGGGAAAACAATGACTAGGGCAAAGACAAACCACTTAACAAGACTAGAAACAAACAATAAACAAAAGACTCTTCACACAAGAACTCTTACTACAGAAAAACTATCACAGGACTCACAACGTCTCTTCAAAGTGTCACAATGAACCGCACAAGACAGTGAACACAAGGGGATAGAAATAGGGAGACTAATGAAGACATAACAGGTGACACATGTAAAGCAATAATGACAAAACTAGGATAACAAGGGGGCGGGGCAAGGAAACGCGACAATACAAGCACATGGCCCAAAGACAAGGCCATGTGCTTGCACACAAAACACGGGCCTGTCATGATCCTGCCTCAAGACTAGAGAAAAATCAAGGGCGCTTTGGGAACACTGTCAGCTTGACCGGTGCCTGAAGCATGAATGAAATAACGACAATGAACTTGACATTGGCAGACGGAAGCCTATGACATAAGCAAATGAGTGACTGCAGCTATAAAAGGGCACTTGTAGAACACAACATCCTCTTTTTTTGTCTACATGCATGATGCCGAAGCATGGCACAGAGATGCAGCATCTTGTTCCCTGTTCTCAGGGAACCATGGGTACATGCATAACCTGAGACATTCCCTTTCAAAAGGGAACTCCACGCTGCATCTTCTAGAGGGCGCTATGGGAACGGTATACCAACGCCTAGGTAACTGTTTCCCCAAGGCAGGACTTGAGGAACAGCATCCCTACTAGCGAAACCGCAAGGATTTTCGGCAGGCTCAAGCTCCAACCATCATAGACTAACTCGCCCGCTAGAGTTCAGAGCTCTAAGAGTGGAGGTCTCAGCATAACGACTCTAAACTGAGAGGAGACCTAGCTACACTCAACGCCAGAGGCAGTTACAAGACTCAAAAAAGGGCCTACACTCCTTATACTGCCTAGGCGGAGCTCCGAAACATACTAAGACCTGCTCTGATTGCCAAAATGGGCTAAAGCACTCTACATACATTCTAAGAGCCTGGACCGTGGAGAGTGGATTGGGACACAGCTCATCCTTTGAATTGGAAAGAGCCAGAAGGGTAATGACTTGGGCTCTGAACAAAATGGAGGACACTTTAGGGCTCATGCCAATTGCCTTTACCACGTCTTGGCTTGAGGATGATTCGGCAGTCATTAGGCCCAAATTCAAGACATGAATCACTAATTAACAGTGCATGCAGGTCACCCACTCGCTTGTCCAATGCTAAAGCCAAAAAGAGGGCAGTCTTAAGCGACAGGGGCCTCAAATTGACCAAATGGAGTTTCTCAAATGGAGGGCCCTGTAAGGCATTGAGGACTATAGATAAGTTCCAGCTCATCACAGTATAAGAATGAGGCAGATTAAATCTAGACCTGGCTCAAGCTTTTAAAGAGGTCACACATTAAGGCTCCACAGCTTGGGCCAGGGATGCCAAATCATGCCTCTCACTTGAGAGAGAAGGTATGTGCTCATAGTTATCTGCCAAGGGATGTTGAAAGCAGCTGAATTGACTCTGGGAATTACATCTGATTCCTCCAGAGTGAGGCCACCAAGCACCTGACTTACCAGATCTGTCTGATGACCTGAGGAAGCAGGGCAATTAGGGGGAAGGCATATAAGTGTGCACTGGGCTAATCGTTTTAATTGGGCAAGGAAAGTTGTCTTCTGATGTGAAGAGGTCCACCTCTGCCCTCCATAAGACAAACTAGATTGTCTGAACCATTTTGGGATGTAGCCTCCATTCTCCTTGTGACAGCATGTCCGCTCCTAGGTTCAGTCTGTCTGGCACGTGAACTGATCACAGTGAGAGGAGTTTGCCCTGTGCCCATAAAAAGGGGGTGTCCAGTCAGCCTGAAGAGGAAGTGTGACCTGAGACCTACTTGGTGATTTATAAAAGCTTCCACTGTCATGTTGTCTGAGCGGACCAGGACATGGTGCCCCTTTAGGGCCAGTAGGAAAGTTTTTAGGGCTAGAAAAGATTCCAGTCTCAAGACAGTTAATGCATTATTCAAGGTCTGACCAGGAGCCGAATGCCAGTCTGCTCTTGTACAGTGCTCCCCAAACTGAGTTGGAGGTTTCTGCCTTGACCACCTTCCTTCTAGAGGTCAGTCCCAATGGGATTCCTGATTGAAACCTGATTTTCCGATGGGCCACAGCTTTGATGCAGCGATGGATTATCCTGAGGTGAAAACATCCCAGATGCCAAGCATGGGATGGTACATTGGCTTTGAGACAATGTTGCAGGGGCCTCATATAGAGCAGACCCAGGGGAATCACAGAGGAAGCTCTGACATGAGGCTGAGAAACTCTGAGAAGGATGTGATGACCCAGGTTTGAATGATGCCACTAGACATTGAATTGTCAGGGAGTGTTCTGGAGTAATTCATGCCTGTGACTGGGCTGAAAAGATAATTGTCCTTAGGAAGACTACATTATGGCTGGGAGACAGAGCACTCACAGCTAAACTGATTTTTAGTTTAACACAAACCAGTTTTCCAGTTTTAAGTAGTTCATAATGTGGATTTCCATCTGTCTCAGAGAGGAAATAGCCATGTCCATGCACTTCGTAATAGTGCGTGGGGCCAGGTACAGTCCAAATAGTAGACCTCCCCCTCAAACATGAATCTCAATAACTATCTGTGATGGGGTCTATCTGAATGTGAAAGTTAGCATCTTTTGTATCCACCGATAAAAAACGGTCCTCTGGGCATATTTGCACGAGGATCTGCATATTCAATGGCTGTCTCATAAGTGCATGATTCAGATGCCTGAGAACAAAGAATGGGTCTGAGCCTGCCATCTTTCTTGGGAATGAGAAACTAGTGGTTGCTGAAGCCTGACTCGCTGTTCACTAGAGAGAGCATTTCCACAGATCCTTTTGCAAGCAGAGTTTGCACTTCAGACCAGAGAACATGAATATTGTTGTACCGTACTGAAGTTTGGATAATGCCTCTGAAGCAAGGTGGTCTGCAAGTGAACTGGAGTGAGTAACCTCATTCTATGGTTTTTAGAACTCCGATTGATCTGGAATGGCCTTCCAAGTTTCGAGTGGCAGGTTGACACAAGGAGGCGGAGAACTGACCCTCATGATAGTGTAAAGTGGAAAGGTACTGTTTTGAGTATGTGTGTCCACTATCACAGTGGTAGTTTGCATGGACACCTGTTGTGTGGGAAGGATGGCCTAGCCTGAACAGAGCTTCCATCGCAAAATTGACTGAATGGAGAGCGGGTTCAAGACATCTTTGAGGGTAGTCCAACCTAGGCAGGAACTGACCCTATCCACTTACTTTCTGCTCTTGGATCAGAATGGCTTCTGAAGCTCAGGTTTCAGAACTACTCAAAGGTGGGGACCTTGGCAATTATGGTACAGATAGATTCTAGCCATCTGAGGGTGCTACTGAAGCCAAGGCTCAGATTTAGGCTGGGGCTGGGTCAGAGGTGGCGCATGTTTTGACCTCACATGGAATGGGAGACTATTCCAGGCGTGTCTGACATTCCTCTTTCAGACAAACACATTCAGAGTTATATTCAAAATTGTGCTGTCTGTTCAAATCTGTATAATTGCAGTGAATGATGCACGTTTCTGAGTCTGAAAAAAGTGTATACATCCATCCATCATAAAACTACTCTACAGGGCTCCAGGGTGTTCATAAAGGCCTTCTGAAGCAAAACAATGCATTAGTTTAAGTAAAATGTAGATTCTTAAAACTTTATTAACTATAATGGTCAGCTTCTAGAGACTCTGCTGCTGCAGAGAGCAGGAGCACTGTGGAAAGTGTGGACCACTGGCCTGCTCTGACATGTGCTCTCACACAGCCTGCTCCATGTCCTGCATCTCATGTCTCAACAGGTCCAACAAGAACTCAGGAGTGAATTTTCTCAGTCAAGTTTTTTTTGTCACTATCATTCATTCAGGTTCCCGCTGATTTTATTTACAATCACATGTGCAGTTTCCTTTGAGCTGCACTGGATGAATGACATGAAACACATACCTTTATTTTCTAAAACCGAGAGCACGCTTAAGTAATTTTCTCTGGCAATGTGAGGTCACGTTATCGGTAATCGATCTTGACAGCGTTCTAGTGGCTTCACTGCATAAGCATCTGTAAACCAGTCGCAATTATGCACCAGCACAACTGTGGTTTCATGTCAGCACCTTTCACTTGAAAATGCCTGTCAATGTGTATTAGTGTTATTGTAGTTTTAATTTCTTCCAGAACCTTTTGGCCACTTTGGCTGGCGCATACCACAGTGTGACATGGGTGCGTTTGGACACTGAGTGGCAGCAGGAGTGCAGCTGTAGAACATACAGCAGGTGTACCTTTTGCCTGTAATACCTCACGATCCTCACCTGAGGGTGCTGTCACTGCCTGCAACTAAAAACTGAAAACTTTTTATGCATTCACTTATGGCTAGAAAATGCTAACTTTTTAAAACATGCCATGTCTTTTAAAGCAAAATAGCATTAAAGCTGCAGTAGGGAACTTTTGATGCTCTAGCGGTTAATAAACAGAACTGCTTGCGTCTTGCGGAAGAGCATCGTAGCCGGAGCTACTTCTCTCTGTTTATGTCTATGAAGAATCACAAAGGTACTGGGTTACTCCACCGCGGTATCCCAGAAGCAATCTAAAATAGTCCGAATATAAACACTTATTATGGGTGCACCCTAGTGATTCAGGACAAGCTAAAAACATGGTTTGGAAAATGGATTCATGGTATACTCGCTTATTATATACATTTTTCTACATTTTGAACACAAACAAAGTTATGGACCGCAGCTCTGATTGGTTGTTTCTTAACGGGAGCGATGGAGTTTCTGCAAATGGCAATAGGACCACTGGGAGGAGCCAGAGGAGCTTGATTTTTTTCACAGATTATCTGTCTCATATTCTACTGTCAGGACATAATGACAGGTTTAATAAATATGTAAAAAATATTTTTTTACAAAAGTTCCCTACAGCACCTTTAATATCTCTGTGTAAACTACAAAAATGTGAATGTGTAAAAACAGTGGCATCATGCGCATTACATGTTCGGTCTATAGGTATGCACAGGTCTCTTTACAAAGTGACATCGCCAACTACTGGCCTTGCATACATAATACAGCATTTTAGTAGTTTTTGTTGATACATGTGGGATTTATATGTCATCTGTGCATGATTTTTTTTATGTTTTAAGTACATCATAGTTGGGTATACCCTTAATAAGAGGGTTTAAACCTTAACAAGAGAATATGTTATGTTCTTCAGGTGAGCCAGCAGATCTTTCAGTGGATGGAAGCCGATCGGCTGCCATGCTAGTAGGTATCAGAAGACAGCTTGCACTAATGTACAAGTTCTCTAAAAGTTATGTAGTAAATCTGCCAGAAACATTGCCCATCACTGTTTGTTTTATATGAACACCCCAGGGGTTGCTCACTGAACTTAGCTGGTGTGTTTCACCCTCTGCTGGTGTGTTTGGGGTGTTGTCTGCACTTACAGTATGTCAGCCCCTTGGCTATGTCTGTATGACTGTGTATAAAATTAGCCTCTTAAAGTCCCTTTAAAAACTTAATTGTGATGGGCTCATCAAACATTCTGGTTATTATAGCTTTGCATCTACATATTAACTAACTCTAATTAGAGTATTATTGTCACAGTGTCTGGTTTGTGATCCCTGGTTAACCACTAGATGTCCTCCTTCCCCACGGTGTCTGTCACTTCATGAACCACATTCCCCACGATCTCTGTGTACTCATTGCACTCAGCTGTCACTGGTCATTAATCATTGCACTCAGCCAATTCCCCATTAGTGTTTGTCATTTCCCTGTGTATTTATACCCTGTCTGTGTTAGTATGTGTCACGGAGTCCTTGTAGTTTTCACGCTACTTCTACTCCTGTCCTTGGCTGATTGTTTTGTGTTTGTTTTTGTTTGGATTGCTACTCTGGTTTTGACCCCTGCCTGGACTGGATAACGATTTGGATTACCCCAATAAAAGACATACCTGCACTTGGATCTCTCTCTGTGTTTTCCTGTGTCCCGATCGTGACATTTAGTAGATACCAACACCCATCTCTTACATCTTTATTTGACCCTCTAACTTTAGCACTCACTATTCTAATTCTATTCTTAAAAATAAATCTAACTACCTTTTCTAATCTTTTTGTATTCTATTTTATTTTCATTTATTATGCAATTATGTGTGTATATATAAGACCTCTAACACTAGCTTGCTCTATTCTTTTTCTATCCTATCTGTTTTATTTTTATTAATTATATTATTGAAAAGCCCTTGCTATGTGTACTGTGTTAAGCTAACTGAGACTTCTTATAGTACTAATATTATCATTGCTCTTTTTGCTCTTTGTGATTGCTTCCACTGTCCTCATTTGTAAGTTGCTTTGGATAAAAGCGTCTGCTAAATGAATGAATGTAAATATAAATGTAGTAGACCGTTAGGTTAAGGTAATTAAAATTCAATTCTATTCAATTCAGGTTTATTTGTATAGCACTTTTTAACATACAAATCGTTATGAAGCAACAAAAAATTAAGTTTCTTCAATATTTGCTAGTAGCTTATCAAAGGTGACTGTCAGTTTATGTACATATGGCAGAAATATGGAAACAGACAATGAACACTGTTAACAGCAATTATTATATGATGCATTCAAACTTATAGCAAAATTTGGTAGTTTTGGGGTTGGCATCATCTCTTCTCAGGTGTTCTGGATCCAGACTGAAGCTTGTTTAAATCCTAGTAACTGCAAAAACAGAGAAACAAATAGAGACATAATTAGCGTAGCTGCTGTTCCAACCAAGTAAAATTTATTTGTTTAACCCAAGCTAAAGAATAATAATGAGATTCATTATTTGAATGCCTGGCCAAACAGAGGAGTCTTTAATCTAGATTTAAACAGAGAGAGTGTGTCTGAACAATAAGTTGACATACTTGCAAAGTAATTAATAGTCAGAAAGAATGTGTGTTGTGGAACCATCAAATTAATATACCAAATAAATTGCTACCCAGAAAAAGAAAATGCTCCTTGAACCCAGTCATTCTTCAGCAAAAGAAAACGGATAGTTCAACCAGAAATTAAAATTCTGTCATTAATTACACAGCCTCATGTCATTCCTAACCCATACGACAAATTAAGATATTTTTAATGAAATCCGAGAACTTTCTGACCCTGCATAGACAGCAACGCATCTGATGTTCAAGGCCCAGAAAGGTAGTAAGGACATCATTAAAATAGTCCATCTTATGATATTATAAGAAAACGTTGATTTGAACAATGATTTAATTCAACAGTAACTTCTCTTCTGTGTCAGTCTTCGACGCGCATTCACAACAGTACCTCAATGTGCATTCTTCTGCTTGTAAACAAGGTGCAGCATTTTCGGCTCCTCCATCAGCAGCACCATATGCATGCGTTGTGGAATTCTTAAGTGTTAAAGGCTGACACGGAAGAGAAGATATTGTCATTATTGAACCACTTCCAAGGATGAATTTCAATTTTTGTGTCAACTATCCCTCTTAGTATTTTATATCTTTCATTGTTATTTCTTTGGGAGAAAAACAAAAACTGCTTATTGTAAAATGTTTGACTAAGAAAACAACCAAAAGTTCAGGTTTTGAAATAACATGTAGTGTGTGATATTTATCAATTAATTTAATTATATTTATTTTTAAAACATGTGCCTTGAAAAAAAGTAAAACAGACCATCAGAAATGCACCATCTACTGATCATAACAATCACTGCACTCCAAAGAACAGAGTTTTGAATTTTAAGTTGGCTAAAGACCACCTGGATGTTGCGAGCACTACTGGAGCAATGTTCTGTGGGCAAGTGAGACAAAGTTCAAAGATCTGTTTACTAAATATACACAGTGGGATGTTTTGTTAAAAACAGAGCATACCAACACTAAAACCTCATCCCCAACTGTGAAGCATATGTCTGGAGAGCGATGTGGAGCTGATTTGATGCCTGAGGGTCTGGACTGCTACGGTCATTGAGGGACCAATGAATTTTAAGTTGTACAGCAGATTGTCAGGACGTGATCTAAAACTCATGCGATATGACCACAATCCAAAACACAGAAGTAAATCAACAACAGAATTCTCAAATTGCGTAAATTAGAATGGCCAAAGTTCTGAGCTCAATTTGATTTAAATGCTGTGGTGTGATCTGGAACAAAACGTTCAAGAAGCATCCCAGCAATAGACATCAGCTGAAACAACTGAGCCATACAATAACCCTTCACCACATAAAATGAAAGATTCTGCGATTATTTACTCACCCTTATGTTGTTCTAAATCTGTATGGTTTTCTTTCTTCTGAACAACAAGATTTTTTGAGAAATGTCTCAGCGCTTTTAGTGTTTTCATTTTTTTTTTATGAGTTAATAAATTTGTGTATGTAATTAAAGTCAATGGTAATCATAAACATTCTTTGAAATATCCTCAACACAACAAACATTGTAGTTTGATCAATATAATTATCTGATTAACATCTATAACCTAGTAGTTCAGATAAATCACACTGCTATGACTGTCCGCATACTAGTTCTTCATATTTTAAAAATGCATTATAATATTATATATTTAATATAATATAATTACAATAATGCATTCCATTTTAAACGCACTAAATATACATTTGGAGCATATTATGCTGTGTTAAAACTGTACACACACACACACAGAGAGAGACACTCTAGAAGGAAACCATAGAAATCCATGTTAAAATAGAGTTATAAGATTGACTGAATTAATTAATTTGAAACTTTCTGGTGTAACTAAATATAAACCTGCAAATGGTTAAACTGTGCTGTTGTTGGCTACCACAGTAACAGTAAGTACTTGTTTTGCGCACCAGCAAATCTGTCCGTGTCCAGCCGTTTATGCTTTCCATTTCATGGAAAAGATACATTTTATTGTGTGTCGCAGCACATGTATTTAGGTATAACACATGTATAACACAGTGTTATTTATAAAAATTTATAGTGGATTTAAGCATTCACCATGACACTCGCTGTGAGAAATACTGCAAGCGGAGTGATACAAATGGTGAAATGATTGGAGTTCTGTCATCACTAGAATTTCACACTTATGAAAAAAGTCTTTGATTGGAGGATAATATATATTTTAAGAGGATATATATATATATATATATATATATATATATATATATATATATATATATATATATATATATATATATAAAATTTCACAGTGTCCCAACAGTAAATGTCATTTTCCTTCTTCAGATGCATTTTCTATTCATGAGACCGAAAAATTTGAGTACAGCCATGTTTTACTCACCCCATGTCCTTCCAACTTGTATATGAAAAACAATATTTTTAATAATCTTATTTATTTGTCCATAATGAAAGCCAGTGGGAACCAATGTTGCTTTGTACCGTAAAATTTGTGTGTTCACCAGAAGAAGGTTTGAAAAAATGTTGATGACATTGTCAAAAAGATGACAGATGACAGAATTTCTTTGGAAACAAATGACTCTGTGATTATTTCCTCACGTGTTTTTTTCTTTTTTTTTTTTTTTACTTTATTTCCTCTGTCCAGATTTTGGTGTTATTCTGTGGACAACTGTTCAAACTCCCAGCTTCAACTTCATTCTAGCAGCCGATGTCATCACTCATCAAGCACACCGCTCAAGTCCAACAGGTTCAAATGTCGCTCACTTGTGGTGCAAATACAAAACACAAAGATTGCAATTCACCCAAGTGCAGAGTTACATGTTCTTGTTATTATGATGTCTAATATTTGTTTCTTAGCTGATTTAGAAACTTAATATGATACAATTAATTAGAGTAATACAACATTTGTTGATTTTAGGTGGAGATTAATTGCCATGTTGCACATATACCATACACTAAATGTGAAGTGGCTATCAGAAAGGATGTGAATGTAATTGAGGTGTCCAATGAGAGACGGGCCTTAAGGTATCATGTGACCCTCATATAGACGTTTGCAGTGTGATCCTAGATGAATGGCTTTATGGTAAGATCCTCAGCTTTGTTAACTTTGTTGCTTATTTTAGCAATACAATTTTGCCTACCATGTGCTCTGAGGTCTATATGCCGTGTGCACCATGAGTTGTTTTACAATAAATAAAAATAACACACACACACAGACACACACATATTGGGTTTCCATGTTTTATGTGGACTTTCCATAAATGTAATCATTTTTTTACTGTACAAACTGTATGTGCTTCTAAACCTACCTCTCATACAAAACTTTCAAAAAATATCATTCTGTATGATTTCTAGCTTGTGCATACACATTTTTAAATGATAGTATGTATACAGCATGTCAGGTTTTTGAAAGTCTCTTATGCTCATCAAGGATACATTTATTTGATTACAATTTATAATAACTGTTTTCTATTTTAATGTTAATGACAATAAAACGTTTCTAATAACCAGAAAGTTAGAAATATCAGTGTTTATGTAATACAAAAATCTTTTGTAAATGTCTTTGCAATCATTTTTGATCAATTTAATGCATTCTTACTGAATAAAAGTATAATTAAAAAAAAATAAAAAATCTTAATGACCCCAAACTTTTGAACAGTGTATTATATTATAATATAGTGGGGCCATCCACTGCAGAGGGGTGTGGTCTGTAATCAGGGTGGACTAGTGGCCGAGGAGGTAATAGCGGAGCTCCAGGACTGCCCACTTGACAGCCAATGCCTCCTTCTCGATGGTCGCATATCGTCGCTCCACTGAGGTCAGCTTTCAGCTGATAGAGATCACCGGGCCCACTTGGTAGCCGAGGTACTTGGCTTCGGTGAGGGCCAGGTGACACTTATGGGGGTTGGCGGTCAGCCCAGCCCGGCGGAGTTCCGATAGCACCTTCCGCATAATCCTCCCAAGTCTTGGAATGTATGACTACATTGTCCAGGTAGGGGGCCGTGTATGCCTGGTGGGGCCGCAGGAGGAAGTCCATAAGAGCTGGAAGGTGGCGGGAGCCCCATGCAGGCCGAAGGGTAGGACCCGGTATTGCCAGTGGCCACCAGGGGTCGAGAAAGCCGTCTTCGGCTTGGCCTGCTCAGTTAGGGGGACCTGCCAGTAGCCCTTTGTGAGGTCGAGGGTCGAAATGTAGGGGTCCATGTCCACAGCCACGGGAGGTCGATGATCGAGGGCTGCAAGCTGGGGCCCGGTCTCGACCCAGCGCTTCAGAAGGTTCACGTGGTATAGTTCTCTCTGTGTCTTCTGGGCTGCCGGACTCGGTAGGTGAGAGGGCCGATCCTTTCCGTGATGAGAGCTCGGCCACGTGTCACACTATATATATATATATATATATATATATATATATATATATATATATATATATATATATATATATATATAATAATTTTTTAATTTGTCTTATGTTGTTACTGATTTGAGTTCATCATTTGCAGTGTTTTATGGGATATATAGCTAAATACTTCACAAAAAAACAAAATGTATACATCATCACTTTTTTTAAGTGTTTATGGAAAAATTATTTTGAAACAAGGCCTCTGGAAAAGTGGGCAGTCACTGTTTTGATCTATTGTAAATGCTAATATGTTGTAATGTGATGAATTAATGGATTTAATGGCACTTAGGTCCAGCGCTGCCTACAAAAAGTTCAAGTTTCTTTGGTGAATCATTCTAATATGAATCATGGTTTAACACATTATTTTAATGAACAGTTTTTCGGGTGTGTCCGCGGGGTCTTTTAGGAACCAATGATAATGAGGCAGCTAATGAGCTTCTTCTGCCAGATGGCGCCCACACACACAAGTGTGCTTCAGTTAACTCACAGCTGGCAGGTGGCGAGAGGCATCTGTGAGAAATATGCACCTGTTCAGCATATGATATCACTGCCAGGCACAAACCACAGCACTATTTCCATTATTTTTCTTTATATTTTCATAAACTACATTCTTTTTTTCATGTAATAATATATCATCAAACATAATGTGCAGTATGAAGACTTAAAGCTATAGTTAAGTCATTCCAAAAGTTTTGTGGATTTTATGTCCCCATGAAACATTACTGAATATTTTCAACTTGTCCAAGAAAAAATAAGACATGAATACTGAATTTAAAAAAAAAAACCTATTCAGTCCAAAATCCACCAAACTGTAGGAATGATCCAGTCAACCGTAACCTCCTTTCTTCCATTGAACAAAAAATTTAAAACTTAAGAATGTTCACAATGCTCAGGCATACTGTATAGTGACCAGTGTCAAGCTCCAAAAATAACAAGAAGCACCAAAGAACAGTGTCAACACAGATCAACATTTTTGTGTTTCATGGGAAAGAAGAATGTCATGTGGGTGACTAAATAAAGACAGTTGTGTGGCTCTAATATAATATTTTTATGCTCTTTACTGTAGGTGGATTCGGAATGTGTCAGCGGGAAAGCTTAAATCTGTTAGAATGGCACTGCCAACCCCCTGTCATGCACATTACTGTTCTCCTCCACAAATTCTCCTCAGAGACCCTGCAGAGTGGTAACTACTGTACTCAGTTTCCTCTCACTCCATGACATGTGTTAACTATTACAAGCCAGTGTATATAAAGATCCCTTTGATTAGATTGATCAAAAGACATCCACTCCTTGGGGGAAGTGAGGAAATGAAAAAGAGAATGAAAGAATGCAATAGTATACAACACAATGAGCTTCAGATGAAGAATTCTCTCTCACACACTGTTTTTGTTTTTACATTGCATTTTTGAGCATTTTTTCTGTCTTTTTTTTGGTGGATCATGATGAAGTGTGAAGAACTGGACTGTGTATGTAAAGAGCATGCAGATATTGGCATACCAGCCTTTTGTGCATTGACCTCTGCCTATATCCATCTATGCCATAGAAACTATGTTCCACTGGAGCTGCCAGTGCAGTGCGGTCAGTATTACTGCAAACGCAGTAAAATCTATAACCATAGTTTAAGTAGATAAAAACTGAACTGAATGAAAAAGTATCCAGTTTTTGTTGCATTCGTATTGTGTCTGAACTCAGACCACTGTGGTCCACTAGGTAAATTTTTCACTATCACTTCAATGAATTCAATCCTAAGAAAATTTACATCTGATATGGGTTTCAGAAGTGGGTGTGGCAAAATGGCTCAATAGAGCTACCTATAAAATTTCAACAAAGTGCCTCTCGAGCTATGTTTCAAAATCAGTAGACACATGTAACACACCAATACCTACAAAAAAGTCCCCCCGGTATTAAGTCTGAAACCCAAGAGGAAAGCCCCGATCACACTACAAGAGACATGCAACAGCAAAGCAACACAATCCCATTAATTTCAATGGAGATCTGGCGATTTCCAGCGACCCGATCGACAGTGGCCGTTGGATTGTAGCCAGACCACCACCAGGTCCATTTGGCCTGTGAGAGCTGTAAAAAGAACAGTGACGAGAAAGTTAGGATGGAAAGGTAGCCGGCACATTTCACAAACTGGAACTCATTACATTGTATGAGTATAAGCTTACAAACTTAGCTAAGCCCACGGAATCAACGCAATCTTCCACCCGGGGAAGTTGAAACGAATCGTTCTTGGTGACACTATTTAATTTTCTGTAATCATTACAAAACCTATACATCTTATCTGGCTTTGCAACCAGAATACATGGTGACACCCAATTTGAATAAGACGACTGCGCAAGGCCAGTATTTAACAAGTACTTAACCTCAGCTTCCAAAATGTCCTGTTAATTAAGAAAAATTAAGAACATTAAAACTTGATCCACATGACTAAATTCGCTGCACTCAGACCGACGATCAAAGGTCTTCATTTTCAGCTGGGCTTTGACTTGTCATGTCTGCTGTCTGATCACCCCGTTCTTCGGTGTGTGTGTGTGTGTGTGTGTGTATTTTTGTATATGTCTGCATTTCATGTGCACATGGTGTTTTGTTTTGGTTTTGATCATTCGTCTTACAACTATCTGTGGCGTTCCTCCCTCCCCCTCGTTACTACAGTTTCTGCTTCTAATTGTTTGACTATGCTCACCTGAATTCAATGTCTGTTCATCTTTTGTTCTATTTATTCCCGCCTGTCACGCCAATTGGTTCCAGATTGTTGTGTGTAGCCATTCTGTCTGATCCAGTCAAGTCTTGTTCTGTCGTGCCATTGTTTGCTGATACTGGTTTGGTTTTGTTTCTATTTTTTCCCCTCCCTCATTTCCTAGACTGGGCACCTGCATTCCTCAGAAGTGTTTTGGTTTGCTCCATTACTGGCTCTCGTGTCTTCCTCCCCTCTCCACTCACTACGCGGCTGCTCCATTGGGCGCCCCCTGCCGGGTGTTTATGCAAGGACATTGAAGTCTCTTATTTTTCTGTTGGATCTTTTTCCTTATTGCCCGGCCTGTTTCTGTTCGTTTGAGGGAGTTTTTTCTTTTTGACTTATTGAATAAATTGGTCTCATACTGCAACCTGCATCTGTGTCCAGTTGTCTTCCTGGCAGAACGATCTGGCCAAGATGGACACAGCAGGCACAGATTCTGTCAGAACCACAGTCACCCAGCAGGGTGTTCGTTTGGGCCAGCACGAAGCCAGACTGACGAACACCACAAGGGAGGTGGAGTTCCTAGCCAACCAAGTGGCTGAGCTGACCACCCGCATCCTAGAGCTGCAACGAGAGGCTGCACAGGGTATTTCACCATCTTCCTCGCCATGAGCCTGAGCTCCAATGCAATAACCCACCACCCTATGATGGGGACCCCGATTCCTGCTGGGCCTTCTTGTCCCAGTGTTCCGTGGTGTTTGCTCTGCAGCCACGCACATACGCACTTGAGAAGTCCAAAGTGGCTTTGTATTAACTGGGAAGACTAGACACTGGGGAACATCCATCTGGTAGACTCAAGCTCCCTGTTGTGCATCTTTCAATGATTTCCGGCAGGAGATGGAGAGGCTGTTTGACCGCTCTGCCAGAGGTCAGGAAGTGGCCGACCAGCTAGCATGGCTCCGTCAGGCGGGTCGCTCTGTGATGGACTATGCTATCCATTTCAAGGCTCTGGCAGCTACTGTTCCTGTGACTGGAATGAGGAGGCCTGTCGAGCTATGTTCCGAGCAGGCCTAGAAGATGACATGCAGGATGAGCTGGTCACTCAGGACTTGCCACGTGACTTTGACAATCTTGTTTTTATGGCATTGCGGATCGAGGGTCGCCTTCGCCGCCGCCATCAGTGCCTGGCAGTTCGTCCATCCTGGAGGACTGAGGAGTCGTAATCTGTTTCTCCCACAGAAACCACTGAACCTGAGCCTGTGCAGGTGGGGTGCCTTCGACTCACTCCACAACAGAAGCAGCAATGCCTCGCCCTAGGGCTGTGTTTGTATTGCAGCAAATAAGGTCACTTCACAGCAGGCTGTCCGTTAAAAGTCAAGGCTCGCCAGTAAAGAAGGGGATCTTGGTGAGCGCTACCCCTTTATTGCATCCCCCCTCCTCTCGCACTCTCCTTCCTGTCAGTTTGGTGATGTCTTTAACTCCTGTGCACCACTGGTTGACACGGGAGCTGAGGGCAACTTTATGGACCTCTCTCTAGCCACCCGTTGGGGAATTCCTGCCATTCCTCTTCCTGAACCTATTCCTGCCCGTTCATTGAATGGCACTTTGATCACCACTGTCTCCTATGCTACTCCTCCTGTCAATCTTATAGTCTCGGGCAATCACCATGAGGTGACCACGCTGTATCTTCTTGAATCCCCAAGTGCTCCCATAATTCTGGGTCATCCGTGGTAGGTGCAACATGACCCTCACGTGGATTGGTCCAGCCACTCTGTCTTGTCTTTGAGTAAGTCTTGCATCTTGTTTGGGTGCTGCCTCTTTTCCTGTGTCTGTGTGTCCTGTCTTGCAGGTGGACGCTGCTGATTTGAAGGGGGTCCCGGTGGAGTACCACGACCTGTGCCAGGTGTTTAGTAAGTCCCAGGCCACCTCCTTACCTCCACATTGCCCTTATGATTGTGCCATTGAGCACCTCCCAGGCACTTCTCCGCCCAAGGGTCACTTGTTTTCCCTTTCAGGCCCTGAAAGAGAGGCCATGGACAAGTATATTAAATGAATCCCTCAAAGCAGGTCTTATCCGACCCTCTTCATCTCCTGCAGATGCTGGGTTCTTCTTGGTCAAGAAGAAGGATGGCTCCTTACATCCTTGTATAGATTATTGAGGCCTGAATGACATCACTATTAAGAACATGTACCCCTTGCCTCTTATATCGTCTGCCTTTGAGCTATTGCAGGGAGCCATGGTCTTCACCTGATTCGCATATGTGAGGGGGATGAGTGGAAGACAGTGTTCAACACACCCACGGGACACTTTGAGTACCGGGTCCTACCATTTGTTCTGACCAATGTCCCAGCTGTCTTCCAGGCCCTGGTTAATGATGTGTTGAGAGACATGATGATATATTGATATTTTCCCCATCTCTGCAGATACACAGTATGTTCGCCAGGTGTTAAAACGGCTGCTGGAGAACCAGTTCTATGTTAAGGCGGAGAAGTGCGTCTTCCATGTCCAGTCGGTTCCATTCCTGGGGCTCGTTGTTTCTGAGAGGGAGATCAAAGCGGACCCCTGTAAGGTAAGGACTGTTGCCAAGTGGCCAGCTCCTGATTCTCGTAAAGCTCTGCAGCGGTTCCTGGGGTTTGCCGACTTCTATTGGTGGTTCATCTGGAACTTTGGTCAGATTGCTGCACCTTTAACGGCACTCACCTCTCCCAAGGTACCTATTCAAGTGGAATATTGGGGAACAGGAGGCCTTTGATGAATTAAAGTCCTGTTTTACCTCTGCTCCTGTCTTGTCTATTCCAGACCCTGAGCGTCAATTCGTTGTAGAGGTGGATGCCTCAGATGTCGGTGTGGGCACGCTCCTATCTCAGCGGTCGCACGAGGATGGAAAGGTGCATCCCTGTGCCTTCTTCTCCCACTGCCTGAGTCCCCCAGAATGGAATTACGACATAGGTAATTGGGAGTTGTTGGCGGTCCGGCTGGCTTTGGGGGAGTGGCGTCACCGGTTGAAGGGCGCAGCTCGGTCCTTCCTGGTCTGGACGGATCACAAAAACCTTGAGTATATCCGTTCGGCCTGGAGGCTGAGCTCCCAACAGGCTAGCGGGGCCCTCTTCTTTGTTCGGTTCAATTTCACCCTATCATACAGGCTCGGGTCAAAAAATGTTAAGCCCGATGCTCTTTCTCATCTCTCTGAGGCTCCTGGGGGGGAGGTGGTCGTGGCATCCCTTTCTTGAGATATCGAGAGACGAGTAGAGGAGGCCATACTTAAGGGACCTGTTCGGGATTCCATCCCCAGACCAACGGGCAGTCCGAGTGGGCAAACCAGGATTTGGAACGCATTCTTAGCTGCCTGGCATCCCACAATCCCAGCTCCTGATATCAACAGCTGTCCTGGGTAGAATACGCCCAGAACTCCCTTCCGGCCTCTGCCACAGGTATGTACCCATTCCAGTGTTCTGTCGGTTATCAACCTCCCTTGTTTCCCACACAGGAACCCAAAGCTGCGGTCCTGTCTGCTTTGGCTTTTGTCCGACGGTGTCGACGCACCTGGAAGAGGGCTAAGGTGGCCTTGGCCCAGGCTAATAGGCGGACCAAAGCAGCAGCCGATCGTCAATGGACTCCTGCTCCCTGTTATGTGTATGGTCAAAGGGTATGGCTCTCCACCAAGGACCTGCTTCTCAGGGTAGCTTCGGGCAAGTTGGCACCCAGGTTCATTGGCCCATACCGGATCACCAAGGTCCTGAGTCTGGTGGCGGTGCAGCTCAAGCTCCCTACCATGCTTGGTCGGGTGCACCCTGTTTTCCATGTTCCCAGGGTTAAACCTGTGTTCCATTCCCCAAGATTTTCATAGTTGCGCTCCTTTTGATAACCACTGGAATTTTGATTAATCATATTGGAATAAAATTTTTGAATTGCTCCAAAGTCACAAAGAGTGTCAAAAGAATCAACTCCCAACGAAGTGACTTATAAGCTCTCACGCAACCTCCACATGAGTTTGTCTTTCTCTCTTTCTCCATCTCCTAAATAGGCGACAGTAGGCTTCAGGGACAAGTTCACAAGCTTTTAAAATTGCGTCTTTCATGATTTTATAATCCCTTCGATCTACTGATGAGCTTTACCCTCCACAACGGTTTGTAACAAAAGAGTAGATTCGGCATCTTTCCAACCTCGATCTTCAGCAACACTTTCAAACAAAGTAAAGAAAGCATCCACATTTTTTTTCGTTAAACCTAGGAAACAACTTAATCTCATTTGTAATATTTAAAGTGGTGTTTGCAACCAACTGCTCACCCGAGGAGTCAACACTTATACTGCCTATTTTCCCTCAGTAACTAATTTCAGACGTTCCACCTCCCGAGCAAATTTGGCTTCCTGAATTCTTTGTTCACATTTAAACTTCTCCATTTTTTATTCACACTCTCTTTCTTGGACTCGCATTTTCTTTAATTCAAGCTGTCTATCCAACTCACGTTCCTTACTCTGCAAATTCAAGATTTCTAATTGTTGCTCAAAAGTAGACCTGCTCTTTACCCCTGTCATGGCAAGTGGAGTTGAAGAACTTTCGGGTAATAACACTTTAGATTGTGTATCCACAGTTAAAATCATCCTCTCTACTATTTTCTCTTTTACAAGATCCATAAAAGTTTTTAATTTTGTATTTTTAGTTACCACTTCCTCAAAACCTAAATGCTCAACTACTTTATACAATTGCTCTTTTGTAAGCCCATTCAATCCCTCTTCAGTAGGAGCAGCCAAAAAAATCTTGTAATTTATAAATTTTACTTACTTTTCTGAAAGCCAAGAATAAATTTGCCATTTTACCGCAACCTTAAATGCACATACCAGAGGAAAACAATAAACAAATATAAACTAGACTGAACTTACGTCAGAAGAAATTTAGAGCCATCCCATATCTAAATAACACATCAACTAAATAACTCTACCTTAGTCTTCGGTAAGCCCACATGCAGCTCAATGGCTAATCCATCTACCCACATCTGATGAACCAAAAACAAAAAATTGAAATAACAAACTAAAATAAACGCTCTACAGCCTAACATGGGAATCTACATGGCTCTGATGGTCTAACTCAGGGATCTCCAACTCTGCTCCTGGAGAGCTACTATCCTGCAGACTTCAGTTCCAACCCTGCTCCGACACACCTGTCTGTAATTATCAAGTAGCCCTGGACACCTTGATTAGCTGGTTCAGGTGTGTCTGACTGGGGTTGGAGCTGAAATCTGCAGGACAGTAACTCTCCAGGAGCAGGGTTGGAGACCCCTGGTCTAACTTCTCATTAATAAAAAGGCTTAATCTGCCGTCAAAGTCCTAATACCTTAACTGCAGCACAATTTATTCCTCTCCAGTCCCTGCAAAATTATACAAATCAAAATTCACATTTTTAGTGTGGCATTATGCAAATACTCCCCAAACCAATCATCCATCCATCCATCCATCATCTTCCGCTTAACCGGGGCCGGGTCGCGGGGGCAACAATCTAAGCAGAGATGCCCAGACTTCCCTCTCCCTAGTCACTTTCTCCAGCTTGAAACCCGAGGCGTTCCCAGGCCAGCCGGGAGACATAGTCACTCCAGCGTGTCCTAGGTCTTCCCTGGGGCCTCCTCCTGGTGGGACGTGCCTGGAACACCTCCCTGGGAAGGCGTCCAGGAGGCATCCGAAATAGATGCCTGAGCCACCTCAGCTGGCTCCTCTCGATTTGGAGGAGCAACGGCTCTACTCTGAGCTCCTCCCGAGTGACCGAGCTTCTCACCTTATCTCTAAGGGAGCGCCCAGCCACCCTACGGAGAAAGCTCATTTCGGCCGCCTGTACTCGGGATCTTGTCCTTTCGGTCATGACCCACAGCTCATTACCATAGGTGAGAGTAGGAACGTAGATTGACCGGTAATCGAGAGCTTTGCCTTACAGCTCAGCTCCTTCTTCACCACAACAGACCGGTACAGCGACCGCATTACTGCAGAAGCGATCTGTCTGTCAATCTCCTGTTCCATCCTTCCCTCAATCGTGAACAAAACCCCAAGATACCTGAACTCCTCCACTTGAGGCAGGAATTCTCCACCAACCTGAAGTGGGCCATCCACCCTTTTCCGACTGAAAACCATGGCCTCGGTCTTGGAGGTGCTGATTCTCATCCCAGCCACTTCACAGTCGGCTGCAATCCGTCCCAGTGCACGCTGAAGGTCCTGGTCTGAGGAGGCCAACACGACAACATCATCTGTAAAAAGCAGTGACTATATCATATGGTCCCCAAACTGCCTAGAAATTCTGTCCATAAAAATTATGAAAACAAATCCACAAAACACATGTGGACTGGTTGGGCAAACTCCCATGAACCCTCCAGCACCCTGGAAAGGGTATAGAGCTGGTCCAGTGTTCCACGACCGGGACGAAAACCACACTGTTCCTCCTGAATCCAAGGTTTCACTATCGGCCAAATTCTCCTCTCCAGTACCCTGGCATAGACTTTCCCGGGAAGGCTGAGAAGTGTGATCCGACTATTGTTGGAACACACTCTCCGGTCCCCCTTCTTGAAAAAGGGACCATCACCCCGGTCTGCCAGTCCAGAGGTACTGTCCCCAACCGCCATGCTATGTTGCAGAGGCATGTCAGCCAAGACAGCCACAACATCCAGAGACTTGAGGTACTCATGGCGGATCTCATCCACCCCTGGTGCCTTGCCACCGAGGAGCTTTTTAACTACCTAGATGACTTCAGCCCAGGTGATGGACGAGTCCTCCTCTGAGTCCCCAGCCACTGCTTCCTCAACAAAAGACAAGTCGGTGGGATTGAGGAGATCCTCTAATTATTCCTTCCATCGCCCGACGATATCCCCAGTTGAGGTCAACAGTTGCCCATCTCCACTGTAAACAGTGTTGGTAGGGCACTGCTTCCCCCTCCTGAGGCATCGAATGGTTTGCCAGAATCTCTTCGAGGCCAGCCGATAGTCTTTCTCCATGGCCTCACCGAACTCCTCCCAGGCCCGATTTTTTTGCCTCCATGACTACCCGGACTGCAGTCCGCTTGGCTTGCAGGTACCTGTCAGCTGCCTCCGGAGTCACACAAGCCATCCAGGCCAGATAGGACTCCTTCTTAAGCTTGACAGCATCCCTTACTTCCGGTGTCCACCACCGGGTTCGGGGATTGCCGCCTCGACAGGCACCGGAGACCTTACGGCCACAGCTCCGAGCAGCCGGAGTGACAATGGAGGTGGAGAACATGGTCCACTCGGATTTCATATCTCCAGACTCCCTCGGGATCCGGTCGAAGCTCTGCTGGAGATGGGAGTTGAAGATCTCTTTGACAGGGGGCTCGACCAAACGTTCCCAACTGACCCTCACAATACATTTGGGTCTGCTGAGTCTGTCCAGCTTTCTCCCCCGCCATCAGATCCAACTCACCACCAGGTGGTGATCAGCTGACAGCTCCGCCCCTCTCTTCACCCGAGTGTCCAAGACATATGGCCGAAGGTCTGATGACACGACCACAAAGTCGATCATTGGCCTCCGGCCTAGGGTGTCCTGATGCCTAATGGACACCCTTATGCTGGCTTTAGGGACATGGAATGTCACCTTGTTGGCGGGGATGGAGCCTGACCTTGTGCAGGAGGTCGAGAGGTACCGACTAGAGATAGTCAGACTCACCTCTACACATCTACACACAGCTCGGGCTCTGGAACCACACTTCTTGAGAGAGGCTGGACTCTCTACCACTCTGGAGTTGCCCATGGTGAGAGGCGGAGGGCTGGAGTGGGTTTGCTTATAGCCCCCCAGCTCAGCCGCCATGTGTTGGAGTTCACCCCGGTGAACGACAGGGTCGCTTTCCTGCACCTTCGAGTCGGGGATAGGTCTCTCACTATCGTTTGTGCATACAGGCGAACGGCAGTGCGGACTACCCGGCCCTCTTGGAGTCTCTGGGAGGGGTGCTGGAAAGTGCTCCGACTGGAGACTCCGTCGTTCTACTGGGGGACTTCAACGCCCACGTGGGCAGTGACAGTGACACCTGGAGGGGCATGATTGGGAGGAACGGCCCCCCTGATCTGAACCCAAGTGGTGTCCTGTTATTGGATTTCTGTGCTAACCACGGTTTGTCCAAAACAATCACCATGTTCAAGCATAACAAATCCAAAACAATCAAAATATTCAAAATCTAAATCAGCAAGCACTCCCAAAAACAATCAAAATGTTCTGAATCAGCTATTACTCAAACTCATTCAATAATCTGTTCAACCAAACTAAACTTATAAATGAGCCCCCATAATGTTACAACCACCTGGCTCTGGATGCAGTTACATTACAAAAATGGGAACGGCCACACGTAAAACTTGATACAACAAACAAAAATGTAATCAAAAAGACATCAAAATAATACATAAACACTATAAAGAAAACAATCCAGGACTGGAGAGGGATATACACGGCCACAGCCCAGATCTCTGCTCTCTAAATCTCTGTCTTTTAAGCCCGAATGCCAGTCACAGGTAACGAGCCACACCTGTACCAGACTCTCACTTTGAATGAAGAAAACCGGAGAACCACCTAGTGGACAAATACAAAACACTCTGGCCATAACAGCATTTTTCCTAAAACCACCAAGTGGCGGTGTGCCCTGGTGCGAGGGCCCTTTTGATGCTGCTTGTAGCTTTAATTATAACCCAGGTTCATTTGAAATATGTGCCTCATTGTAACGGTATAAAAATGTCATCATCAAGGGAAGAAGGAGGTGGGAACTGGCAGACATTCAAATAAAGTTTTAATAATAGAATAAACACAAAATAAAGCTCAGGTCATGTCCTCTCTCATCCTTCACTGTCGTCGCTCCTCTTTTGTATCCTTCCAATCTCCTCCATGGGACTCGAGATCGTTGAGTGGAGCAGGTGTCACTCATGTCTCAATCACTCCACCGGCCTTCCTCCGTTCTCACACCTCTCGGCCCTGCCCCACTCTTCACACTCATATTTCAGCAGCAACGTTATTACGTACCTTACTGCACGTTTCACAAGTGGCACTAAAACGCAGGTTCAATACGTGACTCTCGCATGTTTTTGTTAAGTTGATATAAGCACATATTGCTGTGTTTGTATTACGTTGCTTCAGATGTATATTGCAATGGTTCACAATTCAAATATCAGTTATATATTCAATATATATATATATATATATATATATATATATATATATATATATATATATATATATATATATATATATATATATATATATAAAATTCAAAAAAGTTAATGCTGTATTGTGTTGGAAATATCCCCTAAACCAAACTCAACCCTAAATTAATTAACAAATGCAAAAGTGATATAAAAATGCATTTGATGATTCAGCTGTGCTATTTTAACTTCCTTATGTGGATTTGAGCTGTTTTATTGAACTGTAGTTTCACAGGGTTCGTACCTAAGCTCCTCATCAACCAAGTTAAATGTTGTTTCACGTGAGCTACCAAATAAACATAGCCTACTGAATATTAAAACAAATGCATATAAAACTGGGTATGTGACGTTAACATTCAAATGCATAAGTTATGAAATCGCAGTCTATTTTTTTATTTTTTATTCTTAACATATTACTCATATCACATAGTAAATTAGGCTTTTTTAATCAAAACTTTGGACCTGCAAATCATACTTTGATTACAAATCCATTTTGTGAAATGGACTACAAGTTTTGGGAGTTTTACTGCCTCTAAGTGTTCATTTCAACCGGAAACTGTAGCGATTTAGAGGCACGTATTTCAAATGAGCCTATGTTATTTAATTATTATTATTATTATTATTATTATTATTATTATTATTATTATTATTAACCCACTTTATACCATGGGCCAGATTTAATAAACAGGGCAAATTAGAGTTCAAATTAGAGCACAATTCCTCAAAGCACCGATAGGAGGGGGAAATTCTATATGTGATTTACTGAAAATGCACACATAGAGATGCAATCAGATAATTTCCATAATGACCAGCACAATCTACCAAGGGCAGCACAAATTACCGCCTGCTTTAAGACATGTGTTAAATAGGTGGAGGTATTCTAAGGAGGTATTCTAAAGCACGCTGCAGCTGCTAAAGCAAGCACTAGCCAAGTAGAATGTTGAGCAGCAAGCTCATTGGCTGCTGATGTAACAAATATGAATCGGCTCTGCCATATGAATAATAATGTGAATATATCAGATTGAGTTACAATCTGTCAGTCTGCAGCATGTAGAGTTTCATGACAGGACTTTGTATGTAATAGCAAAGTGAATTAATTTGAAAAGTATTCATTTTCTATTGCAATTTTCGGCATCCATGATTTTGGTCAAGTAAAGCCAAAGGTGGTGCTTCAGCATGACCAGATTGGCCATCAAGCGTCCTATGGCTAGGGCAGTGCAATGTATAGCGCGCAGAGCCAGGTCCGTTGCGCTCCTCAGCTCCCTGAGTGTTGCAGTGTCCGAGCCTGACTCATCAGCAGCAGCGAGGAGTTTGGCCTGTAAGACCTGGAGCACCGCCATGGATTGCAGTGCAGTGCCAGCCTGCCCAGCTGACAAGTAGGTACGACCCACGAGCGTCGAGGTGGTCCGGCATGGCTTGGACAGATGGGTGGCCTTGGCCTTCCATCCAATAGCCGTGGGCGGACAGAGATGTGCGGCCACAGACTCATCCAGTAGTGGCAGATATTCGTATCCTTTTTCCTCAGAACTGTCGAGCGAGGTGAGGACTGAAGAGGAAAAAAGTGTGGAGGTCAGCTCATCATGAACCTCGGGGAAGAAGGGGAAGCATCTCTGGTGAGGGGCCTGATGGCACCCCAACAGGAACCACTCGTCCAGACGGCTGCGGGATGGTTACTTGGGATGAGACCAAACTTGGTTACTTGGGATGAAACTTTTCAATGGCCCTCGAGAGAACATGGATAAGTTAGGCGTCCACCCTGAGGTTCGCATGTCTGAGTTCAGTCCGGCGAGCATCACACTGAAGCTGCTAGAGACATGCTGTCATTTAGCAGCTCTTAATCACTCCCACCAGAGACGCGACAATCTCGCTGTGTCCATCATCAGTGTGCAGGGGAACCTTGCACAAGATGCAATTATGGGACGGCATTTGCATCAATGACGTGGAAATTTGCTCTCTTATCCCCGCATGGCGGCAGAGGAAGCGATGCTCTGCAGCGGGAAAAAACAGCAGTCAAACCAATGGCTGTGCACTTTCATTGCTTCACTGAATAAGGCTTCAGTTCAGGAGAAAAAAAAATGTTTTTCCCATAGCACCTTTAAGCAGATGCAGTATGAATGAAGTATCGTAAGGTAACTGTTAATTACTTGAGTAATAACAATAACTAGCCTTCACAAAGTATACACAAGCATATGTAGTTCATTAGAATTATTGAGTAGTTTTTACTGTTCTTTGACCTTTGAAGGTATTTTTGCCACATTCATTTCAATATACAGAAAAAAGTAATAATCAGCAGTTTTATAAATATGAAACCGTTTGAGCACTACACAACTTCACTGTGTGATGGATGTGCATTTCAAAAAGTTAATGGATATCCTCCTGTGTGAGCTTAAATGTGCATTTTCTTTCTACGTTGTTCTTTGTTGTGCCAATAAAAGCTTCATACTGTAGATCTTTCTGTATTAAAGTTGCATCCAAACACATAAGTAAGTTATATCTGAATATAGACAGCATGTGGGAGACGTTTGGCTTGTGTTCTCCATTACTCCTTGAAGTGGGTGCATGGAAGGTTTTCCAGACATGAAAGATGGCAGAAATGTTCCTGTTACTTTTGAGTGATGTTCTTGTGAAGATCATGTAAGATCAGAGCCTTGTCAAATCACTACAAAAACTTGAATGTGCATTTTTGCAGAAGAACTCCATAACAGATATTTATGGTCCTCAAGACGACAGATCTGTGGACTAGTTCTGCCATGCTGCAGATAATTCATGTGAAGTTTATTTTTAAATATTGTGTAGTTCGTAAAAGTCTCAGGGATGGCTGGTTGTAAATATTCACAATGAAAGTGCACTTATTTAACAAGGGTTCATAAAAAGTTTACGGAACAATGATAGATGGCAAAGTGAATAAGCATTTTATGGTACTTTCCTCCCTTTCTTGGTTGATGTCATAATGGGCCTCTCTCCAAGCCTTTAAAAACTAAATAAAATAAAACAAACAAAAAAAGCTTGGTAACACTTTAGTTCAAAGACCAATTCTCTCTATTAACTAGATGTTTATTAGCACACATATTGCTAGCATATTGGCTGTTTATTAGTACTTATTAAACACATATCAATGCCTTATTCTGCATGTCAGTATTTAAGATCCCTTAATCTGACCTAAACTTAGCAACTACCTTACTAACTTTTAGGCTTATAAACAGCAGATTTGTTGTTTATTGAGACACAACTAAAGATACACCAAAAATTGTAAATCCTCTACTAGTTCTTTTAAACTAAAAATAAGTTAATAATAACTAAAAAATAAATACTCTAGTTTTAGTACTGCTTTTTATCAGAGATATAACAAATTAGCTTACACTTTATTTTAAGGTGTCCTTGTTACGTTACATGTATTTACTATTATAATAACAATAAATTATACATAATTACATGCAAGTAACCTTAAGCCAAACCCTAATTCTAACCATAAAGTATATGTTAATTACACTGTAACCTTAAAATAAAGTGTTAATAAGTAAATAAGTGTTGACTAAGTATTAATCAAGATATACTTGAGAAAAGTCTACTTAAAGTACAGTTAAAAGCATATATAACTTATAAAAATGAATATCTAAATAAGTTTCAAGATATTGTTTTATTTATATAGCACATTTAAAAAGAAATTATGATGGAAACTTACAATGTGTTGAAAGTCAAAAAAAAGATGATCTAAAAGCAGTTAAAGACCGATCTGATATAAGCCCATAGGGCCAGCAATAGCAGAGGCTCTATCCCCTCTGTGTTTTAACCCCAAAATAAGGACAGAGAGGAGTCTCTGTTCAACAGACCTAAGATTTCATGTGGGACTAAATGAAGCTCAGACAGACTGCTTAAAGTATCAGTATACAATATACTTAAAGTACAGAAATATCATATATATGCTTACAGCTATACTTTAGTTATAAAATCCATTAAAGTTTACTTACACAAATCAGGGTGTGCTTTCATAAGTTAAAAATGGGCTGAGAAGAATTATATTATACCTAAGTTTACTATAGTTTACAGTAAATTTGAGAAGCTTAAAAGTAAACTAGTTGTGGACTACTTCTGTGCTACACTTAAATTTACACTTTTATAAATTAAAACAGATCAATTTAGTACCAATAAGTAAATAGTGTACTGAATAAATGTATTTTAGCATACTTACAACATAATATAAACCTTTACTTAAGTTTACTACATAAAACAAGTAAGTATAGATTTCTTATTCCTGTTGCTACAACCAAAACTGCTTAAAATTATGCTTGAATGCCATCCCCTATTATCAACACCTCTATAGAATCTTTAGTTTAATTAACATCTATATTTAACTGACTTTAGCTTTGCATTCTACAAACAAAAATAAAATAAAATATATATCTGATATTGCAGAATTGTATTCATTTGTTTCTCATCTCCAATAATGCAATAATGCAATGCAACACACACACAGACTCTTATGTACAAGTTCAACACTAGGACACATTCCCTCGTCTTTGAAGACACACCACAACTTGTAATGAATCAAGCTCTGCGTAAATAGTATGCAAGGGAGATTTACTGTGTAGTCCTGGCACCAAACCAAACTGCAAATAGCTTGAAGAAATATTTCAGCCAAAAATGAAAATTAGCTGACCATTTTCACAGGCATTTCAAGATGTGGGTTTGTTTCTTCATTGGAACAGAAAGGGAGAAATTTTGCAGTACAGTTACTTAATGGGTGCCGTCAGAATGACAATCCAAACAGCTGATAAAAACATCACAATAGTAATCCATACGACTCCAGTCCATCAATTAATGTATTGTCAAGTGCTGCAATTTTGTAAGAAACAAATACATCATTAATGCATATTAACTTTAAACCATCCATAAATTGTCCATAAACCATTCAAATGCTTCTTGCAGTGCAAAAGTCTATCCCCTTTTGTTTCCTCACATCAAAATCCACCGACATGTTTATTTAGAACTGTTCTAGACTGATTTCACTTGTAAATGGTGCTTGATCTGTGCATATTTTTCTTCTGATTCAGACAAGATGACTTTTTCACTGGAGAAAGTAATATTATGGATAAAGGACTTTTAAGTATTTTAAGTACTAAGTAATTTAGCTTGAAGCAATGCTTTGAAGTTTAAAAAGTTTTAATAATGGATTTTTTTTTAAAATTACAAATACACAGGTTTTTGATTACTTACTAATTCACTGCTTGTGAATTATTTTGATGTTTTTTTGGACTCTCATTCTGACGGCACCCATTCATTGCAGAGGATCCATTAGTGAACAAGTGACATAACGCTAAATTAAATCTGTTCAGAAAAAGAAACAAATTCATCTACTCAGTTACTTTGTTTGTTTGTTTGTTTAAAACACTTAAAAAGGTATTAGAGGAAAGTAAAGTTCCCATGATGCAGTTCTAAATGTTTTTTATTATACAAAGAAAGCACACTGAACATGTTTGTAAATGTGTTTTTTTTTTCTTTTCTAATAATAATATTCAGTCAATATGACCTGACAGTGGATAGAAATATATAATGATGACAACTTTTCTCAATGAAGCTTTTCATCCACATTAGTATCTACTTGACATCCACATATTTTGCCTGTGTGTGTATGTGTGTAGAAATCAGAAACATGACAGTGGAATCATCACAGTAGAAATGAGCATCTTAAAACGTGTTATTAAAATATCACAGTATGAGGATAACATTAGATTCACATTTACTGCACCTAAAATGAGCTTTTTTAGGCACTGTTACATTGATTCTGTACAAGTTAAACAGTATATGCCCCTTGCTTAACAAGGGTTGAAAAATATTGAGGATAACAGCAAAAAAATGAAACTTGAATTCTACAAGAGTTTACTGTAGTAACAACTCCAGTCAGCTAATAAATCATATTAGTGTCATGGTGCAAAAAGAGAGTGAATAACTCTAGTCATATGGGTGTTAAACATTCACTGTACTGTTAAATGTCATGTATGATCCATGGCATGCTATAGCAGTATGAGAGTGTGTAGAAGCTCAGGTATAAATCCTGCTGGTGCACAGCTGCATGCGTGTTATATATGGTGGACCTGGAGGTCTGTTCTGAACAAGTATTTGCTAAATGCAAGAGAAAAAAAGCTTGCAACACTTTACAATAAGGTCCTATTAGTTATAGTTAGGTAATGCATTCATTAACATGAACTAATAATGAGCAGTCTATTTGTTACAGCAAGAGGGGGTTGTGGGGGATTTTTCTTTGTTAGTTCTTTGTTAGGTCCATTTAATAAAATTAACAGATAATAACTTTTGATTTTGATAAAAAGGAACATGAACTAAGTTTAATAAATATTATTTTTCATTGTTAAGTTCATGTTAACTAATGTTAACAAATGAAACCTTATTGTAAAGAGTAACCAAAATGCTTTCTTTATTTTCTTAAAGAAATATTCCAGATTCAACTGCATTGCATTCATTACCACAAATATGAATCTCCACTTTGAAACTCTTTCTTTAAAAAAAAGCATGTTTTTTGTTTTACACTGACAATTCACAAAATGGTAATCTGTCAATGATGACAATATTTGTTTTCATATGATTTCACTCACTAAACTTTTCTGTCTACAAATATTTTAAAACCTTAAATGACTATAAAAATTATTTTAACAGCTTCACCGCTTCAATTAAAAAAAAAAAAAATGATGTAGGAACTTTTTTTTTTAAATCACAAGCTTTACATTTCTGTTTTTAAAATTGGCCTTGTTCACTTAAAGTGGTGCGAGTGCTTTCTGCTGGTTTTAAAGCAAAAATGAGATCATTTCTGTGGTAATCAACATTATGCCAGTTGTACAGAATATTCCTTCAACATCAAAAGTATGCAACTAAACTCGAGCAGTATTTTGGCACAATCTTGGTAGAAGCGAGTCAAATGAGACAGATGTGCCATCACCAAAAAACAAACAAAAATGGCTTCATATGGTGAATTGTTGAAAGCTGGGAATGAGATACCATCAAATTTCAAGAAATACTTATAAACCAACCAATAAGCAACTTTCCATGACTTTGTTTTTGTACGCTAAACAACATTTGATGTCCAATGTGCAGAGCTAAAGTGAAAGCAGCTGAGAAGCACCGATCCATATACGTGCGTCTGGGGTGATTAGGTCTTCTTGGGGCAGAGGTGTCCGAGTCTCCAGCAGTGGCAGATGGTGTTGAAGAGCCTGCAGTGGCAGGAGGCACATGGGTCACAGCAGGGAGTGAGCGGGGAGCAGCTCTCCATCAGACCGGCGCAGCGCCTCGCTGGAGTCTGGGCTGGAGAAACCGCCTCAGGCCTGGGCTTAGGTCTCTGGAGGACACATATTTTCATGAGAAATGAATAAACAGAGTAAAGAACAACTAATACAGTTCTGCTTTTTAATGTAAAAAGGATTAACTCGATTTCCAAGAAGGAATATTATATTCTTGCTCTTGCAAAAGGACAGATGTGCATTAGTCCACTCGAACAATGCTGGGTTTGTTGTATTAGGGTCCACGTTTAAGGAGACGGTGTGATGTGTGGAACGTACCACCACATGATGTCTCTGCTGAGACAGATAGCGAGTCCTGGCAAAGAGTCTCTTTGGCTTCTCCTGATTCCACGCTCCTGTTGGGATGCACAGATGCACTGAATTAGGACGCATTAAGCATTCGTGTTTTTAAGGGAGTTCACATTTTATCATTCCACAGTGGAAGAAACCCAGGTGGCACTTGAAAGAGACGGGTAGATTTTGACGTCAGCCTGTTCACATGAGACGCCTGACGATAATAATGAGCGTTTCACTGGAGCTGTTGAGTGCAGGCTAGTGAATGGTGAGACTGTGCGTGGAAAAATGATAAAAAATCGGTTTTCTTCTAAGCCTCATTAGTGACGTCGATGGTAGCTGCAAATCCCAGAGAAGAAAAGAAGCCTTTGTGTTTGGAAAGCATGTTTATACTGGCCTGATTACAGTACGTGTGAAAAGCAACACGTCGTTGGGTGGCATAGTGAACGATCTAACATCATGTGAACAGTAGTAAACAATCAAATACCATCAGAAGGCATGGTAAAATGTCTTAATTCGTGTGTGAATTCAGGCCAAACAGGTGTTTTATCAAGGGGAACACATGCACAAACATTTAAACATTGCCTTCAAAAATGCAATATAAAAGATTCAAAATACAAAGCTCAAATTAAGAAGATCAGGTATAACATTACAAATCTAGTTGATACAAATAATATTTAATATATCTAATCGTATACTTAATTAAGAATCTGCTTATAAGTATCTATACACATTATGTTTTAAACTGTAACTATCATACTAAATGCTGCTGGTTAAATCATTATTAATTCATAAATAATATAACATTGGATACATGGATAAAATTAACTATCATTACATTAAATGGAATATTAAATTATGGATATAGCCTGATGGTTAAATTAATATATTTGAAATTATTTTAATTAAAATAGATTTACTTATATGTATGTATGTATGTATATATGTATATATATATATATATATATATATATATATATATATATATATATATATATATATATATATATATATATAACAATATATGCAGCTATGCATTATAATATAATAGTAACTGTAACATTAACTGTAACTTTGAAAACTGTCATTATATAATATGATTTTAAATGCTGCATTTAGGCTGATGGTTAAATGACTATACTTTATACATTTTAATAAAAAAATACCTATTTTATAATTTAATATAATTATGTAAAGTAATTATAATTTGATATAACTGAATATAATTGTACACCGTCACTATAAATTGAATAATAAATGTTCGTTTTAGGCTGCTGGTTAAATTAATATTTAGACTATTTATTGTTTTTTTATATAATTATTTTTTAATATAATAATATGTGGACGCGTGCAAATATTTAGATTTTGTTATATACTGTAACTATCATTATATTAAATGAAACATTAAATACTGGTCGCTGCTTAAATTATTAGATGTTCTATTAATTTCAGTTCAAATATAATTCGTTACCTGCTGTTGTGGCAGAGCTGTGGTGCGCCACGTCGTTTTCGTGCTTCTTGCGCACATCTATCCTGTTCGCCTCGCATGTGATGGACTGAACGACTGTGAAGAACAAGCAGACGAACAGCACAAATCTTCTCATCATCGCCGTCGTCATTTTCCGATCGAACGGAGTGTTTAGGTGTGTCAGGCTCGCGTCAGACTGTCTTCCTACAGATCACTCAACAAGTGTGTTCCGTGCTGAAGCCCATTCGCTGCGTTTATAAAGCCCAAACTCACCCACGCCCCCTCTGAGACAGCACTCCTCATTCAACACTCGGCCAAAGTGTGTCTGTGCATTTCACTCATCTATCACTGCTCCACGAACGTGAAGTGTGTTGCCAA
Source organism: Carassius gibelio (assembly GCF_023724105.1). NCBI lineage: Eukaryota > Metazoa > Chordata > Actinopteri > Cypriniformes > Cyprinidae > Carassius > Carassius gibelio. The sequence continues at coordinate 6,107,556 of NC_068397.1, forward strand.
TCATTCACATAGACACACACACACACACATACACACACCTCAACAAAAAAAATCAATGCATTAAAAATTAATAGCCTACAGAAATGAATATGACAATATCTAAGCTTGGATTGATCATCTAATGAAGCTATGAAGAAGCCATCAAGTGCATTCTTAAGTTGCTTGATTACCTGAAGTTTATTTTAAATGTTTTGACTTTGAAGTTGTTTGCTCTTCAGCTCCATTGGTCTCAGTGGAGATGGTTTGTGTGCAGTTTTCAGACTCAGTTTACAGATGCGCAATAGGAGCAGACTCTGGGTTTGCCAGAAAACTTCTGAAATCTTAAAATCGCTGTGTTTGGGTCACCGTGCTGGAAGCTCCAAGACCTCGTACGGATCGCAGTGTGTTGTCCTCCAGCATTTCTCTTTCCCTTCATGAGTTTTCCAGTCCCTGCTGTTGAAGAAGCATCCTCAAAGCTTGATGCTGCCATCGGCGTGATGCACAAAAAACACTGAGCGCCAGAAGTTCAGGTCCTTGGGGCTTTTGATAGGAGTTTAACAGAAGGACTCAGATTTTCCACACTTTTGTTTATTTAAAATAAACAAAAAAATAATTCACAAAAGTGTCTTCTGTGTTATGTTCTAGAATTTTATCTTGAACTGGCTTCTATTAGATCATAGTCAGTTACTCAGAGAGACCTATGAGGAGATAACTATACATAAGGAATAGTTGCGTCAGGATAGATAAATACTAATTCAAAAATGCATTTTCTTTTATTTTATTTTCTAATATTGCTACTTTGCTCTTTCATAGCGTAAGAGGGATCTGTGGCTACTGTATATACATTTTGGTTGTGAATACAACTGTATCATATTTTGCACTCAGTACCAGTTCCAGATGACCTCAAACAATCCCATCCATAACTGCAATGTTATATAACAGCACCTGATGATAAATCTAATGTAATGCTAAATAAATCTTTGTTCCCACACTTTTAATACAACCTGTTTAGAATTATGGATAGTGCGCACCAATTCATAATATGATATTTCAACACTATGACAGTGAGTAACTGTATCTGAAAGTGATTTACTTTACAGGTTTGCTGGGTTCAACTAAACTTTTATAAATAATTTCACTGCAGCATATTGTTTCTGAGAAATGTTTATTCAGCAAGTGCTTGGAACTATTAATTTTGACCCAATGTACCACATCATAATAATTCACACAAGTTCAGTATTTAAGTCATCATTGCGTTTTTAACTTCAAACTGTTGCGTTTAGCTAAAATATGAGTCCCCTTTTCGTAATTTAGCTTTAGATGCACTTTAGAAGGTATTTTTTTCCACTGGAGGAAACATTATTATAGATCATGAACTCATATATTGGTTAGAAGTCACCCTTTAAATTTCAATTTCATTAAATATGGATTTTTTTAAATATTTATTTAAAAAAAAAAAAAATTTGTCTTACAAACATACAGCTTTTCACATCACAAGGCATTGTTTGATGGACTACTTGTGGATTACTGTAATGTTTTTATCAGATGGTTAGACTCTCATTCTGACGGCACCCATTCACTGCAGAGCACCCATTGGTGAGCAAGTGATGTATTGCTAGATTTCTCCAAATCCAATTTGGATGTCTTAAGGGTGAGTACATTTTCAGCAAATTTTTATTTTTATAACAAAAAAAGGGTTCATTTTTCAAAAAAGATACTCCAAAAAGTGGATACTCCACTGATCAAAATGAGCACTGTAATCAACATTCCTGACTATTTGAAACCACCATAAACTTAACATAAGGTTAAAATGCAGTTCTCTAGCATGTTGGCAAGGAAATGCATTTTGTATTGATATACAGCATAGTTACATCTAAAGATAATGGTCTGGGAGATAAGCAAAGTTCATTTGAGTGTACTCATGTAAATCTCTCCTGTACCCCTGTGTGTGTGTGTGTGTGTGTGTGTGTGTGTGTGTGTGTGTGTGTGTGTGTGTGTGTGTGTGTGTGTGTGTGTGTGTGTGTGTGTGTGTGTGTAAAATGTAGTCTAGTAATAGTGGCTGATATTTCAGATATGTCAGCTTCACCTGTAGATATCTGCAATAAGACAAGGTGAAAAACATCAAATGAGATCCAAAATTCTGATATGACATCAAAAAACATTTTTCATTTAACCCAGGGGATAAAAGTTTCGGCATTTGGAAAAATGTAAAACATTGAAGCGTTACGTAGAAGAAGAAATGTTTTTCTAGGTCTCTTTCTAAGTATTTCTAGGTCTCTGATCAAATTAAACGTGGAGTCTTCTAAAACGATGCTGGATAACATGATCATCAGGTTTTGCACAAACTTGTGAAATTCATGTCAGCTCAGATTGTAGTTAAAGCAATTGGTAAATAATGCCAAACGATGCATATCCCCAGACAAATTAACACACATTCTGGTTGTAATTTAGCTCATTTCCCTGCTCCATTCATCCGTCCTGTATCAACATTTACTCTACCATGTGTAGATACTCATCTCATCCCAGAGGTTTCAGGAGTCCCTTGTGTGATACGTCTTGAGTAATCCCTGATATCGTGCAGTTTTCATGCCTGATAAAATGCGAGTGAATGCAAGTGTCTGCCCGAACTCTGTTCGTTGATTTTTCAGAAAACCACCAGTGTCACATATCACTGCCAAACTGTCACTCAACCAACTTCGTTCCATATGGTCAAATCTCCTTCCAGAGCTGTGCCGTTGTTTTGTATTTCCTATTTAGAAAAGGAATTTGGTTTCTGCTGTAATACTTGTCTGCCCCAAAGTGCCTCAGTGTTCAAGAATATACTTTCAAATGCACATGTGCTGACAAGCCTCTAATGGCTCCCTCATGTTACAGAAATGTGTTCGGTGCAAGAACTTTAACATATAAACATCTCTTATATCACACATACTAATGATGCTTTACATCAGTGTACTGTAGCTTCTTCTTTTACCATTTTGGGGTATTTTGAAAAAGGATTTATAAAAAGCATCAACTGATATTTTTGCAAACTTAAGACGTAACTTTAGATCTTAGTCAGGTGTTGGCATATTTCATTTCTGACAGAAGTGAAAACAAGTCTGTGAGGTATAGGAGTACAATGCATTCTGTGGATTGTACTGTTGTTTAACAACATCTGGATTGTTCAGCTGATAAGTCTTTATGAAAAAAACTTTCAAAAACATGATTTACTGTAGGACCCTTATACAGTGCATGTCATTATGAGTGGAAAGCTTACAGTCTTTACAGTCTCCCTTTCATCTGTGTTGAATTTAGTACGGCATCTTACCTGATTACGATCTATACATTCAATTCAGTTTCCAGCTGAAATAAACACCAGTGGCCTTGAAGAGTTAGTTCACCCAAAAATGAAAATTACCCCATGTTTTACTTACCCTCAAAGCATCCTAGGTCTATATGACTTTCTTCTTTTAGATGAATCCAATCTGAGTTACATTAAAAATGATCCTGGCTCTAGCAAGCGTTAGAATGGGAGTAAGCGGGTGTTTTTGTTCAACAGTCGAAAAGTAGTCAAATAAAGTAGGCCCACATGGCTCCAGGGGGTGAATAAAGGTCTCCTGTAGCGAATTGATGTGTGTTTTTAAGAAAAATATCCGTATTTAAAATGTTATGAACACTTTTCTCTCACTTCTGCTAACTGTCGTAGGCTGAAGCCCTTCCAGGCAAATGATGTAGCCTACAGTAGGACTGTATATATATATATATATATATATATATATATATATATAGAATTAATTCAAAGGTAGTGTATTGCACAGTTTTATTTTAACCTGTTAAATTGCCCAGCCCTAAAACATATACATGCAGTATCCAAGGCTGTATATAACTTTTCTGATAAAGTAAACTTATTTGGTATTAACTGGTACAGCATAGCACTTGCGATGTGAAGTGCTCAGGTGCGAGTCCTGTGAAACAAGATTCATGACTGAAAAAAAAAAAGAGTTGAATGGCTAAAAGCAAGCTAAAATGGCGTGGCTGCTTCTGCAAATGTTTTTTTTTAAGAAGTTTTTATATCACATTTCATTATTTTATATATCAGTGTTGACTGCAATAAAAGACTTCTGAAGTGAAGCAATGCATTTGTGTAAAAAAAATACATAGCTTTATAAACCACAGACTCTAGCATCCATTAGCTCTCATAAGGGCATTCATGAGAGAGTGGCGTTCCAGTAGATGATGTAGGACGTAGGTTAGGTGAACTGACGGTGAGTAAATCATGGAATAATATTTATTTTTCTTTCTTGAATTTAATTTTGCTGAAATTTTACCAAAGGAACGTGTTTTTTTTTAAGTACTTTTAATGGTAATTTTTTCATTAAATGTTTTAAATCTAAAGTAAAAAATAAAATAAAGAGAAACCAATTTTGTTCAAATGTTCACACGAGATGAAAACAGTAGTCTAAGAAAAGTTGTTTTATTCTACATGAGGTGGGTTTCCATATTGAGTCCAAGACCACTGTTCTATGGACCAGTGAAACAACAAAATTGTCATTTTTTTTTCTTCCACATAATCAATACTAGGCATTTATTCCTTGTAGACCAGGCACGTGCACAGGTAGGGCTCAACCTGTGCAGAGCACATGCCCTTTTTGCCCTTACACTCCGAAGTGCCCTTTTTTTGGTAGTGTTTTTTTTTTTTTTTTTTTTTTTTTTTATCAATGCTATTGGTCACCCTTTACGTCTGTCTGTCTGTTTTACAAATATTTAGCAAATGAAAGTTCTTAAAACGAGCTTGTGTAAATCTTATTGGATCCTCAAGCTGTCAGTAAGCTGATAACTCCGCCCCCTCTATATTCATTGAATCAACTGAAGTTCCACAGCAGCCTGCCAGCCGCACAGTAGACAACAGCGGAGCTGAACAAAGTTTTGCGAAGGGTAAATAAATATCTTGTTGTTTGAATAAGTACTACTAAACACTACGTCTATAAAGGCTCATATTTTATTTATTTGATGTCTGACTGACTCACTGACTGAGACATGTGGGACGTCGCCTGAGAGAGAGAGAGAGAGAGAGAGAGAGAGGGAGGGGGGGGGGGGGGGGGGCTAGCATTTTGCCATCTAGTCATAGCCATAGCCAACATTTAAATAGCCTGTGCAGATAGTAGCATTTCATCTTTTATAAAATGCGATTTAGGCCAAATGCATTTTACCACAGGAAAAACTGATCGCTCCGTCTATATAGCTAACGTTACAAAAACTAGTTTGTAACCTGTAGATGAAAATGTAATGTGATGCCGGTATTCTGTCGATTTGTCATACGCTGTCAGATTTTCGGTGTAGTAGCAGTCGATTCTGTTCCCCTCGGAATGTCTGTTCCCCTTAACGCAAACATACTACAATTGTTGCGTAGTTGCCGAGTTACTATACGTACGATCAGAACTAGCGTGCGCAAGACGCGTGACTGGATGTACGGCATGTCAAATAGTTCAAAATACCGTCCTAAATCTTAAACTTGAAAATAAATTTAGGACGAGAGGTTTTTCAACTTGAAATGTAAAAATATAAGACAAAAATAACGGAACAACTGCAAGATGAATAATAATAAAAAAGAACATAAACGGGAGTGTGAGAATCATTTTACTATGCTGCAGTGTAGCAAGAAATTTGTCATTTTTTGCATTCCTTAAATCCAGGTGTGTTTGGTGTATTTGCATGCGGGAATGTTGCCAAATCCGCGGAATTTAGGCTACTTTGGGAAAATGTTTGATTAACTATTTGGTTGGGTTTATTACACGGACCTGGCAACCCGAGGGGAAACAGACATTCCGAGGGGAACAGAATCGACTGCTGCAGCGGCAGGCGCCGTCGCCGTTTTAATGACGGGCAAAAAAAAATCACATTTGCACACATTCACTGGTCAAAAACTATATATTGATAAGTAATACAACACCATATAATTTGTTTTTACTATCGAAAAATCATAAACAGGTGCGCCCCCGCGCTGTTTCGTACCTCGTCACCTTGATAACATATATTTCTAAGAAATTTTCTTCTTTGATTTATGATTGCTGATACACTTAGTTTATTAACATTTAGGCTAATCATGTTATGGTATATTCTCCGCTCGTCCTGACATGTATAAAATGTAGTAAAACATGGTTTACGACAGTAATGTAGTAGTAACTAAAAAAAAAATTACAGAAGATCTCTGTGAAATCTTTATATTTTATCATGCAGAATGTAATTCATGATTCATTCCAAGTCGTCATTTATTTGATCCAAAATACAGCAAAAACAGTAATATTGTGTAATATTTTTTACAATTTTAAATAACTGTTTTCTATTTGAATATATTTTCAAATGTAATTTATTTTTCTGATCAAAGCTGAATTTTCAGCATGATTACTCCAGTTCAGTACTCTTCAGTGTCACGTGATCCTTCAGAAATGTTTTTCACTGCAACTGTACTTTTCACACTATTTTTATTTATTTTTTCATTGCTGACTTATTTTAGGGAAAGTGTAGTTAATAAGAGACCTTCAAGAGACCAACATCCCTGGTCCACCAAAGTATCAAATTTTTGCCAGGTAGGCTGATACATGTTGGATATGTTATACTAACGGTATGGCTATAGTTTCTTATAATCTGGAATTGAGTTGTACCGTAGTGTTGGACATAATTACTTAAATTATATTTCAAAAAAGTTTGTCAAAAATACTTGACTCATTGCTCACCTTCCCCTATTCTCAATGTCATTCATAATCATGTTAACCAAATAATACAAATTAGCTTATAAAACCAAACAGAATAGCTAAAAAAGAGAATATATATATAATTGATATAAAAAAATGGAGGGGGTGCCCTTTTTCGGTTTCAGCACATGCCCCTCAAAAGGTCTGTGCACGGCCCTGTTGTAGACTGCAGATTCAATTACAAAGTTTGTGTCAGAAAAGTGATGTCTTATGTCAGCAAAAATAAACCCAAACATTCTCAAAAATATTGCTATGTGACAGTAATCGATAGCTTGACTCATGTGCAAAGGCGTATTTTGCCGGGGGGTAGTGTGGATATAACCCCCCCAATAACCAAAACTAGCAAGTACAACAATCCCCCGCACAACCTAACCACTTTAAAATGCTAATGTTGAAAGTGAGACATTTTGAAATGTCATGCCAAATACTGGCTTATTTTGGATTTCTGAGAGCTACACATTCTAAAAAAGTCAGGACAGGTAGCAATAAGAGGCTGGAAAAGTTAAATTTACATATAAGGAACAGCTGGAGGACCGATTTGCAACTTATTAGGTCAATTGGCAACATGTTTGGGTATAAAAAGAGCCTCTCAGAGTGGCAGTGTCTCTCAGAAGTCAAGATGGGCAGAGGATCACCAATTCCCCAAATGATGCGGCGAAAAATAGTGGAGCAATATCAGTTGCTCAGATATTAAAAAAATATAAAAGATGGCATTAATTAAATCATTAATATGGAGCAAGTCATGGCCTAATGGTTAGAGATTTGTACTTGTGATCCAAAGGTTGCGAGTTCAAGTCTCGGGCTGGCAGGAATTGTTGGTGGGGGGAGTGAATGTACAGCACTCTCTCCACCCTCAATACCAAGACTGAGGCGCATTGAACCCCCAACTACTCCCTGGGCACTGCAGCATAAATGGCTGCCCACTTGTCTGGGTGTGTGTTCATGGTCTGTGTGTGTGCACTTTGGATGGGTTATATGCAGAGCATGAATTACAAGTATGGGTCACCATACATGGCTGAATGTCATGTCACTTTCACTTTTAAAAAATAGTCTGATGAACTGTTAAGGAGTAAGAAATAACCAATATCAATATAATAAAATGTTAGGTTGGATTGGCTTTCAATGGCATGTTGAAATAACATTCTGTCAAATTATAGCCTATAAGTGCCAAAATAAGCAATTGACCTATCGGTAAGCCCCACCCACCTTAGTTGCGAACTCGGACAAATAAACGGAGTTGCTAACCGTCTTACAATGACAGCTGTCAGTGTGTAAAGCTTGTCCTTATATCTTTTTGATAGATTTTGGACACAGGAGGACCACCATTCAAGTGGGACTTAAATATGCCATAGAGGGATATATAAACGATTTTAAAAATAAACATTGTGGTAATTAATTTGAAAGAGAGCGTTTACTGATGACAATGCAAAAGCAGGAGAAGCCTCATGGAACGTTCGTCATGATCACAGATAACAACATCCAAGGCAATTAATTTACATTTAACCAGTTTAATATGAAGAGACACTGAAATGAAGACAGTGTGTGTATTGAAATGTACTGAAAATTTAACTGGAATGTATATGAGTTTGTATGGACTCTTTAATTTTAACGTTAGCTACTTTTAGCAAGAGATACCTTGTTGAAGCACAAGATGACATTAATGTTCTGCTTGAGCAGAATTAAAATTTTAATTTAATGAGAGTAAAACGAAAATTAACCAGAAAATGTAAGTTTTTATCTTCATTGGGATTGGGGTTGAATGCTTTGGGACAATTTGCTCCATCTTTTTTTTTTTGCGGGGGTTTGGGGGTGTTTAAGAAATAGAATAAAATAAATTCCATTGCCTATCCGCTCAGGTTACCTAGAATCACTGTTATAAGCATAAACCCCATAAAAAATGATGCAAGCTTCAGATCTTGCAGTGTTTCTCTGTTGCGCTGAAACCTAAAGATGTCAGAGTTCCGCTCCCCTTGCAAATACTCGACTGCCATTGGCTCATCTGCATTCAAGTGGAGGAGCTCACAGATAGGCCAATTAACTATTATGTTAATTTATAACCAACCAAACAATACCCAACTTTGCATAGATGATAGCACAAAAGACCATTTAAAAAAATCTATATATAAGCAAGAAAAATAAACACTTATGAGTGAGGATGATTCGGGACTCTACTAAAAGTTCACACTTAAACCCCCCCAATGTTCAAATCAAATCTACACCCTTGCTCATGTGAAACTTCTTTGTGGACATCACAAGAGGTGCATTATGAGTAATCGACAGTGTGTTAATAAAGTCAAACATGACATCATAACCATTCATACGACAGCCTTAATTCCATAACTATGACAAACAACCACCATAGAGAATACATTCATCTTACAAGCCAACTCATATAAATTAGAAATCATGCAGATCAAAATCTAATAAACAAATGGAATTTGAACTGCTCTGGATGAACATCAATAGAGAATAACATAAGCCTTATTTAAATTTCTAGGCTGGAGATGGCCAAGTGCATCTTGTTTCAATAAAGAACTAAAATTATCTGGGCTCTCAACTCCATCTTAACCAAACTCATTTTAGGCTCAACAGAGTAAATGCTATTGAAGCCCGCCTTCAAATATTACACACATGCACATTGGTCTCATTCAGGAAGGAAATATAGAATAGCTGTATCGAGAAATAGAAAATTCAAGAGGTATGAAAAATTCAGCCTACCACTGTAGGTAATTACAGCATGCTTGTAAAACTATTTTCACAGCTTCTCAACGAAAAATAATTTCCTTCCAGTAAAGATATAGAAATTTCCTTAAAACAAGATAGTTTACTGAAAAAGAAAACTGTGTGAGAAAATTCTGATATTCTGAAAAATTCTGAAAAACAAATTGACAAAGTAGGTATATTATTTCTTGCAGAATCATGAGTTCAGGCATTCCCTGGTTTTGTGTGTTTTTTTTTTTTTTTTATAGTTACTGCATACTAATATTTCATTGAACCACAACACAGACTGGTTTTTCCATTGATTCAACATACACATTTTTAATTGTTCCTTTTATGACATTGGTTAGTTCTATGGTTATTTATATAGGCTCTGTGGGATCACTTCCTCCACGGCCTGGCAGAGCATGTTAAGGACGAGATCTATTCTCTGGAGCTGCCCTCTGGCCTGGATTAGTTTATTGACCTCGCCATTCAGGTCGATGACCAGATAACTCTCCGTTGTCGGCACCGAAGAGAGGGGATTCCCCATGAACACGTCACTGTCACCGTCACATCTCAACGCCCCATCCTCCCAGAGGAGGAGCCTGTGCAGATCGGGAGAGCACGACTGACCATAGGAGAGCGACGCCATTGCCTGAATAATCAGCTGTGTCTGTACTGCGGTGAGGCGGGTCATGTGAAAGCAGCATGCCCTGTTGCGGGAAGATGCTTTTCTCTCAAGGGAGAGCGCATGATGAGGGTCACTACAACCCGACTGCCACCTGGTGGCTGTTCAGAGTTTCAAGCTTCAGTACAGTTTGGGGGAGCTGTTTTCCAGGTTTCGGCATTGATTGACTCTGGAGCGGAGGGTGACTTCATGGATTCCAGACTGGCAACATGTCTGGGGATTTCGAACGTTGCGCTGGCCATACCTATTTCTGCCAGGACCCTTTGTGGCACCCATCTAACTAATATCACTCACACCACTCCGTTTGTCACATTTACTTTGTCTGGTAATCATGCTGAGGGGATTAAATTTCACCTTATTCACTCACCCACCGCTCCGGTGGTGTTGGGTCACACCTGGTTGGTTAAACATAACCCTCATTTTGATTGGGCCCGTGGTTCTATTTTGGCTTTTTGGCTATCTCTGCCTCCGCACTGCCCTGTAAAACTATGCGATTGACCTGTTGCCGGGCACTTCTCCACCTAGGGGGCATCTTTACTCTCTGTCGGGTCCAGAGAGGGAGGCCATGGAGAGGTAAATACAAGATTCTCTGGTAGCAGGCATTATCCATCCCTCTTCCTCTCCATTTGGGGCGGGTTTCTTCTTCGTGGAGAAGAAGGATGGACCGTTGCACCCCTGTATTGGCTATCGGGGGTTGAATGACATCACGGTAAAGAATCGTTATCCTTTGCCGTTGATGTCATTGGCCTTCGAGCTCCTTCAGGGGAAACAATCTTTACGAAGTTGGACCTCCGCAGTGCTTATCATTTGGTTCGGATTAGGGAGGGGGACGAATGGAAGAGCATCTTTAATACCCATATGGGTAATTTTTTATATTTTGTTATGCCGTTTGGGCTTTCCAATTCACCTGCGGTCTTTCAGGCACTTGTCAACGACATGCTCCGAGACATGGTCAATCAGTTTGTTTTTGTTTACATCGACGACATCCTGATCTTCTCCCATAACGAGCGCGATCATGTCCAACACGTCAGGCGAGTGCTCCAACGGCTGCTGGAGAATCGTTTATTCGTTCAGTTGGAGAAGTGTGGGTTTCACACACAGACAAACTTTAGCCAGATCGCCCTTCCTCTGACTGATCTCACCTCCACAAAGAAGCTATTCTGTTGGTTGTCACAGGTCCAAGCTGTGTTTGAGAACCTTAAGAGTCAATTTACCTTGGCCCCCATTTTAACCCTAGAATAACCCATCTCATTGTGGAGGTGGACATGTCGGAGGTGGGGGTTGTGGCAGTTTTGTCTCAAAGATCATCTTCAGACGAGAAAATACATCCCTGCGCCTTCTTTTCTCATCGTTTAACTCCCCAGGAAAGGAACTATGACATTGGGAATAGGGAGTTACTAGCTGTCAGACTGGTGCTGAAGGAGTGGAGTCACTGGTTAGAGGGAGCGCGATTTCCGTTTATAGTTTGGACTGATCATAAAAATCTTGAGTACATTCACACCACCAAGAGAATAAATTCTAGGCAGGCTCACTGGGCATTATTTTTTGGACGTTTCAGGTTTACCATTTCTTATCGTCCTGGCTCTAAGAATGTTAAACCTGATGCACTGTCGCGGGTTTTTGAGGCTAAGGCTAGTACCACCCTCCCTGCGGCCATTTTGCATCCCAAATGGATTTGTGGCTGCAGTCACCTGGGGGGTGGAGTCCAAGGTCCGCAATGCATTACACGACACTTCTGTTCCCATTGGATGCCCAGAGGGTCTGCTCTTCGTACCCGAGTCAGTCCGAACTAGCGTACTACAGTGGGGCCACTCTTCTAGTCTACCTTGCCACCCTGGAGTGACTCGTACTTGTAGGTTAATCAAGCAGCGGTTTTGGTGGCCGTCCGTGGTGCAGGATGCTCCACGGTTTGTGTCTGCCTGTCTGATTTGTGCTACGGGTAAGGTATCCAATCGACCCCCAGCAGAGATACTCTAGCCGTTGTCGGTCCCTTCGCAGCCCTGGTCACACATAGCGATGGACTTCATTACTGGCTTACCTCCATCTAGTGGCAAGACCGTAGTTCTCACTGTGGTGGACAGGTTCTCAAAGACGGTCCATTTTACTCCCCTCCCCAAATTGCTGTCAGCGAGGGAGACAGCGACTATTGTCTTAGATCACGTTCTCCGTATTCATGGACTCCTGGTAAACGTGGTTTCTGACAGGAGTCCCCAGTTTGTGTCTAGGTTTTGGACAGAGTTCTGATGACAGCTGGGATCGACTGCGAGCCTATCCTCCAGATATCACCCGCACACTAATGGTCAGGCCGAGCGTGGCGTCTGCTGAAACATCATCTTGGAGTTCCAGGTTGACCACGGTAGAGTATGCACATAACTGCCTCCTAGTCTCATCTACGGGCTTGTCTCCCTTCCAGTGCTGTTTAGGCTACCAGCCACCTTTATTCCCCTCTCAAGAATCTGATGCCATTGTTCCCTCTGCGCATTCGTTTATTCAGAGATGCCTCCGTACTTGGAGGTACGCCAGGAGGCATATGCCAGGAGGCGTCCCTAAGGTGGGGAGGTACTGTCACAGTGCAGGGTGCCTTCTCACCTTCCCCTGAGGTCTGTGTTGTCCTGTCTGTTCTGTAGCTCGTGGTCTGGGCAATCAGCGCTGATCGTGGCGGGGGTGCGGAGATCACAAGCTGATTCTTCCAAACCTGTCTCTCGTTCCCCCACTCCCTTGTATATCTCTGCCTTTCTGTCTGTCATCGTGAGTAGATTGTTTTGTCTTTTCCCGTGTTTTGTATGTTTGTCAAAGCTTCACTCTCACCTTCTATCTTCCGGTCAAAGGATGTGTAGTTCGGACATCCGGCAGCGCGAGTGGTCCCCAGTGTGCGGGCCAGCTCGGAGACCTCTGTGTGCGCCAGAACATTTCTTTATTGTTTTTGTTATTTTGTGTTTTGTGATGAGAATAAACTTCTCCTTTGCCCTACTCTGCATCTGAGTCCTCTGTCTAGATCGCACCCTGACAATTTTCTCTGTTTGCTTCATCATTGATAATAGTTCCAAATAAGCCTCATAATAAGTCTCAGAGCAACAAATCTAGAGGTGGTTCATTAATGGATCAGTGTTCACACCATCTACTGGAGAATCAATACTTTAAAAAAGAGTCACTGAAAAAGCTTGCTTTCAATCTGAAATTGCCCCTATACCAACATATAGTATTCCCTATACAGTACATTACTTCACTAAGTCCACTTGAAGTCGTGAATGAAAATGAGTGAGCAAATTTGGAGAGACATCATCTTCTGGCGAGACGAGTCTGGATATTATCAGCACTTTTGAACACTTCAGCCAATCAAATTCACAGACTGGAATAAACTGTTGTATAAAAAGTACTTTTCAGAGAATACTTTGTTTTAATTTTTTTCTTATTGAAAGCATAAATCTAATATTTATCAAGTTTTATGTTAAAAACAAGATAAACTATTTGGCAAAAGGGTAATAAATTAATTTCAAGATATGTCTAATTAGATTACAATTCTTGGCTTCTCAATGAATGTAACTTGTTTTATTTATTTAGACTGATTAAAATAATCAGCTCTAGTGCAACAACATCTTCCAGCTGCTCATTAATTTGTGTTTTTGTAGCTTGAGGCCAGGAACTAATGCTTCCCTCACATTCATCAAGTGGGGCTGATTGTCAGGCCTTTCAGCTGACCCTGAAATCCTGAAGTAGTTCTTTTTTAGTGCATACACATCCTAATAAAACACATTCTCCTCCCTTAGGCATAAATCATTACCCACTCCAACGGCCCATACTACTAAAAGTGTTACATTCCATCCCTGGACACACTACCAGCGTACACACACTCACACTCAGCATGAGGTGTTTGGTGACAGCTAACGCTTAAGGTTAAACAGAAGACTGGAGCCGATAGTCTTTTGTTTTGTTCTATTCTGTAATTAATAGAGCTCCACAGTGAGGCTGTAAAGCGTCGACCTAGAATGTGTTTTATATTTGGCATGGGATCATATTCAAGTCAAACTATGAATCCATGGGAACATATTTCTTCTTCACACTTGTGCCTATCTTTCCAGTTGAAGCAGACTTGTGAACGTTGTGTCCAAACGTTCAATCTGACTTAACAGGTGTGTAATGTGAATGAAGAGATCATCCAATTTTTCACGCTGCTTAATCCACCATTTATATTTGGTTTGATCCAGTTCGATTCCTACAAAGACTTAAATCATGCATGGACAGACTATGTGTCTTGCTTATGATAAAGTCTGGAAAGTAATCGTCTTGGGGTTAGAATTTAGCTTTGCTTTTCGTTTGCCCATACTGAGCCTCAGGAAAGAGCTAATGGTCCAGAACTGTGCTTCTGTGGTTGGACTGTGCTTTAGAGATGCATTTTTACACATTGTTATTGTTCTTCTTATTTCGTTACTAAGCAACTAGCCTTTTCACACAACAAAGCTTAGGAGATGGATTAATGCTACATATCACACATTGCAAACTAGATGGTCATAAGTGCTATGAAACCTGAAAAGCAACAATTGAAAACCTAGAAATGTGAAGGAATTGAGGCCTGCCACAAAAGCCTCTATAGCACTGAATTAATTTGTTTATTTGTAGACCTGAAATGTGTCATTTTCAGTGTTGAAATGCTTTCCACAAAAATGTGCAGGGATGACAGTAACCCATTTATGGATTCATATCTTTGAGCTGCTCTCAGAACTTCTGAAAATATGTTTATCTGTGCATCCTGACATGGCAACACTGGCTCAAACAATGGTGTGAGCTGGAGGCAAGGCTATCAGATTTTCTTACCAATGACAGGAGCAAGGCGGGAATTTATTTTTCAATTTTTAATGTAATTCGTATGTGTGTGTGTGTTTTTTTTATATGTCATGGAACATGGTTAATGTTTTATATGAAAGTGCAGACCATAACTCTATGTGTTTGTAAATTGCATGTGACGTTGTATCAAAGGAAAATGCAAAACACACGGCCGATCAGACCCATCGAGGACATAAACATTAATCAACTCTGAAACTAATTAAAAACAGAATTCATAGAATTAATTCATGAGATGATTTATGATCAGTACTGAGTGGATTCAGTGTTTACAAAGAGCATTAAGAGTACAAGACTGCTTGCAGATGTTTTCTTGTATACGCTTCTGGTAGTCTCTCAAAGCAATGTCTGCCGGTTTCAAGAAGAGCTGTTCAAGGAAGCCTAAGTAAGAGAAGTGTATAGTTCAAGGACAGTGGGGTGTATTATTTCTCATTCTGTGTTAAAAAACAGAATTGAAAAGAAATATTAATCTACTAGGATTTGCTCACAGATCATTTGCAAATAAATGAGTTTGCTTGACTTGTTTTGTTGTTTCCCTGAATGGTTTCCTAATTCAGTCAGACTTTGTTAATATGGCAGTACACACAGAGAGCCAATAGATACTGATATCAATGATAATGTGCTGAAGTAATTTCAGTTATGACATACAGTGCAACTCTTTATACACTAGGGCTTTTGACTTGACATGTGAAAGGGAAAAAAAGAGATGTTACATAACTGTTTTTGGTGAATTACCAGACGTGACAGGGTCGAATAATCCACAGCTCTGAACGATTCGCCCAAAGTAAGAGATATCATTCAGAACTCAAAAAATCATTTATGTTCTTCCAGCACATGATTTGAGCTTCCTTATTTATTGATTTATTGATGTTACAGTTTATTATGATTATTATCTCTTATGGAATCATATGGAATGTTCAACTCTGAAACATATCTCTCTACTCTATGAAATCTCCTGAGCTATAAAAGAGCAACCACCAAGCAGTAAGTCAGCTAAGCTGACTGAATTGTTCTGAAAGTGATTCTTATGCTTTAGTTCTTTTGTGCCATTATCATTATATTGTAGCTGTGGTGTGGCCGTTTCTTTATACTTTTCATTACAATTATCATCCTTGGTGTGAATATAGACACAGACCGCATAGCAAGAGATCTGCCACATCTTCTATATTGAAACACCACTTTTCATTTTGTGATTCTCATTTACAGATGCATGAAAGGTCTACAAAATGATGCATGATACTGCAGGAGTCTGCAATGTGCAGTACATTATCTTACAGGCACATGGTGCAGTGAAGTACGAGAGAGAGATGTATGCTCAGTACATTGTGTTCATTTTTCATTGCATGAGGGTGTGATATTCTTTCCCACTAAAAATGAAGCAGATGGACACTGAAGAAGCTGTTCACTGGAAAATTTAGCCAACATACATTTCCTCCTCCAAAACAGCATGTAGCTATGTATGTAAGTATGTGTGTATGTTTTTGCTTCCTTACATTGGAAGCCTAATCCCTGCCTCCTGCCGTGGCTAAATGTACAGCATATGGTTTTAACATACAGATGTCAACAATATCACAGTACGGTGTCATAATATTTTTCCCATGGATTACTCAGTCAGCCCATGCAGCGACCAGTAAAAATGACTTTAAAAGATTTTTGTCTTTTCTCGCTGCTTTGAGTCCTGAACATATGCAGACTATTACCACATTTGCTTGTTGCTAATCAATGGCATGTTGTGTGTCATTTCTCTGTATTTAATTCTTCCCAAAGCGTCATGACCAATTATGGTTTAACGCGCCATGAAGAGATAAGAACTAAAGTTTGTCTGTGACGCACAGATTTCTTGCGAATTGTTCTGAAACAAGCTTAAAAATGAATTATATTGTTGTATTACATTGTCCTTAACACATGCACAATTCATGAGCAAATGATATGGACTTTTATTATATTGAGATGAACTGTGGATAAACTAATAAGCAAGACATCTTTGATGTTACTGCCAAATGGAACAGCGAGTTCGTTCTAGCACTGTTTTGTACTGATTCACTTACATTCATTTGTTCCATGACTAACCGAGATTGAAGGATCCCGTGAGCAGGATTACTTTGGAAAACTGCTTGCTTAATTTTAAAGCAACATTGACGGGAAAACTTAAACAAGTCCAGGTTCTGGCTGTTGCTAATTTTGCAAGACACAACAGAGGTGACCCCATGATCCCACCAGCTCACAGAATCGCCTTTGCTCAAGACCTGGCTCATGAGTTAGTACTTATTTAGCAGTATCATGTTTATCAGGCCTCCAACTTTCTGTGAAAACATCATAAATGAAACATCATGTGGCCATTGTGTTGTATTTCACTACTGCTGAACTTCTACAGATATCATATTCTAGTGATCGATGGAGAGCACTGAGGGTCTAAAGTAAGGGAGTATAGTAGTGTCCGGGAGATAAAATCTGATAGCTTTATCCTCAGGGATAAGCAGAATTGCTGACTGGCCCATATTCACATGTATGACTTTAGCAGGCTGAGATATGTGTCATCCACTGATTGCAGATGACAGTGTGTTTGCTTTCCACTCAGTTACAGTGGCCAGAAATCACTAAACCCTTCAAAACATTCTGACATTAGATGTCTGAACTAAAACAAATGCTTTCAAGCTTTGGACCCAATTATTCTTCCCTTCAGAAAACTCTGCGAAGGAAGATGTGTTTACATATTTGCTGAACACTTTTTTTAGAAACAGAAGGTTTATTGTGCTTGTTGCACCATTTGATTTGTTATTAATCAAGCTGAGGGAATGATTTAAATTGATTTGAACAAAGTAAAATTTTTAATGATATTTAAATCATGAAGGGCTCGTTACAAACTACTAATCATTTACCGTGCAAAATTTCACACACATCACCAACCTAGCTTACCTTTTACAGAGATGGATATCATGCCATGTTTTAAGATTATTTACAAGACATTAAGCCTTCATCTTTCAATTTAAATTCATTAACTTTATACACTGACCAGCCTCAATATTGAAACCAAATGCCTACTTTTTTATATGCAGGTGCTTCTCAATAAATTAGAATGTGGAGGAAAAGTTCATTTCAGTAATTCACTCAAATTTTGAAACTCATGTATTAAATAAATTAAATGCACACAGACTTAAGTAGTTTAAGTCTTTGGTTCTTTTAATTGTGATGATTTTGGCTCACATTTAACAAAAACCCACCAATTCAACAAATTAGAATACTTCATAAAAGCAATAAAAAAAAAAAAAACAATTAGTGAATTGTTGGCCTTCTGGAAAGTATGTTCATTTACTGTACATGTACTCAATACTTGGTAGGGGTTCCTTTTGCTTTAATTACTGCCTCAATTCAGCGTGGCATGGAGGTGATCGGTTTGTGGCACTGCTGAGGTGGTATGGAAATCCCAGGTTTCTTTGACAGTGGCCTTCAGCTCATCTTCATTGTTTGGTCTCTTGTTTCTCATCTTTCTCTTGAAAAATACCGCATAGATTCTCAATGGGGTTCAGGTCTGGTGAGTTTGCTGGCCAATCAAGCACACCAACACCATAGTCATTTAACAATTTTTTTTTTTTTTTACTTTTTGCAGTGTGGGTAGGTGCCAGATCCTGCTGGAAAATGAAATCAGCATCAGCATGAAGTGTTCCAAGATTTCTTGGTAAATGGGTGCAGTGATTTTGGTTTTCAAAAACACAATGGACCAACACCAGCAGATGACATTGCACCCCAAATCATCACACACTGTGCAAACTTAACACTGGACTTCAAGCAACTTGGGCTATGAGCTTCTCCACCCTTCCTCCAGACTCTAGGACCTTGATTTCCAGATGAAATACAAAACTTGCTCTCATCTGAAAAAGGACCCTGGACCAATGACAACAGTCCATTTCTTCTTCTCCTTAGCCCAGGTAAGACACCTCTGACGTTGTCTGTGGTACAGGAGTGGCTTAACAAGAGGAATATAACAACTGTAGCCAAATTCCTTGACACTTCATTGTGTGGTGGCTCTTCATGCCTTGACCACAGTCTCAGTCCATTCCTTGTGAAGTTCTCTAAAATTCTTGAATCCAGTTTGCTTGACAATCCTCATAAGGCTGCAGTTCTCTCGGTTGGTTGTGCATCTTTTTCTTCCACACTTTTTCGTTCCTCTCAAGTTTCTGTTAACATGCTTGGATACATCACTCTGTGAACAGCTAGCTTGTTGACAATAAATTTTTGTGACTTAGACTCCTTGTGAAGGGTGTCGATGATCGTCAGAGACCATTTTGAAGGCTCAGGAAACCTTGGCAGGTGTTTTAAGTTGATTAGCTGATTGGTATGTCATCATATTCTAATTTGTTGAGATCGTGAATTGGTATAAAATAAAAATTAAATATGAGCCAAAATCATCACAATTAAAAGAACCAAAGACTTAGACTACTACAGTCTGTGTGCATTGAATTTATTTAATACATGAATTTCACAATTTGAGTTGAATTACTGAAATAAATTAACTTTTTCTCGACATTCTAATTCATTGAGAAGTACTTGTATCTTTTAAACCTACTCCTTGCGCTGCCAAAACAGCTCTGATGCATTAAAGCATTGACTCCTCAAGACCTCTGAATATGTCCTGTGGTTTCTGGCAACAAGAAATTAGCAGCAGATACTTGCTACAAGTCCTGAAAGTTGAAAGGTGGGCTCTCCTTGAATGGGATTTGTTGGTCCAGCACATCCAAAGATGCTCAGTTGGATTGAGATCTGAATTTGGATGCCAAGGCCACTGCTTGAACTTTTGTGTTCCTCACACTATTATCCTGCTGAAAGAGGTCACTGCCATCAGAAAAAACCTAACCAAAGGGTGAATGTGGTCTGGAACGATCTTTAGGAAGGTGGTAAGAGTCAAAATGAATGCCTGTAACGACTGAGCCACAGGAGATGAGAGATCCAAGACCTTTGCGAGTTTAATGGGTAATCCAAAATCAGAACCAAACAAGCAGGGGGTCAAAACCAAAAATGAGTCTAAAACACAAACAAACAAACAAACAAACAGGAAATGAACAGAATTCGAAATACTAGGAACGTAAGTAAACCAGGTGATGGAAAGTAAGGACTCCATGACACAAACAGAAACAGACTGGTTTAAATAGGAAGGATAATGACTATGAAATGCCGCGTTTCCACCGAAATTACCCGGAACATTTGTACCAGGAACTTTTTTTCCCAGGAACTTTTTCCCCCCAGACCTGTTGCTTTCTGCGTTTCCACCGCGGTGTAAAGTACCGGGTAGATTAGGCAAATGACTGGTGACGTAGGTCTGCGCGCGTTTCTCAATACAAAGTACCTCTGATTTAAAAAAAGAAAAAAGAAAATACGCTGATTTTGGACGTGCATCCTCGGTAGTTAGTTCAGACTTTGTGCATTCAACTGGGGAGTGTGATGTCTGCAACTACGCAAGTCCGGTAAATCTATAAACAGCAGCGTAACTATATACTATATATATATATATATATATATATATATGATACTTGATAACTTCAGTCAGCTCGTCTTGGCTACTGCAATTTTCCCTACTGTATATTTACAATAAAACGAAATATGATATCAAATACCACTGCCTCCTTTCGTTTTCATTTAAGCATAATAACAACTGCAGAAATGTACTTAGGTCAGGGAAATGTGTATATGCAGCCATTACAATGAAAGAAATATTATATAGACTTGCCTTTTTTATTTTCATTTTAACATATAGATAAATTGAATACAGACCAAAGAAAACCTGTTAGATTTACCCCGCAGCTGAATTATATGTTATGTTTTAACCACTAAAGACACATCAGAGCCAGCGGCGCATATCAGAAGGTCTATCCGAGGAGAGGCTGCTCTCTGCGGATACATGAGGACTGAGCTCCCGCTGATCGAGTGGAGCTCATCGTCTACGAGATCGGCGAAACACATTTTTAAAAAGGCGCTGTCTTTATAAATAAACAACAGATTTGAGTTTCAAACAACTACATTCTCGCCTGAAATACTTTTAAAATTACATTTCATGACACAATAACAGTAATATTTTGAAAATGTTGATCCGAATAAATGGTGGTTGAACTCAACCAATGCTGCGTGAACTCAACCAATCAGCATGTTTAGCGCCAAAGTCCCGCCCCCGAAAGTTCCGGAACTTTTAAAAAGTACCACCTCGCCAGCAGGGACTTTCTGGGGGGCATTTTTTTACCCGGAACTTTTATTTAGTTACTGGTTCCAGCGGTGGAAACACACCAAATACCGGATCAAGTCCCTAGTTCCTGGGTAAAGTTCCTGCGGTTGAAACGCGGCTAAAGTGAAGACACCTGAGTGCAATTAGGAGGTGTGCAATGGGCTAGGTGCACAAGATGGCGCCGGTGAGCTTCAGTGGCGTGAGTGTGTGCATACTTACTTCCGGTCTTGCGACGCTCGCATTGTCTGTAAGGGAAACTTACACACGAAACTTCGCTAGATGTATATAATTAATGATTTTCAACTTTAACAGCCGATAGTGGTATATCAAAAACATGGGGAAACAGCGTACCTACATTTTGCGTACCTCTGTGTGGAATTTCATCAAGATACTACGCAGAGATTGCTTTATTCTTCTGTTGATTATGTGGATCAGCGTCGGGTCAGGTTCACAGGGATTTCTTCTTTCAAACCCAAACCTCTCAAATATGCAATACTTTTCATTTTCGAAGAGCTGGTTTTGTTCTGACTGTTAGGTCAATGTTTCTGACTGTCAAAGACGCACAGAGATTTCTGAGCATGTTTTATTAACTTTATTTGATAACATAATTTATAACTAACTGTACAATTAAACGTAATATAATTATGGTATGTTTGCATTAAATAAAAGATCGCTGTTTGCATTCATGTGTGTTTTTATCTATGTTTATTTGTTTTGTGAAAGATCTGCAGCATAAATCATTATCCGTCTATGAGCAGCCATGTATATTATTCTTTTGCATTAATCAGATTAAACAGACATTAAAATTAGTCATGTATTTTTTACTGTGTAAAATAATAAAATATGTTGTGAAAATAATGATGAAACACTGATCTGGGTGTACAATTGAGAAATGGATACTTCTGAAGATAAATCGCAGCCCACGTCTCACGAGGTAAATATTTCATATTAAAAAAATAATAATGCACACATTTTCGAGAAATAAGTAATTTGTACATTTACATTTTGGTAAGATAAAAATACATTATATAGCTGTGTATACACACCATGAGTTCAACTTTCATCTCATGAACAGTAGTGAACATTAGTGTATTTAATTCATTCACCGGACCCAAACAAACGTAAGTTTCAAATCCACTGGCTCAGTTAACATTTATAGTATAGTGATAATAGCAGTTTATATCTTATTTGCATTTGAAGTGATATTATAAATCCTGTAAACATATAGAAGGTAATATCTGGACTTCTCCGGTTCTCTGCACTGACTTTTAGCACAACCGGAAATATCTACGCACACACTCGCAAGACCGGAAATCCAAGTTGGCGGAGATATGCAACTAGCCCATTACCGTGATGAAGGGACAAGGCTTTGTGGGAATTGTAGTGCCTGTGGTGAGGTGCCTATGGGAAAGTGAGACCACTAGTGGACACCCAGGGAAACACAGACACAGTAGATCCGTGGTGTTTTGACTGGACTCATTAAGATCATTGGTGACCTGACTTTGTTCATGAAGATCAATGGTGACCTGACTTTGCTCATGAAGATCAATGGTGACTTGCCTTTGCCCATGAAGAACATTTGGTGACTTGACTTTGCCCATGAAGAACACTGATGACTTGAATTTGCCCATGAAGAATTTGCCCGTGATGCTGGGCTGACGGCCATATTGCGCCGTGGCGCTGGGTTGGCAGCCACCTTGTGCTGTACCTTGTGCTTTGAGGGAATTGTAGCGCTGGGCTGGCGGCCATATTGTGCAGTGGTGCTGGGCTGGCAGTCCTCCTGTCTGTAGACCCCGGTCTAAAGTCGGCCATCCCACCGGGAGAGACAGGTGTGGCTGGGGTATCCCACTGAGACCGATGTTGTAGGTACAGAATGAAACCCCAAAAATCAAAGGCTTCCAGCTTATCCATTTCCCTTTCTGGCACAGGGGTATCCAGACTGGCATTGAAAAGGTCTTTCAGGGCCGCATCATTATATCCCATTCCTACCGCCAGGGTCCAGAATACTTTTGCCACACCACCAACCTCATTCCCCTCTTGATGGAAGGTGGTTAATCTGAGGAATCTCGCCCTCTGCTCCTCCATACTGGCTGGGGAACGGATATGAAGTCCCACACCGCTGGATCTAGACATGATGGAGTCCTTCTGTAACGATTGGGACACAGGAGACGAGAGATCCAAGAGCAGTGTGAGTTTAATGGGTAATCCAAAATCAGAATCAAACAAGCAAAAATCAGTCCACAAACAAACAAACAAACAAACAAACAAACAAACAAACAAACAAACAAACAAACAAACAAACAAACAAACAAGATAAGGACTCGAAATACTAGGGGACAGAAAGTAAGGACTCCATGACACAAACAGAAACAGACCAGTTTAAATAGGCAGGATAATGACTATGAAAGTGAAGACACCTGCGTGCAATTAACAGGTGTGCAAATACCGTGATAAAGGGACAAGGCTTTGTGGGAATTGTAGTGCCTGAGTTGAGGTGCCTATGGGGAAGTGAGACCACTAGTGGACACCCAGGGAAACACAGACCAGACACAGTGACAATGCCAGAACCCAAGGTTTTCCAGCAAACATAGAATAGCCGTTTAAAAATCATACTTACGACTATGACAGCAATAGCCAGTAAACTGCAATGTGTCTTATCGTTTAATGGCCTGTGTTTTCCAATAAGGAAAGAATGAATGCAATGAATGAAAACCCAGCTGTTGTGCAACTGACTGCTGTGGTGGGAGGAGCAAACAACAGACACCGTAGGTGTGGAGTCAGCCCTCGGAGAGGCTTTTAATAGTCAAGTCACCTTTATTTATATAGTGCTTTAAACAAAATACATTGCGTCAAAGCAACTGAACAACATTCATTAGGAAAACAGTGTGTCAATAATGCAAAATGATAGTTAAAGGCAGTTCATCATTGAATTCAGTGATGTCATCTCTGTTCAGTTAAATAGAGTCTGTGCATTTATTTGCAATCAAGTCAACGATATCGCTGTAGATGAAGTGACCCCAACTAAGCAGAAAGAAGAAAGTGACGTGACATTCAGCCAAGTATGGTGACCCATACTCAGAATTTGTGCTCTGCATTTAACCCATCTGAAATGCACACACACAGAGCAGTGAACACACACACACACTGTGAGCACACACCCGGAGCAGTGGGCAGCTGTTTATGCTGCGGCACCCGGGGAGCAGTTGGGGGTTCGATGCCTTGCTCAAGGGCACCTAAGTCATGGTATTGAAGGTGGAGAGAGAGCTGTTCATGCACTACCCCCACCTACAATTCCGTCCGGCCCGAGACTAGAACTCACAACCCTTCGATTGGGAGTCCAACCCTCTAACCATTAGGCCACGACTTCCCAATAAGCAAGCCAGAGGCGACAGTGGCAAGGAACCAAAACTCCATCGGTGACAGAATGGAGAAAAAAACCTTGGGAGAAACCAGGCTCAGTTGGGGGGCCAGTTCTCCTCTGACCCGACGAAACCAGTAGTTTAATTCCAGGCTGAAGCAAAGTCAGACTGTGCAGAAGAATCATCTGTTTCCTGTGGTCTTGTCCTGGTGGTCCTCTGAGACAAGGTCTTTACAGGGGATCTGTATCTGGGGCTCTAGTTGTCCTGTTCTCCGCTGTCTTTCAGGTCAGTAGAGGTCCTTTCTAGGTGCTGATCCACCATCACGTCTCGATACGTACTGGATCCGGGTGACTGCAGTCAGGCCCGTCGCAACAAGGCAGGCAAACCAAGCATTTGCTTGGGGCCCCGAGCTGACCTGGGGCCCCAAGACAACGACTGGTTAAGAATAAAATGCAACGACACTGTGTAAGCGCCCCTTTGATCATCAATGCAGTAACGTGTAATGACACTGTTATCGGGATCCCCCTCAAGGGGGCCTCTCTCAGTAGTCGCTGACAGCAGCCAGCCAACGAAGTGATCTCTGCTTTTTTTTTTTTTTTTCGAACGGAAGGAATATGGTTACTGTAATATGTTTTTTTTTAACGGGATAAGGAAAATGCAGATCAGAAATCGCAGACCTGCAAGGAGTAAGCAGTGTTTTGATATGAAGGCTCAGGCAAACGTAAAGAGAACGTCGTGGCATGTTTCGATTGCAAGAATCGCGGAATCCAGTCATAAAAACGGAATTTACAGTTTAAAGCAGAGTGACACGTAATTTGCCACATTTTGAATGAATTAATAAAAAATAGGTCATTGCGCTTCAAACCACGATATGGCCTAATATCTGTAAATATTAAGCCAGAACAGTCTGTTTAAATATGAATCCTGCATGTTTTGCGTGTCTCTGTTAATGAAAGGAGCAGAAGCGCGTCTTCCTTTATTAACACACTGAAGCGCGCGTGACGCTCGCGGTGATTTCAGTCTCGCGTCTGATGTCTCACTAAATGAGAATGTGAACACATGAACAACATCTCCAGAACTGCTCTGACAGTCACTTCATGAGCATTTGACTGTTTGATTTGAGTAAAATTAGAGTCACATCACATACACAGAGCTGTAAAGGTATGTCAACCCGTCAAACTAAAAGTCCTGTTTTAGACAAGTATTTGCCAGAGATGTATTACTATTGTTCAGCAGAATGTACATAGCCTACTACTAAAAAAATCAAACATTATTATTTTTATTTTTTTAATTTAAAGGTTTAATCACACAATTTCTTCAATGTTTTATTTTTAATAGTAAATCCCCTTTGTTTAACAAAAAGTTAAGTTTGCTTAATTTTCAATAATTAAAAGATAAATTAATGTTTGGTGTTAAATGTGCATCTCAGAAA
The DNA here is from genome assembly GCF_023724105.1 of Carassius gibelio. Lineage (NCBI taxonomy): Eukaryota > Metazoa > Chordata > Actinopteri > Cypriniformes > Cyprinidae > Carassius > Carassius gibelio. Next base: position 6,133,495 of record NC_068397.1, read on the forward strand.
ATGCTTTATTTAAAAACCCACCTGAATGGCACTTAAATGCACTTAATTCATCTGTCAACTTTATTGATATTGTTCAAAGTTGATGAATGCATTGCATTCTATGCATTTAAAAATTATAAATATTTTTTTTCTAAAAAAGGAAACTTAGTTGTTCATTTAACGCACCACTGAGCTGGTAATAGTGACCTCTTTCAATATGCTAACAGTGAAATGGTAAAACGTACTTTACAGGTAATTTCAGATTTTTGTTTCAATTATTTTCCCAGCTACACCATCAACTTCATCCTCAACATCAACAGATGCATCACATCTCAGTGCTGATGTTTCCTCTATATAGCACATCGGGGGGCCTCTATGTCCATTTTGCTTGGGGCCCCCAAATTCCTTCAAATGGCCCTGACTGCAGTGACCCTCTGATCTAGATACAGACTGGATCTGGTGGCTACGGTGACCTCGGAATAAGAGAGAAAAAGACAAATATTAGCGTTGATGCCATTCTTCTAATGATGTAGCAAGTACATAAGGTGTTATGGGAAGTGTTTCCGGATCCGGTTTACCTAATTAATGCAGCCTAAAAATCCTTTAACGGATTTGGATTTTAAAAGCATATTAGTATGTTATGTGTAAGCCAGGTTAAAGAGATGGGTCTTTAATCTAGATTTAAACTGCAAGAGTGTGTCTGCCTCCCGAACAATGTTAGGTAGGTTATTCCAGAGTTTAGGTGCCAATAGGAAAAGGATCTGCCGCCCGCAGTTGATTTTGATATTCTAGGTATTATCAAATTGCCTGAGTTTTGAGAATGTAGCGGACGTAGAGGATTATAATGTAAAAGGATCTCATTCAAATACTGAGGTGCTAAACCATACAGGGCTTTATAAGTATTAAACAATATTTCAAAATCTATACAATGTTTGATAGGGAGCCAGTGCATTGTTGACAGGACCGGGCTAATGTGGTCATACTTCCTGGTTCTAGTAAGAACTCTTGCTGCTGCATTTTGGACTACCTGTAGTTTGTTTACTAAGCGTGCAGAACAACCACCCAATAAAGCATTACAATAATCTGACCTTTAGGTCATAAATGCATGGATTAGCATTCCTGCATTTGACATTGAGAGCATAGGCCGTAATTTAGATATATTTTTGAGATGGAAAAATGCAGTTTTACAAGTGCTAGAAACTTGGCTTTCTAAGGAAAGATTGCGATCAAATAGCACACCTAGGTTCCTAACTGATGAGGTCCTTCAAATTTAGGTCCTATAATTAACACCTCTGTTTTTTTCAGAATTTAGCAGTAAGAAATTACTCATCATCCAGTTTTTTATATTGACTATGCATTTCATTAGTTTTTCAAATTGGTGTGTTTCACTAGCCTGGTAATACCAGACTCTGCTACTTCACTTTGCTTCGTAGACAGAGTCTGGAATGGCATAATAGAGAAGTGTTTTCTCTCTCGCTAGGGGGCGCTTGTCTGAAGTTTAAAATCATTGGTTACCCGCAAGCCAATCAGATACGTTTAGTTATGACGTATGTTATGCGTCTGTACAGCCGCATCAAAGCACAGACATCATGCATCGAACTCAAATCTATGATTGAATTTCCACTGTAAACCTGTTGTTAAACACTCTTTTTGTTCTGGCTTTAGTTTGAAAAAGAGTTGAATGTTCTCCATAACAGAGCGAATTGCATCCCGTGTCTCGTTTCCCATTTCCGCGGTCGTTTCGGTTTTCGATTTCTCTAACCTACAATTTAAAACTCGGTGCTTAGCATCTACGTCACGGCTCTCAGCCCGCCCTCTGTTCGTTGATTGGCCCGGCTGTTTCCAGACCGGTGGCAAACAGAAAGCTCTGATGCTGTATCAGACTGAGTACAGAAGCGAAATGAAATTGAGCGGAAGTAGGAAGTCTGACGTAGTCAGGCTAGTGTTTCACCAGGCCGCAAAGAAATATAGAGTTGAGTATCATCAGCATAACAGTGAAAGCTAACACCATGTTTCCTGATGATATCTCCCAAGGGTAACATATAAAGCGTGAAGAGTAGCGGCCCTAGAACTGAGCCTTGAGGTACTCCATACTGCACTTGTGATCGATATGATACATCTTCATTCACTGCTACGAACTGATGGCGGTCATATAAATACGATTTAAACCACGCTAATGCACTTCCATTAATGCCAACAGTGTTCAAGTCTATGCAAAATAATGTTGTGGTCAATTGTGTCAAACGCAGCACTAAGATCCAATAAAACTAATAGAGAGATACAACCACGATCAGATGACAAAAGCAGATAATTTGTAACTCTAAGGAGAGCAGTCTCAGTACTATGATACGTTCTAATTCCTGACTGGAAATCCTCACATATTCCATTTTTCTCTAAGAAGGAATATAATTGTGAGGATACCACCTTTTCTAGTATCTTAGACAGAAAAAGGAGATTCGAGATTGGTTTATAATTAACTAGTTCTTTGGGGTCAAGTTGTGTTTTTTTGATGAGAGGCTTAATAACAGCCAGTTTGAAGGTTTTGGGTACATATCCTAATGACAATGAGGAATTAATAATAGTCAGAAGAGGATCTATGACTTCTGGAAGCACCTCTTTTAGGAGCTTAGATGGTATAGGGTCTAACATACATGTTGTTGGTTAAGATGATTTAACAAGTTTATACAATTCTTCCTCTCCTATAGTAGAGAATGAGTGGAACTGTTCCTCAGGGGGTCTATATTGCACTGTCTGATGCGATACTGTAGCTGACGGCTGAATGGTTGCAATTTTATCTCTAATAGTATCGATTTTAGAAGTAAAGTAGTTCATAAAGTCATTACTGCTGTGGTGTTGGGAAATGGGAAATTTTTCATTAATTTAGCCACTGTATTGAATAAATACCTGGGTTTATTTTTGTTTTCTTCTAAAAGATAAGAAAAGTAATCGAATCTAGCAGTTTTTAATGCTTTTTTTTTAACACTATCAACATCAATTCCACGTGACAGTATTAAATCTAGAGTATGATTTCGGCAATGAGTAGGTCCTGAAACGTGTTGTCTAACCCCAACAGAGTTCAGAATGTCTATAAATGCTGATCCCAATGCATCTTTTTCATTATCAACATGGATATTAAAATCACCAACTATTAAAACTTCATCTGCAGCCAGAACTAACTCAGATGTAAAATCACCAAACTCTTTAATAAAGTGTGTATGGTGCCCTGGTGGCCTGTATACAGTAGTCAGTACAAACATAACAGGGGATTTATCATTAACATTTGTTTCTCTGTATAATGTTATATGAAGCCCCATTACTTCAAACGAGTTATACTTGAAGCCTGCCCTCTGAGAAATCCTGAAAACGTAGTTATAAAATGAAGCAACACCTCCTCCTTTGCCTTTTAGATGCGGCTCATGTTTATAACAGTAATCTTGGGGGGTGGACTCATTTAAAATAATGTAATCATCAGGTTTTAGCCAGGTTTTTGTCAAACAGAGCACATCTGTATTATGATTAGTGATCATATTATTTACAAAAAGTGTTTTCGTAGAAAGGGATCTGATATTCAATAAGCCAAGCTTTATCATTTGTTTATCCATATTGCATCTGTTTTTTATTTGTTGAACCTCAATTGAATTGTTCATCTTAACTTGGTTTGGACATTTTTTGTATTTTCTAGTTCGGGGAACAGACACAGTCTCTATAGTGTGATATCTAGGTGAAAGAGTCTCTATGTGCTGAGAATTAACTGACCTCTGTGACGTGAGACAGCTAGCAGACGGTCAGTTTAGCCAGTCTGTCTGCTTCCTGACCTGGGCCCCAGTTAGTCAAGTATGAACACTAAGACTATTTGCCATATTTCTAGAGAGAAGAGTGTCGCCACCCCAGGAGGGATAAAGACCATCTCTTTTCAACAGGTAAGGTCTGCCCCAAAAGCTCGTCCAATTGTCTATGAAACCTATCTGCTATGCATCTCGTCACCACGGTAAGCAGGGAGGGGACCAGAGCATATTACAGTATCTGACATCGTGCTTGCAAGTTCACACACCTCTTTAATGTTATTTTTAGTGATCTACGACTGGGGAAGTCGAACATCATTAGCACCAGCATGAATAACAATCTTACTGTATTTACGTTTAGCTTTAGCCAGCACTTTTAAATTTGCCAACATGTCAGGCGCTCTGGCTCCCGGTAAACATTTGACTATGGTGGCTGGTGTCTCTATATTCACGTTCCGTACAATAGAATCACCAATAACTAGAGCACTGTCATCAGGTTTCTCAGTGGGTGCATCACTGAGTGGGGAGACCCTGTTTAATGTTTTGATCGGAACAGAAGAGCGGTGTTTTGACCCACGACTACACTGCCTCATTGTCACCCAGTTGCCCTGCTTCAGGGGCTCTGCAGGAACCGAACAATGTACAGGGATCCCTGAGCTAGACACATCCATAGCTGTATCTAGAGCCCTAACATTCTCACTGTCCTCAATTAAAGTTTGGATGTGTGTCTCTAATTCTGAAATCTTCTCTGTCAACTATTTCCCTGCATTTATCACATGTGAATCTCTCATCTGCGACAGAGATAGATAAACTGTACATGTGTCAAGAGGTGCAAATAACAATAGCAGGAGAAGCCATTTCTCACCGTGCTTGATTAAATATTCTTACTGCGGTTGTTTGATGAACTTGTGAAAAACAAGGAGAGAGGAGAGGAGAAAAGAAAACAGCGATAGGTTCGAATGAAAATGCTAATGACAAGCTAATGAGTTCTAACGCTTTGTAGGTGTCCTGCACTCACGGATATAAAATAAAAGTGAACGATTAAAAATATTAAAATCTAAAAGATTGATCGATAGTATCAGAAATATGGTGTGAATTAAGTTATATTTATCATAAAAAAACAGAGAGTGATAGTAAGATAAAGATTCTAGAGAAAAATAAAAATAAAATAAAAACAGCTACATGGAGCTACTATTAGCTACAGAAGGCCAACAGGAAGTAGAGAAAACACTGTCCAACAGCGACACCCGCAGCCAGGGAGCTCAGTCTTGTTTGTCCCAAACTAAAAGAAAATAACAAAAACACCAGGAATAAAGTATCTAAAAGGAAAAGATGTTCAGAATAAACAGGGGATCACGTTCCCCTCTTGGTCCAGGACACGAGGGGTGGCTTCTTCTAAGCAGCTTCGTCCTCCTTGGCCCACAGCACTTTCCGGGTATAAACAGCCCGACATCTTGGCCCATCAGTCGTATAACAGGCACTTTTACACTTTTATACATACATCTTGACCAGACTGCGTGTCCAGCAGCTTATGGCTCTAGCGGTGCAGGAGGTCTATACAGACACTTCCTGGACCCATGAGGACACCAAGGGGAAAAGACAACGGTCTCCTGGGCTGGGGAGAGGCGCGCTCTGCATTTGAACAGCTCCATTTGGGTCAGGTGTGCTTCATCACACGCTGCCAGCCCTGGCTGTTTCAGCACCCCTTCTCTCTCACTCCTGTCTGGAGCTTGACGAAGGGCGGAGATTAAGGGATCGGGGGATGCTGATAATTAGGGTGGAGGCCGGTGACTCATCACACAATACAAATGGGTTCATTGGGGCAATACTTTATAGACTGCTAACAGCTCCAGTGTCACGGTGTCTGTTCTGTGTTTCCCTGGGTCCCCACTAGTGGTCTCACTTCCCCATAGGCACCTCGCCGCAGGCACTACAATTCCCACAAGGCCTTATCCCTTCATCACAGTGATTGCACACCTGTTAATTGCACTCAGGTGTCTTCACTTCATAGTCATTATCCTGCCTATTTATACCTGTCTGTTTTCTGTCTGTGTTATGGAGCCTTTACTTTCCGTCACCTGGTTTCCTCGTGTTCCCTAGTATTTCAAGTTCCTGTTCTTGTTTGTTTGTTTGTTTTTTTGTTTGTTTTTGGACTGATGTTTGGTTATGACCCCAGCTTGTTTTGATTCTGATTTTGGATTACCCATTAAACACACACTGCTTTTGGATCTCTCGTCTCCTGTGTCCCAGTTGTTACAGATCGTTACAGAAGGACTCCATCATGTCTAGATCCAGCGGTGTGGGACTTCGCGTTCGCTCCCCAGCCAGTGTGGAGGAGCGGAGGGCGAAATTCCTCAAATTAACCACCCTCCATCAAGAGGGGAATGAGGTGGGTGGTGTGTCGCAAGTGTTCTGGACTCTGGCGGGTGGAATGGGATATAATGATGTGGCCCTGAAAGACCTTTTCAACGGCAGTCTGGATAACCCAGAGGGAAATGGACCAGCGGGACGCCTTTGATTTTTGGGGGTTCAATTTGTACCTACAACATTGGTCTTCGTGGGATACCCCAGCCACACCTGTCTCTCCCGATGGGATGGCCAACTCTAGACCGTGGTCTACAGACAGGAGGACCACCAGCCCAGCACCACTGCACATTATGGCCACCAGCCCAGCGCCACAGCACCACGTGGTTGCCAACCCAGCGCCACGGTGCAATATGGCCGCCAGCCCAGCACCACGGCACATGGTGGCCACCGGCCCAGCACCACAGCGCAAGATGGCTGCCGGCCCAGCGCCACAGCACAAGATTGCCGCCGGCCCAGAGCCATGGAACAAGATGGCAGCCTGTCCAGCACCTCTGCACAAGATGACAGCCACAGTTGACCCTCCAGTGTCGAGTCAGGTTCCCGTTGACCCTCCAGAGTCGAGTCAGGTTCCTGTTGACCCTCCAGAGTCGAGTCAGGTTCCCGTTGACCCTCCAGAGTCACTACCACAGTTAGACCTTAGAAGTCAAGTCAAGTCACCAATGTTCTTCATGAGCAAAGGCAAGTCCCCATTGATCTTCATGGGCAAGGTCAAGGCACCAGTGTTCTTCATGGGCAAAGTCAAGTCACCAGTGCTCTTCATGGGCAAAGTCAAGTCACCGACTATCTTCATGAGCAAAGGCAAGTCCCCATTGATCTTCATGGGCAAAATCAAGTCACCAGTGATCTTCATGGGCAAAGTCAAGTCACCAGTGTTCTTCATGGGCAAAGTCAAGTCAACAGTGTTCTTCATGGGCAAGGCCAAGACACCAGTGTTCTTCATGGGCAAAGCCAAGTCACCAGTGTTCTTCATGGGCAAAGTCAAGTCACCATTGATCTTCATGGGCAAAGTCAAGACACCATTGATCTTCATGGGCAAAGTCAAGTCACCATTGTTCTTCATGAGCAGAATCAAGTCACCAATGTTCTTCATGAGCAAAGGCAAGTCCCCATTGATCTTCATGGGCAAAGTCAAGTCCCCAGTGTTCTTCATGGGCAAAGTCAAGTCCCCAGTGTTCTTCATGGGCAAAATCAAGTCCCCAGTGTTCTTCATGGGCAATGTCAAGTCACCAGTGTTCTTAATGGGCAAAGTCAAGTCACTGATTATCTTCATGGGGAAAGGCAAGTCACCAATGATCTTGATGAGCAAAGGCAAGTCACCATTGAGCTTTATGAGCAAAGTCAGGTCACCAATGATCTTCATGAGCAGAGTCAAGTCACCATTGATCTTCCTGAATCCAGTCAAAACACCACGGATCTACCAGGGCCTCTCCACGTCTCTGCTGAACTACCAGAGCCTATCCACATCTCTGCTGAACTACCAGAGCCTCTCCTCCTCTCTGCAGAACTTCCAAAGTCTTGTCACGTCACAGCCGAACTCTCTGAGCGCTCGACTTATCCTGTCGTGGCCACGGAGGCCACCCTTAACCTGTTCATGTTCTCCGTTTAAGACTTGCCTAACCAGACTTGCTCTCCTGTGTCATCGATCCCAGTGTGGTGGTCTTTGGCGCTGTCCTGGTGGGCTCCTGTCCCGACCGCACGGTTGTGGTGGTCTTCTGCGCCGCCCTGGTGGGCTTCTGTCTCGACCGCATGGCTGTGGTGGTCTTCTGCGCCGCCCTGGTGGGCTTATGTCTCGACTGCACGGCTGTGGCGGCTCCAGTTCCACCTTGCTCCACACTGGATTCCTGTCCTGTCAGTTCGACCTTGGGCCCCTGAGCTTTTTGTTCTCTCCTGGCCTTGTGTTTTGTTGTTGCTTTGTTTTTGTTTTTTTGTTTTTTTGTTTTTTGTTTTTCTCTCTGTTTCCCTCTATGGACCTTGCCCTCCGTCCCTCCCCTGGTCCTCCGCCGGTCCACCTCCCTCCTGGTCTCCTTGTTGTTGTTGTGTTTTTGTTTGTTGCACTTCCTGTCTCTGTTATCCTCTATTACCTGGCCCTCCGTCCCTCCCCCTGGTCCTCCGCCGGTCCACCTCCCTCCTGGTCTCTGTGTTCCTTGGGTTGTTCTTATGTTTAGGTGGAGCATCTGGTAGCTGCTCCATAGAGGAGGGGGTAATGTCACAGTGTCTGTTCTGTGTTTCCCTGGGTCTCCACTAGTGGTCTCACTTCCCCATAGGCACCTCACCGCTGGCACTACAATTCCCACAAGGCCTTGTGCCTTCATCACAGTAATTGCACACCTGTTAATTGCACTCAGGTGTCTTCACTTCATAGTCATTATCTACAGTCAATAATCTGGGTGTTATATTAGACAGCAACTTGTCTTTTGAAATCATATTTCCCATGTTACAAAAACTGCATTTTTCCATCTTAGAAACATTGCCAAGCTACAAAACATGTTGTCTGTTTCTGATGCAGAAAAGCTAGTTCATGCATTTATGACCTCTAGACTGGACTATTGTAATGCACTTCTAGGTGGTTGTCCTGCTTCCTCAATAAACAAGCTACAGGTAGTCCAAAATGCAGCAGCTAGAGTCCTTACCAGGTCAAGAAAATATGATCATATTACCCCAATTTTACAGTCTCTGCACTGGCTACCTTTTAAGTTGATATCAGTTATAAATTATCATTACTTACCTATAAGGCCCTAAATGGTTTAGCTCCTGCGTACCTAACTAGCCTTCTACCACGTTACAACCCATCACGCTCCCTAAGGTCACAAAACGCTGGACTTTTGGTAGTTCCTAGGATAGCAAAGTCCACTAAAGGAGGTAGAGCTTTTTCACATTTGGCTCCCAAATTCTGGAATAGCCTTACTGATAATGTTCGGGGTTCAGACACACTCTCTCTGTTTAAATCTAGATTTAAAACGCATCTCTTTCGCCATGCATTCAAATAATGTATCTTAAATTGTGAGTGTAGTTGCATCTGATCAAATGCACATTTTTTTTTTCTTTAGCTTGGGTTAAAGTAATTAATTTTACTTTGTTGGATCATCAGCTATGCTAATGATGTCTCTGTTTGTTTCTATGTTTTGCCACGGGTAGGATTTACACAACCTCCAGTCTGGATCCAGAACACCTGAGAAGAGATGATGCTGACTCTCAGAGGACCCCAGATGATGCTAACCCTGAATCAACAACAGAACTAACAAATATTGCTACAAGTGTGATTGCGTCATATAATAATTATTAATTATTAATAATATTAATAATGTTCATCATCTGGCTGGCTACTTCTTGTATTAATTTTCCTACAAATCCTGTTATACGTGCACAAACTGACAGTCACCACTTATAAGCTATTACTAAATATTTTAGAAACATAATTTTCTAAAAAGTTGCTTTCTAACAATTTGTATTGTAAAAAGCGCTATACACATAAACTTGAATTGAATTGAATTGAATTATCCTGCCTTTTTATACCGGTCTGTATTATGGAGTCCTTACTTTTCATCACCTGGTTTCCTCGTGTTCCTTGTATTTCAAGTTCCGGTTCTTGTTTGTTTGTTTGTTTTTGGGCTGTTGTTTGGTTATGACCCTGGCTTGTTTTGATTCTGATTTTGGATTATCCATTAAACTCACACTGCTTTTGGATCTCTCGTCTCCTGTGTCTCAGTAGTTACAGATCTTTCCATCCAGCTGAAAAAAAAATAATAATAATAAAAATAAAAATAAAAAAATTACATGATAGATCCAGTCACCAAAATGTGGATTTGCACTTGAATTTTGGAGTAAACACATTCCTTAGGTTTTTTTTTATTGAGGGCTCACGAAAATATATTTGCCATCTTATATTCTATGTAACTGTGAAGTTTTTGTTAGCATTTATTGAAAACATATAATGATTTACACACCATCACTGTTTGGACTTTGTTTGCATCGTTTTCATAATTGAGATAGTTGTCATGGATTGTGATTTGAGATTTTTTTATAAGGTTTAGGTGTGTCTTGTTAATTATCCTCACTTGATCTTTTTTTTTTTTAAGTTCCTGTCTATTAAGTTTGAGTTTGTTGTGTCTTGTTGTGGTGTTCATCGACACACTCTTGCAGTTAAAATCTAGATTAAAGACCCATCTCTTTAACCTGGCTTACACATAACACACTAATATGTTTCTAATATCCAAATCCAGTAAAAGATTTTTAGGCTGCATTAATTAGGTAAACCAGAACTGGGAACACTTCCAATAACACCCGATGTACTTGCTACGTCATTAGAAGAATGGCAGCTATGCTAATATTAGTCTGTTTCTCTCTTTTTCCGAGGTCACCGTAGCCACCAGATCCAGTCTGTATCCAGATCAGAGGGTCACTGCAGTCACCCGGATCCAGTACGTATCCAGACCAGATGGTGGATCAGCACCTAGAAAGGACCTCTACATCCCTGAAAGACAGCGGAGAACAGGACAACTACAGCCCCAGATACAGATCCCCTGTAAAGACCTTGTCTCAGAGGACCACCAGGACAAGACCACAGGAAACAGATGATTCTTCTGCACAACTTAACTTTGCTGCAACCTGGAATTGAACTGCTGGTTTCGTCTGGTCAGAGGAGAACTGGCCCCCCAACTGAGCCTAGTTTCTCCCAAGGTTTTTTTCTCTATTCTGTCACCGATGGAGTTTTGGTTCCTTCTTGCCGTCACCTCTGGCTTGCTTAGTTGGGGTCACATAATTTCCAGGGATATCGTTGACTTAATTGCTAATGATTGCACAGACACTGTTTAAACTGAACTGAGATGATGACATCACTGAATTCAATGATGAACTGCCTTTAACTGTCATTTTGCATTATTGACACACTGTTTTCCTAATTAATGTTGTTCAGTTGCTTTGACGCAATCTTTTTTGTCTAAAGCGCTATATAAATAAAGGTGACTTGACTTGACTTGACCTGTATTTACCACCATTTGTTTTTCGTGTTTCAGTGTTTTTATTTTCTGTTTCTTCATGGACCATTTCACTGTCGTCACCCTGGTCTTCCTTGAGCAGAGAGATTGCACACTCGAGGAACACCTGGATGAACTCCTCGGTCTCGCCAAACATACCAGCTGAGACTGAGCTGAGAGGAAGCAGTAGATATGGGGGCCGTTCACATATCAAGCCTAAAAACGCGTGGAAAGCGCTAGGCGCGCCGTTTTCTCTTTCATTCCAAAGCGCTCGGGCAGTTGCGCCTCTGAGGCGTCTGTCTAGGCTAAGCAACCATGACGTGCTCTCTTCATGAAGACTCGGAAATAAACAAAAAAGGATAAACGGATTTGCATCTCTAAAAATCGCTTGCACTAGCTATGCTACTAAATTTATTTCAAAATGGCAATCCATGTGATCAGCAGTTCCTTCATCTTAGCTGAGCTTTCAACGTTGTTACGGGAAAGGATGAAGCTGATTGGTTAGTTCTTGTCACATGACCCGCGGTGCGCTTGCGGCATTCTGAAAAGTTGAAATGTTTTTAACTCGAAGCGGTGCGGACGCGCCTGGAATTATGAGCGCGCATACTGCACGCCTACATGGGAAATAACGAATTTGACGAATTTTTAACGAATCTTATATTCAAAGATCTACTCTTCCGCCATCATTTTCTGTCTGTCCTGTCTCCCACTTCTAAAGCCTGGATTCTACCTCTGTCCTTCGACCCACTGACTCCACCTTCGCTCATAGCTCCATTGTCTCCACCATGGTTCATTATCCCACTGGCTCCACTGGGCTCTCTCATCCCATTGACTCTGCCTTGATCAGTCATCAACCCTCCATTGCTACTGGAGTCCAATCCGCCAGCTTCACTTCATCCGTCTGGCTCCACAGTCCTCTGTTGCACCCTGGCTCTGCCTTCCCTGTCTCCACCCCTCCACTCCTCCTCCACTGGCGTCATCTCCATCAGTTGGCCCCCTTGAGTCGTCAGCCCTTCCTCCACTCCCTCCATTCACAACACCGTGGAGAATATCTCTAGCTGTGGCCTGGGCTCCTTCTATCATAGCTCCTCCCTGGCTCTTACCTCGGTCATTTCCACCCTGGACTCCATTTGTCATCCTCCGCATCTTCTGTCCTCATCAACCTCCACCAGTTTTTAATGTCAAATATTAAGTCAACAGCACTTGCTTGGAATTACCAAAAATAATTGATTAAATCGGTGGATTATTTTTATTTTTTCCGCCAATTCATTGACAAGGACGGTGACAATGATTATTATGAGCATTGTGTTCTACAAAGGGGAAAGTGTAAAATAAACGGATAGATTGATTGTTTGACTCCTAGTTTTCCCTAATCCCTGGCCAAACTGCAGAATCACTGGCCATTCAGTCCAACTAAGGGTACATTTCATCTAGAAAAAGTGATACCTGTGCATACCCTCTATATGAGGTTTTGTTACCTACAATGCATTTTGAAAGAGTACATAAAGTGTTCACTTGCCAAAACTCTATTTCCCAAACAATAGGGAGTTAATTAGTGTGCTTGAGCTTGAGCAAGAGATGCAGTTTGTCTTATTAATAAAAGTCCTTTTTTTTTTTTTATTTGTGCACAAAAAGTACAGTATTCTCATGGCCTTGTCTTATGGGTTTGGAACGGCAGGAGGGTAAATAATTAATGACAGAATTTTTGATGGAACTAACACTTAAAAGTGTAATCCACTAAATGTATGCTACAGTTTAAATGCAGGCTATGAAGAATAAATCAACATGGCGTGCATTGTGTCCTTTAATAAAGGAATACGCCTCAAAATACTCTGCATTTACTTTTCTTTGAGTTGGCAATGCTGTTTATACACAGAAACTGTCACAGTGTCTGGGTTGTTGTTCCCCGGGGTTCCACTAGATGTCCTCCTTCTCACGGTGTCTGTCCCAGATCACTTCCTGTTCCCTTATATGGTCACCTTCCTCCCTGTTGCGTAATTGATTGTTCCCCCCACCTGTCTCCTGTTTCCCCATTATCCTTCTGTGTATAAATACCCAGTCTGTCTTAGTCTGTGTTACGGAGTCCTTGTTTAATGTTATGTATTATTCATGTCCGTCAACTCTCGTCTTGCCTTGCTCTGCCTTGCCTTGTGTTCGTGTCTTGTTGTATGTGGATTGATGTTTTGGTTTCGACCCCTGCCTGGACTGTTTACCCCTCTGGATTATCCCTTGAAATAAATCATACTTACCTGCAATTGGTTCTCGTCGTGTTTCAAGCGTCTCGTAACGTGACAGAAGGACTCCGTCACAACAGAGAACCAGCGGTATGTCTACTCATGCCTCATCCCCAGCCACCGAGCGGGACAGAGGCGGTTTTGAGGGAACTCGCCTGGTGGTTTTCCGGGGGACCAGGGGAGGTCGCCGAGGAGGAAGTGGTCGAGAGGAGACTCGTCATTGCTCTCAACCATGGCCTCCCTTTGACCCGGGGCTCGTGTGGGATGGATCAGAGCCACCCTCTCACCATGGCGAACGGAGAGGTGAGAGGAAGCACACACCCTCCATGGTAGCGCCACAACCCAAGATGGCCGCCAGCCCAGCTCCACAGCACCAAGTGGTCGCTAGCCCAGCACCACAACACAAGATGGCCGCTGACCCAGCGCCACAGCACAAGATGGCCGCCAGCCCAGTACCACAACACAAGATGGCCGCTGACTCATTCTTGGATTATTTCGCTACACTATCAAGGATCCTAGTGGTTCCCAAGACGGTTCATGTCATGGCTGCTGAGCCAGCGCATCAGCACAAGATGGCCGCCAGCCCAGCGCCACAGCACAAGAGGACCGCCAGCCCAGCGCCACAGCACAAGAGGACCGCCAGCCCAGCGCCACAGCACAAGATGGCCGCCAGCCCAGCGCCACAGCACAAGATGGCCGCCAGCCCAGCGCCACAGCACAAGATGGCCGCCAGCCCAGCGCCACAGCACAAGATGGCCGCCAGCCCAGCGCCACAGCACAAGATGGCCAACTCAACGCCTGAGTCGCCAGTCCAGGTACCACCGACTCACCGTCATAGAGGACGGAGGACGAGGAGACGGGCACCTACCGTTCCGCAAGGCCTGGAGAATGTTCCCGAGCGGACCGCTGTCGTCCCCGAGGACTTTCCCGAGCGGGCCGCCTCCGTCCAGGAGAATATTCACGCTGTCGTCTCCGAGGCCGTGCCCGAAGCCGAGGCGGTGCCCGATGCCGAGGCGGTGCTCGTTCCTGTTCTGGAGGCCGAGGCGGTGCCCGAGGCTGTTCCCATTGCAGTTACCGGGGCAGTGCCAGAGGCTGTTCCGGAGGTCGAGGCGGTGCCCGACGCTGTTCCAGAGGCCGAGGTGGTGCTCGATCCTGTTCTGGAGTCCGAGGCGGTGCCCGAGGCTGTTCCCATTGCAGTTACCGAGGCGGTGCCAGAGGCTGTTCCGGAGGTCGAGGCGGTGCCCGACACTGTTCCAGAGGCCGAGGTGGCACCCGATGCCGAGGCAGCGCCCGATGCCGAGTCGGTGCTCGATGCTGTTCCGGAGACCGAGGCGGTGCCCGATGCCGAGGCGGTGCCCGATGCCGAGGCGGTGCCCGATGCCGAGGCGGTGCCCGAGACTGATCCAGAGGCCGAGGCTGTGCCTGATGCCGAGGCTGTTCCCGAGGCGGTGCCTGATGCCGAGGCTGTTCCCGAGGCGGTGCCCGATGCAGTTCCCGAGGCGGTGCCCGATGCTGTTCCCGAGGCCGAGGCTGTTCCCGAGGCCGAGGCTGTTCCCGAGGAGGTGCTCGCTGCTGTTCGAGAGGCCGAGGCGGTGCCCGATGCAGTTCCCGAGGCCGAGGCGGTGCCCGATGCAGTTCCCGAGGCGGTGCCCGATGCAGTTCCCGAGGCGGTGCCCGATGCAGTTCCCAAGGCCGAGGCTGTTCCCGAGGAGGTGCTCGCTGCTGTTCGAGAGGCCGAGGCGGTGCCCGATGCAGTTCCCGAGGCGGTGCCCGATGCAGTTCCCGAGGCGGTTCCAGAGACTTTGGCGGTGACCACGAGGACGTGGTGGTCGTCCGCTCCGCCCTGGTGGACTCTGGCGGTGACCACGAGGACGTGGTGGTCGTCCGCTCCGCCCTGGAGGGCTCTGACTTTGACCACGAGGCTGTGGTGGTCGTCCGCTCCGCCCTGGAGGGCTCTGACTTTGACCACGAGGCTGTGGTGGTCTTCCGCTCCGCCCTGGAGGGCTCTGACTTTGACCACGAGGCTGGGGTGGTCTTCCGCTCCGCCCTGGAGGGTTTCGACTTTGACCACAAGGCCGTGGTGGTCTTCCGCTCCGCCCTGGAGGGCTCTGGCCTTGACCACACGGCTGTGGTGGTCATCTGCTCCGCCCTGGTGGACGCCTCAACATGTCCTTCATGGATTTCTGTTTTGTGTTTTTTGAGTTCTGTTATGTTTCTGTCTGTTCCCTTTAGTTTGTCTGGCCCTCCTTCCCTCCCCCTGAACCTCCTCCGGTCCTCCTCCCTCCTGGTATCCCTGTTTTATGGTTACATTTCTGGTGTTTGTCCCCCATGTGTTCCTTTTCCGGCCCTCCGTCCCTCCCCCTGAGCCTCCACCTGTCCGCCTCCCTCCTGGTCTCTGTGTTGTGTTTCGTCTTGGAGCGTCTGGGAGCCGCTCCGTAGAGGGGGGGTACTGTCACAGTGTCTGGGTTGTTGTTCCCCGGGGTTCCACTAGATGTCCTCCTTCTCACGGTGTCTGTCCCAGATCACTTCCTGTTCCCTTATATGGTCACCTTCCTCCCTGTTGCGTAATTGATTGTTCCCCCCACCTGTCTCCTGTTTCCCCATTATCCTTCTGTGTATAAATACCCAGTCTGCCTTAGTCTGTGTTACGGAGTCCTTGTTTAATGTTATGTATTATTCATGTCCGTCAACTCTCGTCTTGCCTTGCTCTGCCTTGCCTTGTGTTCGTGTCTTGTTGTATGTGGATTGATGTTTTGGTTTCGACCCCTGCCTGGACTGTTTACCCCTCTGGATTATCCCTTGAAATAAATCATACTTACCTGCAATTGGTTCTCGTTGTGTTTCAAGCGTCTCGTAACGTGACAGAAACAAGCACACCCTTCACCATTTAAATGGCACATAACAAATATGTTCCACTGTTGTGGCCACTTACCAAAAAAAAAAGAAGCTCAACCAGCTTCACCAGAAAGATCATGCTGGTCAACACTCACATGTTGTTTGGACAGATATAGTCACTGGTAAGAGCTGTGCAGAACCACTAGAACAGTTAATTCAATTATCAAATATCTCATACAATACATGTATCAATTATATGTAAATAATGCATACAGGTTTTTATGTTTTTCATAAAGTTTCTTGCTTGATGACCCATTTGAATCAGAAGAATCTTAGTGTATCAATTTATTCCACAATCCAAATCACAAAAGCACAAATGTGAGTAATCCAAAACAGAAGTCAAAAATCTGGGTAATGAACAGAAAGTTGTATAGAAGATTGTATCAGAGAGCGGGTGAAGTTGCTTCTTTGGCTGCTAAAGTCACAGATGTCGCAGATGTCCTATAAAATCTCTGTGAAACAAACCTTATAGAATCACACATGTACTCACAAACATCATCTTTTAAGTTAAGTTATTAAAAGTGTTTGTGCTCCAAATCATTTTCTGGAATCAATCAGTTTTGATTCATCCAAAACAAAACAGCTTTTCTTCTCTTATTATGGGCCAAGAACAAACAGAAGATTTGAAGAAAGTGCCCTATTAGCAGTTTTTATTATCATTATTATTTATTTGATGGGTTTCTTGGAACTGTGCTTTTCTGGACTTTCATTTGCTGATCCGCACCAGCACGCTCCATGAGTCCTTATGAACCCCAGTTCAGAACTGAAAAGCAATACAAGCAATATAATAAGACAAAACGCTCCCAAGACACATACTGATTCTCAGTAAAACTATGGGCTGTTTATTTAAATAATAACACTTAACTAGCATTCATTGTGAAGGGAGTGTGTGGGAAAAGAATCAGTTATATGGTAGACATGATTACCATTTATTTGGTCTCCTGAGGGCATCTCTCTCCACTTCTTTATATTCCTGTGCTGTTAAAACGTCTCTGGGCTCTCTGTTCAGCTTCTCTTGGGTTCGATACATGCCACTATATGGGTTAAACAGGGAAAAGTTAAACATATGTGATATGTTAGTCCAGCGGTACTGTCTTGATCAACTTGAGAACTTTATGGAGTGTTTATGGCATGACGTGAGAATGGATTTCACTTACATTAATCATGCAACTTAATTAATCTTAACACATACTTAACCCTGTCATACAGCCTCTAACCTGTCAACATGATCAAACCTTCTCTGGGAATCTTCAACATGTCTTTTATCATCTTCATCTACATGCCTAAATACTCACTGGCTGAAGCAGCTTGAACCTGATTATCCAATTTTTTTAAGAAAAATAATTTCAAAATAATCAAATATTTTATTCATCCCTCAATCATCAATGTATGTTTGATCACTTAATTTACATTACGAGCTATCAGATATTTCATGTTAATTTTTTGCAATATAAATATCAGCGGCTGCACCAAACTGTTTTTGCTCAGGGACTCTGAATAAAATTGATGTGTCTACTTGATTATGAGTTCCTCTATGAGCTATAATGATGTATCAAATATGATAATAATAAAAACTAAAAACTCATATGCAAACCTTTTTCTAAAGGCTCAGTAAACTGTTACATTAAAATTAAAAAAGTGATGTTACATCACGTTACATTTAAAATATGCAATTCTTCTGACTATTATTTGATATGTCCGGCTTTATGGGGTTAAAAGTTTAAAAAAAAAAATTGTTCAGTGTTGCATTTAAAATCTGCAAATCTAATACAAATATAAAACAAATTACACTAAAAATTTAAATGGGCACAACACGTTTCTAAAAGCAATTAGTGTTGCTGGTAGAGGCTGCATTTTGTGCAGCACTTAGTCCAATTTGACTTCATCTCCTTTAGCCGAAGAATCATTTTGGAGTCATTAATTTCATCCAGAAATCCACCTGCTTGTCTCTGTTTCCTAAGCAACCCACAAATAGCTCATGTTGCTACATTACTTCTTTGTTCGCTCTGGCTGGCTAATTTGGAGTTCTTTGTGCAGCAGGGCATTTCTCAGGGACTCAGTCTCTCTCTCTTCATCCATTAAGTCTCTTTGAAGGCAACCGCTGGTCCCTCCCGGTGTCTCACAGAAGGCCTTGTGTAGGAGCAGCAGGAGAAATAGATTAGTCCATTGTTTTTTTTATTTTTGCTTGTGGTCGGGGATGTGGTTGTAAGCTGGTGTGACCAGATAATTGGATGCATTATATTTGGCTGAATGCAAAAGAATTAAAGTAACTGAGCGAGCTTACCCATCTCTCTCTAATATCGTCGAAAGCAGTGGGTGGGTCATCCAGACATAGGAATTCTCTGACTGCCTCACTTCAGTAGAAAGAAAGCAGTGTTACTCTCTTACCTCATGGTTTTCCGTTAAAATGTGACATTAGTATATACATACTTTGAGTTCTGCAGATGAAAGAATGCCATACAGGTTTGGAACAACATGAGGGCGAGTAAACCATGACATATAGCGTAACGTAAGTACCTAATTCTCACTTCTTTATGAGCAATCAGGTTTTGGAGAAAGTTTTGAAGGCCCAGTTGTCTCTCTTCTAGAAATTCAGCGCTGAAGTTCTTGAACCAACGCTTGGGTGGAAGGGTAAAGTTAAACGAAGGAAAGGCCTCCTTCAGCTGAAAACACACACATAAAGAGTCACCCTCATCTAAAAGAAGGAAATTCTAAGAAAAGCTGCGCATGTCTCCATTACTGCACTGTCAGCTGACATGAGTCACCTGTGCCTGACCTTGTCATGTAGCCGAGAAAAGTCTGTGTATCGTCTAAAAATGTGCCAGCTCTCTTCTGGTGCACGCTTCACTAAGATCTTGTAGACCTGAGAAGAGCAAAAAGGGAACATCATGTCCTCTTTATCACTAAAAACTGCCTTTGAATCATTTACCAACTCTTTCCATGTGATTCTTAAAGGGATAGTTCCCCTAAAAATCACAATTCTATCATTTACTCACCTTCAAGGCTTTTGTTCATCTTCGAAACAAGAATAAATGTCTTTATAATGAAACATGACCATTTTAAATGCAGATTAAACAGATTTAGTTTAGGTTTTTATTCACATATAAACAACTGATTAACGCACATTGATTCATATGGATCATATTTACAATGTTTTTATAAGCTTAAAGTTTCAGTTACATGGACTTCCAATGGACAGACAGAAATCTCTCAGGTTTCATAAATATCATAATTTGTGTTCTGAATTCAAGGTTTCGGAACGACATGAGGCTGAGTTCATTTTTGGGTGAACAATGCCTTTTTATTTAGGTTTGTTTGAAACAAAGACACAAAATGACTTTAGAAGACATTGTATGATACGTTTATGATGCTTTGTTTCCTTTTAAAGTGTGAAACTCTAGATCCCATTTTCTTTAAATGCAAGTATAATAATATTATTATTATTAATATTGTGTTTCACACAGAATAAACAAAGACATGCGGGTTTGGAACAACATTAAATGATGAGAGCCCACACTATGCAGGTGCCAGCTGCGAGGGAAGGAGAGAGACACCTGCGACCCTCTCTATTCCCACCTTTTTGTCTTTTCTTACATCTCTCTCCCTCACTCTCTCTTCTCTGTCTCCTTCTTTCTCTTTTGACACACATTCCTGTTACCCAGTGTCAATCCCTGTTGCCCAGTGTTTTATTCATGTAATTAAATTGTATTTTACTTCTTAAAAATAAAAGTTATGTCACTGTTTTTATCAGTTTTGTTTGGTCCATCATTTATGCTAAATCACAGTAATAGATAGACATTCACAGTTATGTACAGTAATTCTACAGCTGCTTACTGCTAAATTACAGTAATAGACACTAATTTCACAGTTAAATACATGAATTCTACAGCTGCTTACTGCTAAATTACAGTAATAGACACTAATTTCACAGTTAAATACATGAATTCTACAGCTGCTTACTGTTAAATTACAGTAATACATAGACACCAACTGTAATTTCACAGTTAAATACATTAATTCTACAGCAGCTTACCGCTAAATCACAGTAATGCGATGTCAGAATTACTGTGAAGTCACAGTATACAGCTGTCATTTCACAATAATTTACTGTAAAAATGTTACAGTAACTTACTGTGAAAGTCATGCAATTATTAACCTGCAATTTATTGTAAATTTACAGTCAAATAATTAACAGTGTAGAGTTCCCATTTTGGAGAGAAATATGGCCATATTAAAATATGAACAACAGACAATCTAATATAAATTCATGACAGCAGAGTGAAAAGAACTACAAAGAAGAAAATCCTTACTGTAAACTTGGTCTTTTCCTCCATGACCTTATATCCAAGCAAGGTGACCTTGAGTGTCCTTTCTTCACTGCTTTCTCTGCAAAATCCATTTCTGTAATACTCCATCGCGTTCCCTCTCCTTACAACATCCGGACTGAGGTTCTGGTAAAACATGCTGGATCTTCTGCAATGGACCCGGTGAAGAGAAAAGAGTCATATGTTAGCAGAAGTTGACTGAATGTCATCTTCTGCATTCCTCACTTTTAAGAGAAGTGAATCAGGTCACAAATGAGACACAACCAAACCACACCTTCTCAATTTTAAAGTCATTTGTATTTGCACGGTACGGTAAAGGTGGATCTACAAAAACCTTGCATTAAAATTACAATGTTTTCACCCCTTTATTTCAAATTAGCTACATTTTATTACAGTTATATGAAACAGTGTTGCAGAATCATGTAGCATCTGAGAATTGGTCTGAGAAAAACAATGACAAATTATTATTTTTCTTTTATATAGTCAAGTATTTAATTAATGAAGAATTAAAACTGGTCCATTCTTCCTCGATGCTGTTTAATGACTGGTTTTGCAACACCATCAGAATTCCCAAATCACTGCCTTTGTTTTGCATTTTATTATTAGGTGTGGACAAATAGTGAACACATCACTACTTTGCTCCTTCGGGACATCCTGCTGCAGGAGTCAGTGCTAGGCGCTAGATGGCGCCATTGGCACAAGTCCTTTTTAAAACTGCATTTAAATCAGTCTGTAAATAAACGAGAAATCTCCATCGTGTTACATCATTTATTCGGCAGTTCATTACTGTATTTAATGATAATCTAGCCATTTTGTTTATGATATGTTAGCTATTGAAAGTCAGTGTCTGGTATGAATATGGAGTGGCATATGTGGCAATAAAATATCTAGAAATCAGTCGAAATTTTATCTCAGTATTTTCTAGAATGCATTACATACTTGATTTTGCTAAATGTATTAGAATTGTGATGTAGTTTTGGTTGTGTGTTTGTGTGTGTAGGCATAACAGACAGAAACATCTGCATTTCATTCTGCATAAATATATTTAAATATGAACTATAAAATACCTCAGCAGTTTCAGTCTTTAAATAATATTATATATTATTAATATATATCAATAACTTTTCTTAATCTCATTGGGGTTTTTTTCCAGTTCCGTCTTTATAAATAATGTGTGTAGTATTACATTGCACAAATGATATTCAGAATATTTGTTTTTCCCCTAAATCATTGTTTTTAGGCGACTTTAATAATTAATGCTATTGCTAAATGATATCAAGAATAATTTAAACAATATCACAAACAAGAATGTGTTTTCTGATTCGTTTACATCGCAACTGATATTCAAAAGTCACAACTTGTGCAATATTGCTTTTATAACAACAGTATAACATTATAATAATGATGATGGTTATGTAAAAGCTATTACTGAGTAAGACACAGTATTAGACATACTATTTCCAGTTACTTATTTTTGCTGAACCAGTAAAACAGTTCTAAACAAAGCCAAGGTAAGTGTTTTGGTTCAAAAACATTTTACGTTGTGCTTCTTTGAAAGTGTGTTCACATCCCGATAGCAATCAATAAGTTAAGTGATCTACTTACATTTTTATTTATTTCGTCTATGGAAGGCGTAGGACCATAAAATGTTTTTCCAGTCATATTTCGAGGGCTATGATAGGCCATCTTAACTGTCCAACTGCAGTTTTCGAGTAACATTTCTTTTACTGTCTATGGTAACATCCAGTAGCACTGAATCAGTGCTGACAGTCGCTTGTCGCCATCTACTGGCGAAATCATGCAATTAGCAAAAAAAAAAAAAAAAAAAAAAAAACAGACTGCACGGATAAAAATAAATAAATTAAGATGGCATTCTTTCTTCCACAACTGATGTAACTTTTTATATATATATATATATACAGTACAGACCAAAAGTTTGGACACACCTTCTCATTCAAAGAGTTTTCTTTATTTTTATGACTATGAAAATTGTAGAGTCACGCTGAAGGCATCAAGGGCTATTTGACCAAGAAGGAGAGTGATGGGGTGCTGCGCCAGATGACCTGGCCTCCACAGTCACCGGACCTGAACCCAATCCAGATGGTTTAGGGGTGAGCTGGACCGCAGACAGAAGGCAAAAGGGCCAACAAGCATCTCTGGGAACTCCTTCAAGACTGTTGGAAGACCATTTCAGGTGACTACCTCTTGAAGCTCATCAAGAGAATGCCAAGAGTGTGCAAAGCAGTAATCAAAGCAAAAGGTGGCTACTTTGAAGAACCTACAATGTGACATATTTTCAGTTGTTTCACACTTTTTTGTTATGTACATAATTCCACATGTGTTAATTCATAGTTTTGATGCCTTCCGTGTGACTCTACAATTTTCATAGTCATGAAAATAAAGAAAACTCTTTGAATGAGAAGGTGTGTCCGAACTTTTGGTCTGTACTGTATATACCAAATAACTTACTCCTGTACATTGCATTTCCAGTACTATTAAATTTAAACTAATTTTTTGCATTTAGCAGATGCTTTTATCCAAAGCAACCTACAGTGCATTCAGGCTATCAATTTTTACATATCATGTGTTCCCGGGAAATCAAACCCCCAACCTTGCGCTTGCTTGCTTGCTAGCGCAGTGCTCTACCAGTTGAGCTACAGGAACACTATGGAACAACACTATACTTACAGTATACAGAATGAGCAATAATGTAACTCAGATACTTCCTCTCCCACTGTGCCAAGAGCAAAAACACTTCCTATTACCAAGAAAATCAGCTCCATCCTCTGCATGACAGCTAGTTATCATCACTGAACCCAGAACCACAGCCAAAGTAGATTACATGAGGAAGGAATTTATTTCTATTACAAGTCGGCATACATTTCTTTAAGTTTCTGTTTTTATATATAACAGGCAGGATGCAGTGCCATATTACTGTGAGTTTGGAAAAATCTCTTGGGAATTCCCTTTTACATCATACTGGAATAACCCAGGAAGCCTGCATGGGCCAAAAACGTCAGACTGACGTCTTTGACCATTTTAAACAGTTCAAAGAAATTCAAAATCGTGGACGATTAAACATATATTATATTTAACTGAACTTTTATAAACATACAAATAAATGAGCAAACACAATAGCAGTCGAAACTGTGTATCGTGTATACAATTTCACAGCAAACGTCCAGTTAATTATATTTTCAGTTTGAAAAGTTAGGAGTTATGTCAGAGACAGTTTGGTTATGTGTAAAAGTTATTATATGCTTAATGACAACAAAAATAATTATTATACCAAAAAAAAAGCTTTTCACACGTCACAATAACCGGAAGCTGAAGTCACAGTCGTCTTGTGATGATCGGCGTTGTTGTTGTTGTTTTTTAACCTACCTGTGTTCCGGGAAATCCCGCCCCCTACAACAGTATTGGCTGTAAGGGTTTATAAGTCGTCTGCGATTGGCTAGTTGAGATGTCATTCATCTATCCCCATGTCAAGGGCGGGACTACACGGGTGGTTACATTCACACACACACACACACGCACGCACGCACGCACGCACGCACACACACAAAACAAAACGTTGCGGTTTTAGTCCGACCCACTCATTCACGCACCTGCGAAATATTTACCGAGCGGTCAGCCACCACCACCACCACCACGCTTCGTAATCGATAAATGTCAAACTGCTGTGATTTTATTTGGTTTTGGCGGTAATTTGCAGTTTGTTTTATGGCATGATATAAAATGCGTTGTTCGGATTGGGGGCGTGTCTCCAAGCGCGATCCGTAGGAAACATTCCTTTTCCAGGGATATTTTTATTACATAAATTAGTAACGTTGATCCCCTAACCGCCTGTCTCTTGGTAGTGTGGATTAGACTGCATTCACAACATGTGAGTTCGTATTGACTCTATCTGTGAGGGTTTTAAGCTGTAGCAGCGCGCTTTCAGTTCTCCTTTCCACTGAAGCTGAACGGGCCCCGTCTCGTCTCATAATATCCTCAAACATGGAGCACGCCGGCTGCGTCAACATCTGCAGTCTCACCAGCACCTTACCGGTGATCCCGTACCGGAAACTAACGGACCTGCACTACATCAGTAAAGGCGGCTTCGGGACCGTGTTCAGGGCGCAGCACAGCGACTGGCGCACCACGGTGGCGATCAAGTGCTTGAAACTGGATTCACCGGTTGGTGAGAGGTGAGTTGTCTTCCTTATTCGCTTAATGCACGATGATTGCTGGGCTTTTATGCGCTCTGATGGTTTATGTCTGGTATGGCCACAAATGCTGGTTGTTGCAGGTTTTTAGAAAGGTCACTGATCTGAACTACTATGCAGCACTTACGTACATACATTAAGTATGCGGTCAAACAGTTTGCATTAAAAGTAACGTTACTGTATGTTCGGAGACGACGTTTGAATGTATTTTCAGTTGGGATGTGGTGGGCCACGAGCTAATTTGGGACAAACGCTGTCTGTTTTGTGATAATAAGCACCGAGTTACAGCTGAGAAGTTTCTAAGATCATGAAAAACCTGCAAATGTCATGGGATGTCATTTCCAGACCCGAAAAAGACATGTGAAGAAGTGAAAAAAAAAATAGAAAAAGAATAAAAATGAAAATATTTAAATGAAAACTTAAGGTAATAGTTCACTTAAAGATGTCATCTTTTACTTGTGTATTTGTATTTAATAATTTTTTCATCTGTTGAGCACTAAAGGAGAATTTAAAGACAATAGCTGTATCATAACGTTTATCTATGTTTTTAGAGATTTTATTTGTCCAGAATCATCCTAAATTGGATAATTAATGTTAAAAGTGGGGCAAATGAGCATCTATGTTGGCCTCTATCACTCAGTGATAGTTTGTCATCATTTTTAACTCATTTTAAGACTTTTGTTCATCATCGAAACACAAATAACATTGTCAAGAAATTGTAAAAGTTATCCATATGAATCCAATTTTATTAACTTTTTTTAAATGCAAGAGTTTTGGGTGACTTTAAGCTGGTTTCATTGAAAATCTGTTAATTTGTGTTTTCGAAAGATGAACAAAAGTCTGTGAGGTGAGAAACTACGCCCAAATCTTAATTTTTTGGTGAACTACTTTAAAAACCGTATAATTTCACTTTAATTGTTAAATGTAATCTTTAGCAAATGCCGAAATTACATTTATAGCTTTAGACAGTTTACAACAACATTGAGGTTAATAAACTCACTTATAGCATTTATAGCTTAGCATGTTTAATTTTCAATGCATTCAGAATACATTTTAATTTTAGTCTCATCAGTTATTATGAAAATAATAACCAGCTTATCAGTATTGTCCAGAAATGCAATATTGTGTATGTTAATATTAAATATAATTTGAATATACTCTTTAGCCTTTAAAAAGGAAACTGAAGCACCATAAAAGTATCTTAATTTATGAACTGTTCCAAGATGTCAAGATTTTAACTGAACGAAGTTCATGGCAGAATGGATAATGCAAGGCATAAATGAACAGTTTGTGTAAATTTATTGGTCAAAAACTGTGGGAAACCTGGCAGGTAATAACTTATACTGCATTTCATGCGGTTGTATGAAAGAGAAACCCATTCATCTTTTTTCAGGGAGAGAAACTGTTTATTGAAGGAAGCTGAGGTGCTTCACAAAGCTCGATTTAACCACATCATCCAGATCTTTGGGGTTTGTAATGAGCCCGAGTTCTTCTGCATTGTGACTGAGTACATGACCAACGGATCACTGGACGAGCTCCTGCATGAGGTATTAATGTACAAACAGCATTCCTTTTACATGACGTACTTCATTTATTCTGGAAGTGTTAGTGTAATAGTTCACTTTGAGTTTGAGTAAAGCGCAGTTTCACTTTCTGCTTTATGGCATAAAGGTTCTTGAATGTTGACTTCTATCTGTTCTTATTGCGTTACAGAAAGATATGTACCCAGCGGTGGCCTGGCCATTGAGGCTGCGTATTCTTTATGAGATCGCTTTAGGAGTTAACTTCCTTCACAACATGACACCACCCCTTCTGCACCATGACCTTAAAACTCAGAACATCCTGATGGATGGGGAGTACCATGTTAAGGTCTGCTTGAGCTCCGTACCCCATTTTATTACACTTTCACATGTGTTTGGATGCATTTGTAGATCTAGTTTCCTGGAACTTGCAAATGAAAGCAGTTCATAGTAAATACTCATCCTTTTGAATTATGCCTTAACATGTCATCATTTATATGGATTTGGGAAAAAAACATAATTGTTCATTATTTTGTCTCTGTGAGGTCTGTAAACCTTTATACTATTTTAAAGGGATAGTTAGCCCCAAAATGAAAGTTCTACCATAATTTACTAACTGTCATGTAAATTCAACCTTACTTTGACTTTGAATTGACTTCATTCTGTGAAACAGGAGATATTTTCAATAATGTACTGGTCACTCTTTAACTTGGGACTGGAGCTCTAAAGCTTAAAAAATTACATAAATGCACCGTAAAAGTATCATGGAAGTGCTGTAATTAAAGTTTTTTAAAGCCATAGAATTGCTTTGCATGGGGAGTTGACTGACATTTTTTTAGTTGTTATTCACTAAAAAGTCTTGACTTGCAGCCTTTAAAACCTATGTCTTCTTTTATTGTAATTGGAAATGGATAAAAAAAAATGCTAGCACAACATTTTGTTTCTGTTGTTTTGCAAAAAAAGTAAAAAAAAAAAAAAAAAGGTGGTTAGAAATGGTGTTGAATGTAGTACAGTGGTGCCATTTTTGTATCTTGACAGACACCATTGAAAACCTTTTTTTTTTTTTTTTTTAATTCAACCATTAATTAGCATATATTTTGAAAGTATGTAATATATTTGGTCACACTTCAGTTTGGGGACCAATTCTCTCTATTTAGTGACCATTAACTATAATTTTAGCTTCTGTAAACTCTAATAAGCAACTCGATAATAGTGAGAGTTGGTTTCTGAACTAAAGTGTTTGCTTATATTTTGTGATTTCACATTGGATTTTCTGATCTAATGTGCATCTTATATATCTGTGTTTGTGAATAGATCGCTGATTTTGGCTTATCTAAATGGCGCCAGCTCTCGATCACTAAAGGGTCCAGCTCCAAACCTGCCGAAATGGGAGGCACGGTCATCTATATGCCACCTGAGGAGTACGAACCTTCCAAAAACCGCAGAGCTGATGTCAAATATGACATGTACAGGTCAGTTTCTGTAGATTTGATAAAGCTTCCAGTTTTGACCGGATGGGGGAACTTCTTGTTTTGCTAATTATTTCAACTACTTGCTTTTAATGTACGGCTCTCTCTCTCAGTTCCTGTATTTTCTTGAGGGGGCATCCCCTTAAAACGTTCAGATCTCCTTATTGCACCATGGCCCGAGTCTAATGCTGACTCAGCAAAATTCCTGTCAGATGAGGGAAAGGTCAGGAAATTAAAAGGGGTCATCAGATACAGCATGCACTTTTACAAGTTGTTTGAACTGAAATGTGTGTTGGCAGTATGTGTACACCCAACTAACCTTTAATGATAAAGATCCACCCAGTGTTTTATTTTTATTTTTTCTCGTTAAATAATTTCCCCTTTCTTAAATCGAACTGATCTCAGATGCCTGTCTTCACGAAGCCACACAGACAAGCCCCTCCCACAATAGTTTGATTGACAGGAGTGTTTCAGCACAGACTGGACTGGTGTTTTACCTCAGACCGCCCTGAGTGAACGGTCATCAGTTTCACCGCAGGAGCAGGATGTCTCCGAAGCGATTGAGGTGTTTTGTTGTTGGATGTAATAATGAACATAGCAGTCGTCATTTACTTCTGAGGTCTGAGCCGCTCAAGACAAAGTGGATACATTTGTTTCTGAAGGGAATGTGCCCTTGATCTTCCTAAATGTGTTTATGTTCGCGTGACACATTCATGGTTCAGCTTTACCTTCAGAAGAAGCGAATGTAAGGTTTTTTAATGAATCTCTGCAAATTGCCTTTCCTAATAATGTGCTAATTAGCAAGTTTCACGATGAATGCGGCTAAAGTAAACAGTGCTTCAGAGAGTAGCTTGGAAGAAATGGGTGGGGTCAGCAGACCTCATTAACATTTAAAGCAGCATGCAAAAAAACGGCTTACTCTGAAAAGAGCTGTTTTTGAGGGGCTAAAAAATATTTTAGAGAAATTTTAACTAAACTATGTTACAGACTTTTCATTAAGACCCTAAAGGATCATATTAACTTGGCATCCGATGTCTCCTTTATAAAGTGATTTCTAGGCCTGGAAAAGTCATGAAACATTTTTTCTAGTTATTCTCTCCTTTAAAATATTTTATCATCTAGAAATCTATGAAATCCTTATCCAAGGCACAAGTGAAAAGTCATGGAAATTCATTGATTAACAGATGTGCAAACTCTTTGATTGGGAGGGAGGAATATAGCAGGACAGGATATTGGAAATTATAAAATACTTTACTAATTTTTCAGAACAAAGAGAAAGGCTGGGAAACAGAACATTTTTTTTTTTTATCAGTTTCTGGGTTTAATCATAGCTCACCAAAACTACCCATTAAAGAAGCCTTTATTTTGTCCTTAACTGCTATGGTCAAAAAAAGGGAAGTGGTTTAGAAACTAAATGTCAACCTGCCAGCGTCCCTGAGGTTTTGAGATCTTAGTCAGAGGGCATGTTGAAACTATTACACAGATAGGACAAGTGTGTGTTTTATCTCCAAAGGGGGATTGCCAGATGTGGATGCAGCAGTGAAACCGTTCTCTCATCTGTTCTGTGCTTCCTTTTTCAGTTACGCCATCATCATGTGGGAAGTGCTTTCAAGACGGATACCGTATGAAGGTAGGGTCCATCATGAATTAGAGAAAAGTGTATGTGTCTATGTGAGTCACATAGTTCACAAGTCTTATGTTCCATTCTGAAAAATGTTACACTCTTGATAAAAGTGTACAAGGCATTCTTTTCAATCAGATCTTTTCTGTGAATCTAGTGAACTGGTTTAAAAAAACGTTCATGAATCTGAGTATCAGTTCTTGGGTTAACGGTCTGAGTATTTTCTTAATAAAGCACAAATATAGAAATATGTTTACAGTTTGACTGTATGACATTTTTATCAACAGTCACATGAAAAGAGTATTTTCAAAGCATTTTAATAAAACATGCTAAAACTTCAGCCAAGATACGTAGGGTCATTTTAGATTTATTAATGTTTGATACTAATTATATTTGGGTTTTAAATTACTTTTTGAGCTGAATCCATCGAGTTGATTTAAGAGCAGATTCTTCTCTTTGTGTGTTTTAAGACAACAAAGTAGAGGTCGACCGATTCTCTCTGGTAACTAACTATTAACAAAGATTCTACCACAGTAAACTCCTTTACTGCTTATTTATAATTAGTTAGGGGTTTCTTAAAGGGGTCCTAGTGTGCTCTTTTAGAAAGTCTTGATTTTATTTTGGGGGTGTACTAGAACAGGCTCTTATACTAAGTTGTTCGAAAAACACATTATTTTTCAAATTTCTTATATTATTACAACATCTCTCTCCCCAGTCTGGAGTGAATGGCTCAAATAGTTCCTGTATCAAACGGAGGCCCGCTGTCTGAAATACTAGATGTGCTGTGATTGGTTAGCCGTCCCAGTGTGTGTTGTGATTGGCAGCACTCTGTGCCTGGTCAGGAAATGTCTTGCCCTTACCACAGCTGCTTGAGAGCTTCAGTGTAAATATTGCGTGAAAAACAAATCAGTTTGAGCGCGATTTGAACCCGGATGATTGTAACCAGTCTAAGTTTGTCTGGCTTGGGAAAGCTAGCGTGTCTCCGACTCGTTGCCTTCTCTAGTGCAGCTTAACTTAGTCTCCGCCTCAGACGTCATGCACACGGACCGTTGGCTAAACATCGGATGAATATGTGATGAATAAGTGGAAACACGTCAGGAGTGTTGAAGTCGTCATTGGATTGGTTGAATTCTATAGGATTTCTGGGAGACGTGTGTGTTGAGTTCGTTAACGTTCTGTCTGGAAAAAAAGATACTGTGGCGCCAAACCTGAGTGCTTATCAGGATCAAATAAATGCTGGATTTTGTGAAATATTTAAAGTTTGCGGCATAGAATCTTTAAAATATGAGTTTTTCACACTGGTCTGTTATTGTTGCAACATTTCCATGCCCCGAAACGTGCCGCTAAATAAAACGAACTGTGATTGGTTGTTTGACATGTCAGTCACATGACCCCATGGGCGGGGCTTGGCCAATGAAAGCTGTCATGGACTACAGACCTTCAGCCGTCAGTATTTGTGATATCAAAAATCACGGAAAATGTGCATTGTAGTCCACATGAGTCGTTCGTTATAGTTTTTGAAAAGTGTTGTCTGTTAAATAAAATATCTCCTTTGAAGTGGACTTTGAGCTTTGTAACTTTGCAGATCTTTTTTTTATGCTTAAACAGCAATATTACAGACTAACTAAAGTTGAAAAAGCATGATAGGACCCCTTTAAATTTATGTATGTGGTGGATTAAGGGATCTAGAATATGCTCATGCAGAATAAGGTATTAATATGAGCTTTATAAGTGCTAATAAACAGCCAGTGTGCTAGTAACAAGCATGCTAATAAGCAATTAGTTAATTTTGAGAGTTGGTCCCTAAACTACAGTGTAATGGCAAATGCTCTCATTTTCATTTAGTTTAGCTTGATGTACTAAAATGACTAAAACTTAAACGAAACTATGATTTTTTTTAAAAATAATAATTTAAAAAAAACAACGTAAAAAAGTTCAACAAAATTAGTAAAACTTCAACTAAAATTAAAATGAAAACTAAAATATACAAATAAAAACGTTGATAAAGTATACTAGAATTTTAAACTAACACAGCAAGCAGTGAAGTCAGAACATTGTGTAGCCCTACTCAACACTAAGCACATTTAGCTGTGTCATGTTTTTGATACAAAAAAAACGATGACACACATTTCCTCTCATGGACACTTCCTCCTCTATTTCATAAACTGCAGCAGCCCGTCTTTCCAGGCCACATTCCTCAGTTCTCTGATGCTTTCCTCTTGTTCTCTCTGTGAGCAGAGGCTACCAATCCCATGCAGATCATGTTCAGCGTTCTCCGTGGATCGCGACCCGACACGGGCCTGGACAGTCTGTCAGCAGACATCCCCAGCCGAGAGACCCTCATTAACCTCATGACCTGCGGCTGGACCGCCAACCCAGATGAACGGCCCTCCTTTCTCAGTGAGTTTCAGCCCACACCCAAACTTTGACCTTTCCCCTGCTTTTCGCAATCCCTATGAACTGGTTTGCTTCATGCTCACAATCCAATCCAATTATTTTAAATGTCAAACCACAATTTAGTCATTGGTCTTTACTGGCAATTTTTTTCATCTAATGATAAAATTTGGTGTTACAGACGAGTAGAAATGTTGAGTCATTATAAGTTTTCTCTTATAAAAACCCTGCATCATTTCAGGGCATTGAGGAAATGGCTGTGAATGGACAGAGAGCAGTGAGGTCATCTTCATGTGTCATTCATCTAGAATTAACCAGATAAGGCTTAATAAATCAGTAATTTCAGCAACCTGTGTGAAAGGCTTTGATGACTTTTTGAACATACTCCATTAACAATACACAATTATATTTCATAGTTAGCAGCAGGCTATGCTGAGTATGATCTTTTTTTAATGTGAAAGTAGTTTAAAATAAAAATGTAAACGGCACACAAGTCCACCTAAAATAGTGATATGGGATACACATCATGTCAGCTCTGATATGGTTAGCAGTTGAGAGGTGCGGTGATGATGTTCTTGTTTTTGTAGGCCAACCCGGAAGTTAGCATCACCCTTGTACCCTTGACAAAAACCCAATATGAGTTTTCCAATGGATTTTGGATTATTGTGGAAAATAAAATGTGTGATGAGCAGAAGTTTATAATTTTTTACACATGATAATCGTCACAAATGAACACAGCTTTTCTGAATGTTAAAATTAAAATTAAATAAAAAATAACATTTATGCATTTAGCAGACGATTTTATCCAAAGCTACTTACACTGCATTCAAGCTACCAATTTTCTCCTAACATGTGTTCCGTGGGATGTTGAAGTCTTAACACAATCAACCAATTGTCTGTGAATAAATTAAATGATTACCACCAAGCTTCTGACAGCTCTTTCAGTTTTTATAAAAAAAAAAAAAAATTGTATTTTTATGGTGTTATTTTATTGACAAATGTCGAGAGCGCATTGTTGTAGCGCAAAAGCACATTAATATAATCATGTACACGCTGCTTTCACCCAGAGAGAGTGTGCGCACTTCCCTACAATAATGCGGACTGCAGCTTTGATGAATTATTTTGTAGCTTAATAGCTGCTTTGATTGTCATGTTTTTACAGATTGTCTTATTGAACTGGAGCCCATGATGAGAAGATTTGATGAGATTGATTTCTTGGAAGCAGTGTTGGAAGTCAAACGAAGTAAGGTGAGTCTTTAAGGGTTAGACTGACATTAAAATAGACATTAAAATTAATTTGATTGCATCTTTTAGCTCTTAGGTAAGAAAAAAAAACAAAAACTTTTTATGTATTATAATTTTTCATGCATTCCTTCCCTCAGTATATGAGGCCATCAAGCTGTTGCTCATCGACTCAAAAAATTCAGGAAAAGATTGTGAAGGAACCAAATGTCCCTTGGCCAGTAAGTTACATTTTTTGTTTATATATAAATCCCGAGTTGTTCTGGTTTGTTGATGATTCAGTTTTTAAGTAGAGATAAGAGCAGTCTGGTGATCAGTCTTAATTTGTTCATGTTGCATGACAGGACAACAGTTCAACATCTGGATCAGGATCCTGCTCTTCCCAGGAAGCAGAAATGTCCCATCCAGGCTTCCTTACCATATCAAATCCCTCTCAAGGCAAGGACTCATTTCTTCTAAAAGCGATAGATCACCCCCAAAATGAAATTCTTCCATCATTTACTCATGGAAATAAATTCACAATTGGGCTTTTCACACTTGAAATAGTAAACCATGTGTCATAAAAAGAATCCTGGGTTATTTTGATTATATTTTTCAGACTTTAACTGGGTATAACTATTAATCCTGTGTTTTCATAAGATGGTGTTTCAGTCTTTACATTCCTAAACTCTGGGTTAACATTCTTATTTGGATATAAGTGGCCATGGACCACAAAACCATTCATAAGGGGCAGTTCTGTGAAATTGAGAATTTTACATCATACATTAAAGCTGAATAAATATGACTTCCATTGATATGTGGTTTGTTAGGATAGGACAATATTTGAATATGATTTTTACTTAATGTCCTAATGATTTTTGACATAAAAGAACAATCAATAATTTTGACCCATACAGTGTATTGCCACAAATATACCCATGCTACCTATGACTGGTTTTGGGGTCTCAGTGTCATTGATTGGTTGAATGAACGTACATAAATGATCTAGCATTGCAAATCCTCGTATTATATATTGCTGTATAAGGGCTCGACATTAACGCTTGTCCGGGACAAGTGGATTTTGTGAATGGGCAAATGAAAGAGAATTTTACTTGCCGACCGGACAAGTAACCTGATCAAAATTTTAATAACAAACAATAACTAGGGCACCACCAAAACATTGGCGAGAATGGTTCTGATTTTATTACTTTGAGTGTAAACGGTGACTAAGAATGGATAATTTATTGACAGTATCAAGGTCACGTCAGTTGAGGCTTTAGTTAAATAAACAAGTAATATTAACTGACTTGCATAATAGACACATTATGGATAGTTTTTGCTTCATTTCGCTAACAGAAATAGTTCTAAGCAAAGCCACAGCAGAACAGTCGCGCATCTCAGAACAACACACAACAGTCTTTCGTTACGAAATGATTCATTTTTGAATGAGTCATTGATTCAGTGAGCCCTTTATAAAAACGGTTACTTGCTTCATTTATTGAATGAATCAGCCATTTGAACGAATCAATTGAATCAATGATTCACTCATTAAGAGAGTGACTTGTCACCACCTACTGGTGGTTTAATTTCATATTTAAATTAAACAAAAAAACTTTCCCCCTGGACAAGTAACTTTTTTTACTTTGACAAGTGGAATGATTGATTTACTTGTCCAAAGGACAAGCTCATGTGAAAGCTTAATGTCAAGCCCTGCGTATGATATTTTCCTGAAAGGACTATAAAGGTCTCTTTTTCACTACAATTCAAGTGTATTTCATCACCATTTGTCATTTTCCCCCTTAAACGTTGAAACTAATGTTTATATACTGTATTGCACAGTGTTTTCACAAAACATGTGAATATGGGTTGGGTTATAATCAGTGTACGGTGTAATGCGTTACTGTAATTAAATTACTTATCCACTGATAAAGTAAAGTAAGGGATTACTGTTCATTTTTAGGTAATTTAATTAGTTACTTTTAAAGTAATTGTGTTACATGCTGTGAAAAAATTCTAAGGTTTATAGGTAATTCAAGATCTAGCCAAATTAGCGATTTATTGAGTAACTAAATTACTTTTTTAGACAGAATAATTAGTAATTTAAATACAACATTAATGATGTAATTGTATTTAATTACTTTTTGAAAGTAACTTACCCAACACTGATCATAATGTTGTAACACTACATTGACAATGAAAAAATGTTGGGTAATGTAATCACATGCACCTAATCTATTCATCTCATTTCCATCTGCCCTTTGGATTCTTTTAACTGGCTTGTTTATTGGTGCTGTTCTACATCAGCAGGTGTGTCAGGTGCTCAGGCTGGTCCACAGGCATCATTAATTTCCCTTCCACTTGATCCTCCAAAGCCTCTTGTGGACCACTGCTCTCGGAACAACCTCAGTCCCGAATACCAGACGGCGCAGCCTGTGTCCGACATCAACATACCTTTTAAACCACGTGCGCCTCAGAGTGAAATTGACCTGGCTCTTGCCATACAACCCCTCACACTGCAGCCACACCCACAAGGTAACCACCCCGTAAGCCAAACCTTGAACAGTGTCGAAGCATGTATAAGATAAATTGCTATCAGATTTTCTCTTTACTGTCAACTATATACAATGAATAAACTCCATGAAATTAATCCCAATGTTGAAAAAAATCTATTTTCAAACCGATGAGACCAGATTGTTTATACCCACTGTAGAGTAGTTAATATTCTCCAACATGTTCTCTTTGATGAATCCCTTTATCCATTAAGCATGTTTTATTAGATTGTGCTGGTTTTAACTCTTTGAGAGTACTTTTTTTATTCCATAAACTCTTTTGAAGAGATTGACCCAAAATGAAAATTCTGTAATTAATTACTCGCCCTCATATAGTACCAAAGGCGTAATTTTGATTTAATTAATAACAATAGGGATGCACGATCATGATTTTTCATGGCCGATTCCGATACCGATTTTTTTACAAGCAAACTGGCTGGTACCGATACCGATTTCCTTCTTTTTTCTTTTTTTTTTTTTCTTTAAGCAGCAAAAAAAAAAGAAGGAAAGTGTGCATAAACAAGATGTTTATTTGGTATTTAATAGGCCGAACTGGCTTTTGGCTATTGAAAACAATAACCGTAACCATCTGAAATTAACGGCAGAAACTGCACAGTAAGTAGCCTACATTCAATACAAACATAGATGGTATAGACATCAGCATTTAGCTTTTGTTTTTGAATTGGTTTGAAACCACATAGAACTGGCCTTAAATTAAAAGATTAACTGTCAAAATTAAAGGCAATAACTGCATAGTTCTACAGTCCAAACAACACAATCAACACATTCAATAAAATGTTTCTTAATCAGCATTCAGTATTTTAGTTTTTAAATTTGGTTTTAAATTTAAAATAAAGTCTTTACCAGTGAGACTAATTAAAAGTATGCTATATAAATATTATTCCAAAATGTTAAAATCAAATAATGTTGGTGTGAATAAAACAAAGATAAAAAACAGTTTCATTCATCCAGTAAAAAAAAAAAAAAGGGTAATTATTCACATCTATATTTTTTTACTTGAGAAAATAGTTATTTATTTTTCATTGGCTCAAGTAAAAAAAAATATAGATGTGAATGAGTGAATTTTAATTGACTGAATGAAACACTTTTTCAGTGTGCTACAGCAGGTGATTTTAAAATCAAATTCAGTCGATATAATTTTAAGGTAAAATAAAAATAATCATCCTATACAGAACTGACGTTTACTTCTGGCTTTACAAACATGTATTCAAGTTCTACTCTACAAAAAAAAAAAATCAGTTTTGTCACGGTTTAGTATGTTTCATTTCTCATCCAACACGCGAGAAGTTGAGCATCCTTCATTGCCTCCGCTTGTGCAGGGAGCGGACAGGTACAGATACACTCGCGCAGTTTCAGTGACCAGGAAAGGAACTCTTATTTTGTACAGTCGGCAGTTCACTTCCTGCTATCTTTGCCTCAGACATATAGCTCTACACTTCCAGTGCTGATCGGCTGCCCGTGTCCTGCGCACAGATTTCGAAATACTTTCACACAAATTACATGATAGTGAATGATTACAATGTAGTATGTGCACGCGGGCGCACTTCTGGAAAAATCGGCAGAAAAAAGACCAAAAACCGGCTGATTGGGATTGCGTATTTTAAGCAAAAACCGTCCGCTTCCGATTTATGGCCGGTCAAACGTTGCATCCCTAAATAACAGAAATAAAATGTTTTGGGTGAACTAACCCGTGAAGCCAAATACAGTTTTGTAGTATTTAGCAAAAATAAATTATAAAAACATGATATAATTCAGCCAAAATCTTTCTTGCAGATTTTGTCACAGCATCGGACACTCAAGGACCGGCGACTCGCTGGATTGCTTCCCGAAGGGAGGAAATCGTGCGGCAGATGACGGAGGCATGTCTCAATCAGAGTTTAGACGCTCTGTTGTCCCGTGAGCTGCTGATGCGCGAGGACTATGAACTGGTCGTGAACCAGCCCACGCGTACCGCCAAAGTGCGGAAGCTTCTGGATACCTGCGAGCGGCATAGCGAGGACTTCTGCCGCGTGGTGGTGCGGAAGCTCCAGGACAACAAACAGATGGGCCTGCATCCCTACCCCGACCTCAGCACCACCAGCCCTCCGCCGCCACCTTATACAGCCCCCAGTGCCCCCTTCCTCTCCAACTCCTTCAACATAAGAAACTTCTGACCTTCTCCCAGCTCCCAATCACTGCTCTTGAACCGGAGCTCTGTGAGTCCTTCTTTCAGTTAAGGATGGTTCCTATTCACACGCTCTTACATTTGTTTGTGCTGCTTGGCCAAAACTTTGTGTGCCTGGACAAGTGCTTTTGCCCCTGTGGTTAAGGTGTTGGTGCCTAGTACACACTTTTTATGGTATCAACTTGAACACATCGTACAAGGCCGACTTTGGTGAAATAATCACTCGGCTTGTGTTGGACGTAATGCCAAAATCCTTGATGAAAGGGACGAAAATTTAAGCAGTACGGCAGTTTGACCTTGTCACGTTTAAACCTTTATTCCAGCCATCAAAAGAATCTGGTTGCTGCTACTTGGAAAGCAGTGAAACGCCTAAGCAATTGATCCTGCACTTTTTTCATGCCAGGGAACTTGGTAAAATAGACTTGAGGCAAAGTTATGAGTGGAAACAAACCTTCCTGTAATGCCAAGTAACTTCCATATTACTGCACAGTTACATGTCTGAACTTGATGAAAATTCATGTGAATCGTTGGTTTCGTTCTTCCTTGTTTCCCACAGTGGCTGTTCATGGTTTCGCTTTGTGTTGAATGTGGTGTTAGGGTTGGTGGACAGATGCAGACCTTAGTCAGGGTAGATACAGTTAAGGCTTTGATGGGTTGAAAGTTTCATTGTATTCAGTGGGCTCAGTCAACAAATATTTCTTGAGAATTAGACATTATCTTGAACATTACTTTTTGAACAGATGGTATGTTGCATACTGTGTATCATGGCCCTTTTTCCTTTGTATCTCTTTAAATAAGAAATTTGAAATAAAGTCCATTGGCACACCAGTGGTTTAATGGTTGGGCCATGCAGAGATAGTTCATCCCTTTTCAAACCTATTTGACTTTCTTTTGAATAATGTTTTATCAGTGGGGTCCAGTGTCCATTGGTTTTGGACCCCGTTGACTTATTGTACAAAAACAGTCTTCAGAAGAAACAAACAACAAAGTGGCAAAAGGTTAGCTTTGACATGTTTGGATTTTTGTGGTCTTTTGACAAATTAGTAAAATTATTATTATTATTTGCCGAACTGGCAGTGACAGACTCAACAATTCAAGCTCTTTGCCTGACTGTTTTTTCAAATGAGCCAATCAGATGTCATTCTTTCCTTGATGACTACTGTAGCATCCTCTTCATAAGCAATATTACACATTTGATGAAGCAGAATAAATCCAGGCTGAATAGGGTAGCACAGTAGGGTCTATAATGATGGAGTTTACACAAACTGGCTGAAGCCAACTTTACTTCCAAGCTTTTTCTTCTTTTATGTTTTTGTTGTTCTCAAATGGCCACTGAACAAAAAAAATAAAGGCAACTGTGACTTTTTATCTAAAAATTCTGACTTTTTTCTTGCAATTTGTGAGTTTACATCTTTCGATTCTGACCTTTTTTTCTCCGAATTGTGAGAGATAATCTTACAAAGTAACAAAGTCAGAATTGTGAGAACTGCGTGATTTAAACTCACAATTGCAAGGTCAGAAAAATTCAGAATTGTGAGAAACCTACAGTTTATATCCCACAATTGTGAGAACATATCAGTCTTTTTCGGTTGCACTTTATTTTACAGTACGTGTACTAACATGTACTTATAGTGTACTTACAGCGTATTTATCTAAGAAAGTTCTGGAAATACAAGGTAAATACATGGGGTGGGGTAGGTTCAGGGTTAGTACCTAGTTATTACATAGTTATTATAATTACTATAATAAGTACATGGGGAACAGGACTGTAAAATAAAGTGCTACCCTTTTTTCCCCTCAAAATTAGGACTTTAATAACTTCTTTAATTAGGACTATCTCACAATTCTCAGAAGAAAGTCGGCATTGCGAGTTTGTCATGCAATCCTGAGGAAAAAAGTTAGAATTGTGAGATAAAACAGTTGAATGCGGACCTGGGTTGTTCACACTTCAGCTTAGATAAGGGTCTTGGATAAGTTATTTCTTAGTAAGTTTTGTGCCATCTACAGTATGTAGCCTAGTTTGCACTGGTTATCATTGACTCCAGATGTAGCAGCAGACAGAGGATAGTTTACAGCACTTTTAATACATAAAAGCATGAGGCAACTGTATTGAATATACTGATGTTTACATCCCATCTGCATAGATTTTAAGAAATGCTACTAGCAAGACGCTTTTATCAAGGAACAAATAGACAACACAAGTGCTTCTGTTTACACAACCGTCATCCATTTAGACCAGCAGTTTTTGGCCATGTTCAAAGTTTTGATCTCCAATGTTAATTATGCTTCCTATGTTTTAAGTTTGAAGTTCTTTAGAAACAAAACCAAAGGGAATGCCTGAAGCTAGCACTGAAAACATCGGCTCTACTGATCTTTAAGCAGAAAACAAACTGGAATTAATGCTGAATTAAATTTGTGCTAATGCTTTGATCTTTTTTGCCTGACGGATGAGCCAGTCACGTACTTGATTAAATGAGACATTTGAGAAGTGTTTTGCTATGTTTTCTCTTTTGTGTGTGTGTGTGTGTGTGTGTGTGTTTTCAGGCATTGAATTCCTGTGCCGGTGGGTATTGCATGTGTCTGTGCTATAGACTTCCCGTCTGTGCAAACAGACATAGTTTTAGACGCCTTATATCATTACAGAGGTGATGTATTTTGCTTAGATTGATTATGTGAGTCCCCTGGAATTGGTTGTTTTAAGTTTCCTTCTCTAAATCAGTCATGCTGTAGTTTTGGTTTTAATTTCGGTGCATGTCGGAAACCCGTCTTGCTGTTAGTGTTTGATGTTATTGACTGGTTATCAATGCAAGAACCTGATTTTTAGTTATTTAAAAAATTTTGAGCAGAAAGGAACAGCCTTTTTATTACAGATTTTTATGTTGGCTGTCCAGGGTTCGGGACCATTTACAATATAAAGAGTATTTGTGGTCTGTTATAGTTTTGTATTTATTTATAGAGTTTCCTGGTGATCATTTACATGCATCGTAAGTTGTTTGTAACGTTCTGTATATAGTTTTGAAAATATCACTTGCTTTAGATTATTCAGAGGCTGAATATACTTTAGCACTCATCTTAGCAATATATCAGACAAATACTGAATTGCCAAATTAGGTCTGGATGCACAAATGTTGCCTTTTTGTTCATATCACATTTTAATTGACACAGGCAATGACTACAATTGATATAAATGTTCTTTTTTTGTATTGCCTTGAAGCTCTCAGAAGTAAGATCTACATGTCTTGTAATCTAATATAAAATGAAAATAATGTAGAGCACATGTAGCAGTGTACAAGTAGCATACATCTGTGCTCTGGTACTGTGTGAGGAACTTCCACAAATCTGGTCAACTTTGAAGTGTTATTAAAATGTGTTAGAATTTCCTGAATGTGTGGGGTTTCTTGTTTTTGTGTTGCCTGAAAGTACATTCTGAACTCTTCTATTCCTGCACTGTTTATATGAGAGTTGATACTAGTGTGACCTTGAATGGGGTACTTGCAATAATTAAAGTTTTCTCTGAACTTGGCCGATTTAAAGTCAGGATATGGTGTCACACCACAGGACATGGTTTTCAGAGGCAAAATGTATCAAGTTCCTTTGCTTTCAGAAATGTATGGTTGAAAAATGATTGCCATTTACTAATATAGACACTAATACAATTATGCCAAAGGTATTTATTACATTTTTATGCTTTACTTTTTCATTTATAAAAGTTGTAATTTGTTGAACCATGCTTGAGACTGTCACATCATAGGACAGTTTTGAGATTTGGCTATTAGATTTAAAAAATCTAATAACACTGCAGCTTTTATAACAATAGGTCCATGTAGGACAAAGAAATGTTTAACCATTTACTGCATTTTAAATAACCACTATTCATTCTATTCATTTTTATCTTGTGGGACAGAGACACGTCAACAACCCATATGTATATGTATACACTCACCTAAAGGATTATTAGGAATACCTTTTCAATTTCTCATTAATGCAATTATATAATCAACCAATCACAAGGCAGTTGCTTCAATGTATTTATGGGTGTGGTCCTGGTCAAGACAATCTTCTGAACTCCAAACTGAATGTCAGAATGGGAAAGAAAGGTGATTTAAGCAATTTTGAGTGTGGTATTGTTGTTGGTGCCAGACGGGCTGGTCTGAGTATTTCACAATCTGCTCAGTTACTAGGATTTTCATGCACAACCATTTCTAGGGTTTACAAAGAATAGTGTGAAAAGGGAAAAACATCCAGTATGTGGCCGTCCTGTGGGTGAAAATGGCTTGTTGATGCTAAGGGTCAGAGGAGAATGGGCCGACTGATTCAAGCTGATAGAAGAGGAACCTTTGACTGAAATAACCACTCGTCACAACCGAGGTATGCAGCAAAGCATTTGTGAAGCTCAACTTGGGTACCACTCATCTCCACTACAAATAGGAAAAAGAGGCTACAATTTGCACGAGCTCACCAAATTGGACAGTTGAAGACTGGAAGTCTCGATTTCTGTTGAGATATTCAGATTGTAGAGTCAGAATTTGGCGTAAACAGAATGAGAAACATAGATCCATCATCCCTTGTTACCACTGTGCAGGCTGCTGCTGGTGGTGTAATGGTGTGGGGGGTGTTTTCTTGGCACACTTTAGGCCCCTTAGTGCCAGTTGGTCATTGTTTAAATGCCACGGCCTAACTGAGCATTGTTTCTGACCATGTCCATGCCTTTATGACCACCATGTACCCATCCTCTGATGGAATAGTGCACCATGTCCCAAAGCTTGAATCATTTCAAGTTGGTTTCTTGAACATGACACCGAGTTCACTTTACTAAAATGGCCCCCACAGTCACCAGATCTCAACCCAATAGAGCATCTTTTGGATGTGGTGGAACGGGAGCTTCGTGCCCTGGATGTGCATCCCACAAATCTCCATCAACTGATGCTATGCCATCAATATGGGCCAAAATTTCTAAAGAATGCTTTCAGCTCCTTGTTGAATCAATGCCACGTAGAATTAAGGCAGTTCTGAAGGTTTATGCATTGCTAAACATTCATTTGGACAACATTAAAGGCGATTCTCTAAGTATTTAGATTTTTTTTCAGGTTTTCAAATAGTTATATATCCTAACAATCCATACATCAATGGAAAGATTATCTATTCAACTTTCAGATGATGTATAAATCACAATTTAGAAAAATTGACATTTAAGACTAGTTTTGTGCTCCAGGGTCACATATACAGTGTATAGTATATGGATGTATGCAGCCCATAGCAGTGAAGGCAGCTCTGCCTCCTCCTCTTATCTTCAGGTTTCCCTCATTTCCTTTTGTAAAACATTTCTTGGTAGTTTTGTAAACTGTTTTAAAGCAAAAACTCTTCAGAACATAGAGGCTGATTTTCTTAGCAAACACCTTTAATAATTGGCAAACAGACTGTCTTTAAACAGATCAGATAACCAAGGCAAGCTTTACTTCAACAGGGTTTTGCTGAGCTACATTTGCCATCAATAGGAAGGGACAGGCTTTCTCTGTTTCTCTCTATCTGTGTACAGACCTCTAAAAATAGACAGGGCAACTCAAGAAGCCATTTTGCCTCCGGTGGAAAAACATATCAGGGTCTGTGGTCTTGGATTGCGACACACCGTTATACTCTTGACAGTCTAGCTTTCTTCATTCTGACCAGGATCATAGTCACTCTGGAAACTTGCATAACTCTACTCTTCCTCTCCATGATACATTTTCCTCTTTTTTTCTTCACAGCATTCCTTCTGACATGATTAAAGGTAAAGTACAGTTTGTTTTTGGCATGATATTTAAATAGATCAAATACGACCCCAAACTAGTGGCCCTACAGTAAGGGCATTGCTTGTTTAGGAAATATGTAAATTTGAAGCAATTTCTATTATTAGTGTCATTATTAATTAGAAATACAATTAACTTTAAGCTGTTTTTAATTGAATGGTTTCCCAAACTCATTTGTAAAAGTGCTTAAGACAACATTAAATACTTCAAAAAATATTTCTATTATTTATTAATCTTAGTTCAATTTAAATTTATGGTAACACTTTAGGGAGCAATTCTCACTATTAGTTGTTTATTTGCATGCATATTACATACTGACTGTTAATTAGTATTTATAAAGCACATATCAATGCCTTATTCTCTATGACCGTGGACCTAAACTGAACAACTATCTTACTATATATTTATAAGCAGCAGATTTGGAGTTAATTGAGGAAAAGTCCTAATTTAATAGCTAATGCATTAACAATGAGCAATACATTTGTTGCATTATTTCTTAATAATTGTTTGTTTGTGTGTATATTACAATTGTTAATTATTATAATAAATAGAAAAACGTAATTTTAATAATGTATTATTTAATGTTAAAATTAACAAAGTATGATAAATAAATAAATGCAACAGAAATATTTTTTTTACTATCAGTTTATGTTGATTAATGTAGTCAGCTAATATTAACAAACGGACACTTACTGTAAAGTGTCACCAATAAATGTTATATAATATTTAATGCCAATCACAAATTTGTTTCATTCTAAAATATGTTAGATCACTAGACAAAATAGTTTGGTTGTTCTGAAAGCCGCTTTGGTACAGAAGTAAAAATGTCAGTCATTTTGCATTCTGCAAATGAGTCAGAAACAAACCAGATATCTGGGATGTTAATGCCAAACTAAAACACAAAAACAATGCTCATCATCAACATTGATTAACGAGTTTTCCCAGTGATTACAGCTGTAATAACTGTAGACCTCTTGTTCCGTTAGCATGAAAAACTCTGTCCGGGGTAACAGGGAGACCTGGACCTGAAGAAGCCAACTGCAGCCTGCAGTGGTCCAGACGCGCCGGAGGAGAAGATGATCATGAGGAGGGAGATTTCTCTCATGAACGGCATCTGTTTAATCATGGGCAACATGATTGGCTTGGGCATTTCTGTGTCGCCCAAGGGTGTGCTGATGTACAGCGCCTCCAGCGTCCTTGGAATATATTTTCCGTCTTTGGCTCACTGTGTTATGCAGAACTTGGAACC
Source organism: Carassius gibelio (assembly GCF_023724105.1). NCBI lineage: Eukaryota > Metazoa > Chordata > Actinopteri > Cypriniformes > Cyprinidae > Carassius > Carassius gibelio. The sequence goes on from NC_068397.1 coordinate 6,178,252, forward strand.
ACTATCACAAAGTCTGGTGCTAGTTATGTATACATCCTGGAGGCCTTCGGGGGTGTCCTTGCTTTCATTCTCCTGTGGACGTCCATCCTGCTGGTCATCTCGCTGACGTTTGCCAGCTGTCTGGTGGAAGCTCTCATCCTGTCAGCCTCCGTACGATGCTGTGAGACAGATAGCAGCAGCTTGTCTCTGAGTCCTCGGTGTGAGAGAGATTGTGAATGCTCCTTCTGTAAAGTCTTGTCTGCTTTCTCTTTAAAGTATTCCAAAGAACTTCTTAATCTGTCATCAACCACCTGTGAAACTACTTTCCTTTTCAGTTGAGTGTTTCATGTGAGATCCTGTCCCGCATTTCACCCCAAAGCCATTGTGTTACCTCCGACAACTATTTATATGTGTCCAATTTAGTGCTTGATTAGAAAGACAAAAAAGTATTAAAGTATTATTTTCTTCATAAATCATTAAAAAATGTGTTTGTTATTTAAAGTAGCCTACATATATTACCAAAGCATACTTTTAACTTTGTGTTTTCAAATAGTTTAGCTAATTAGCTTAGCGTAGCATTTACTCTTTAAGAAAAAGTCTTTTGACTAATGGATACTTCACCCAAAAATGTCCATTTGTCTTTCTTTATTCTGTTAAATGCTATATACTGTATATATATATATATATATATATATATATATATATATATATATATATATATATATATATATTTTTTTTTTTAGAAATGTTTTCGTGTTTAAAATACTTCAATGGACTCCAATGTTGTTTGGTTCCCAGCGTTCTTTAAAATATGATCTTGTTACAGAATAATGAAATTTAGCAATTGCATTATTTGTGTAGATTTTATTTTAGTGATTTTATTTACTTTTACATTTTTAGTGTGTGTGAGTGAAATAGTTTTCCGCTGTCTTTTTTTTACTTAACTAACACAGACACACACAGTATACCCTTTTGTCTGAAATAGCATTGGCCACCAATGTACTTCCCTAATGTGATGTGAAAAAACTAAACTGGAGTGTGAAAAGTCATGCCAGAATGAACCAATACCCCTGTAAAGACCTGTGGTCGTTCAGCCAAAAAGGGAAATTGTTTCAGTAGTGAAATGAGAAGATCGTGAAGACCAACATTTACTTTCATTTAGAATACTGTGCACTTATAAACGGTCAAATACTAATAAATAGGCCCTTCTTTACACAAAAAATGTTTTTCTTCAGTGTGTTTCTTTCTAGAACTTGAGTGTAGCATTGCACAGATATGACTCCTGCTGTAGTGTAGAGCTGTTGTTTGTGCTTCTGTTTTGCACACACTTCCTCACAGCATCTAGTTCCACATGAGACATCACATGACCCCGATGAAATGTGCTTTTCATCACGTTTGAATAGTAAAGAACTTTAAGCATCCAACATGCGTCACAGTTATCTGCATGATTAAGCAAGGGAATCTATGTGTCAAGAAAGATGAGAAACAAACAAGCACGATTAACCTGTCTCTCAGTAGCGCATACGGAGAACATATTTCAGCAGATCCCAGTTAAGGTAGTATCTATTACCTTAACTCTTCTGCACGATTTGTTGTGACACCTTGATAACCAGTTTAGTCACACATAAATCTTTTTTTTCCTGTGACTCTGGTATTTCGGTGAAAAATCAATGACACATCCCTTACTAAAAAGTGATGATACAGCAATGTTTTTAGATAGTAATATGAATGATTACCATGTTCATGCATTATTATATTTACAAGGAACTGCAAGGTGCATTAAAAAAATACTATGGTATCCCTATGACATGTCCAAAAACCCGTGAACTTTTTTTTGTTGGTGAGTGACTCATGTTGTCTAAGCCTGAGTGTGTACACTCATTTGTAATGGTTTTTGTTAAAGGCCTATGTAAATTTCTTTCAGTTCGTGTAAAAAATGTATTTTGCGAGCAAAAACAGAGTGAAAGCAGAACAAGGATGAATGTGGCACTTTTCTCCGATTTGCCCAGTTTTCACTTTTGCGCACGAGACTGAGGAGGTGTTTCTGTTTCTCTTTCCTTCTCAGCAGCTGTGGCCTTCACACAGTTTCCAGTCAGAGCTAAATGTGTTCTCAGAAGGAAGGGACATGATCCACCGGTGCATGAGGACAAATTATAACAACACACACAATTCACATGCTACCTGAGATGGGACCTGGCACTTTCCAAGAATAGGGGACAAAAAATAAATACATTAGCAATTGTTTATTTTTGGCAAATATCAATGCTTATTGCTTAACCTTGAGAAAATGTTAAATGTCAACCTCAGATCAAACTGCATATTAAATGAGCTGATTTATTTAAGTTTATTTATTTGTTTATCTTTTGTAGAAAAATTGAAAAAGTACTAGTTAATTTTATTTTCTTTAATCCTGAAACACAATGCAATGTGTAATTCTAATTATGAGGGAATACCCTTGGGAAAAGTGTAAAAAAATAATTTGGCCCCTATTTTTATGGGCTCAGAGTGTAAAATAAAATAATAAAAAAAGGACCAAGTGTCGTTTGTAGCTGTTCATAAATGTATATTTTCTATCAAATTAAATAAAAAATAAAATAACGTTAATGGTTGAGCTTTGTGTAAATTTGTGTTACTAAGAAAAGATTCCTTATTGTCATAATTTTAAAAACCCTTATTTTGTAAATCATTCTGTTGTATAAAATGCTGATTTCTTAACACGATAAATTAAATACTGTTTAATCAATAAAATAACTGTCAGTAATATAGTGTTGTATTATTTAAATTGTTGCATATGTGACCTTGGCTTGGACCACAAACCGGTCTTAAATCCCTGGGATATATTTTTTAGCGATAGCCAAAAAACAAAAACACTGTATATGTGTCAAAATTATAGATTTTTCTTTTTTTTTTTGCCAAATATCATTACGATATTAAGTAAAGATGATGTTCCATTGAAATTTGGGGACCCTCAGATTCCAGATTTTCTAATAGTTTTATCTCGACAAAATATTGTCCTAACAAACCAACATCAAAGGTAAGCTTATTTATTAAGTTTCAGATTATGTTCAAATCTCAATTTCGAGAAATTGACACTAATGACTGGTTTTGTGATCCTGTAATCATGGACAGTACCTGCTGCGTTTTCTGAGAAAATAAAAGCAAAACAAAAAAACAACCTCTTATGTAATATCTCGTGAGTCATCTTTGGACTAAAGTGTTAATGTTAAATGTTCTGATTCGTGCACATTTCATGTGTTCCACCTTATTTCTCTTCCCTCAGGTATTCTGATCTTCATGAACTGTGCTTATGAGAAGTGGGGCACTTTGGTTTAAGATATTTTCATGTCTCTGCTCCTCGTCATCACAGTGGGCATCATGAAGATAATTAACGGGAAAAGCAGTTTCTACTGATGGGGTGGATTTATTAGAGTAAATAAGAGAAATTGACAAGAACTAAGAAGTAGGTTTTGAGTCTTTGAGTCTGTATGTTTTTTAACCTGACCTCAATGATGTTTTACAAATTGTAGACATTTTAAAATAAATAAATTTTGAAAAGCAATTGATTAAGAGTTTTGAAAAGCTCCTTCACTACTGGTGATGTCATATTATCGTTTTGTTTTTAAATACTAAAATTCACTTAGATAACAAAAATAGTCACAATTTAGTTTCACACGTTGCTTTCAAGCCTTTTTGTTGCCTTGAAAATTAATCTAGATTTCTGGTAACACTTTAATTTGATGGTCCCTGAACATTCTGCTTACAGTAAGTAATCTTGCATCTACATGTCTCCTAACTTTCCTAACAGATATTCTACTGACTTTAATGGGGCACTCCACCCCAAAATGAAAATTGTCATTAATCACTTTACCCCCACGTTGTTCCAAACCCATAAAAGCTTTGTTCGTCTTTGGAACACAATTTAAGTTATTTTGGATGAAAAACGGGAGGCTTGTGCCTGTCCCATTGACAGAAAAGTATGAAAAGCATCGTGAAAATAGTCCATCTGCCATCAGTGATTCAACCATAATTTTCTGAAGTGACGAGAATACCTTTTGTTGAGAATATGAGCTGAACGCAGGCAGCGTATATGCTCTTCTGTGTCAACGGCGCCACAAGGATATGTTTTCAACATGTATTTACGTATTTTTTTATTTGATTTGAAAGAAAACCGCGCATCCTTGTACCACGGCTGACACAGAAGAGTATAAGATTCCTGCGTACTGTTCATATTCTCCAAAATTGTTTTATTCACGTACAAAAAGTATTCTCGTCACATCATCTCTCCTCCATGTCATGCCCAACAACGTCCCTTAGCTGTTATAAATTCACTGAAAACCATGGCTTTTTGGGGTTTATTGCTTTATTAGTAGACATGTAGGTACAAACGTACAATCAAAATAAAGTGAAACCATATTTCGACTGCTGTATATCTAAATGTGCACTCAGTAATTTTGGTTCATTTTGCACCAACCAATATGGCAACTGACTCTGATTTGATATGTAGTCACATAGTGAAATGTCAGCATAATTTTGCAAAGAAAGCAGGTTTCTGTTGTTCAGCCAACATGAACCTGGGCAAATTATATGTGAGAAACTCCAGAGAGAGCAGATTACTACTGGAATGACTGGATTTCATCCACAAACTTTCACAAAGCAATGGTAAATTTGACTGTATTTACATTTATGCTGACACCTAGTGGTGTGGATGTAGCATAGCCTAAAGCCATTGTTTTTGCTTACTGGTGCTAATTTTGCAAAACTGGATCTGTGGGTGTTTGCAGGGCGTGATGGGTCTGATCTTCCTGTGTGCGGAGGATGTGTTCCAACTTATTAACTACTTCAGCTTAAGTGCCTGACAGACACAGGCCGGTCAAGGTAACCGGATCCATGCAGTGGTCCAGCATTCACATCTGATTATTAACAGTATGTGTTATTCTGTGTGTTTGTTGATTCTGCAGTTTTCGGTCTTTTTCTCCATGAGCTCACATTGCTCGTTCCCTTCATCTACGGCCTGTGCAGTGTGTTCCTCATCATCGTTCCTCTGTACAGCGACACCATTAACTCTCTCATAGGAATCACACTCGAGTGCCGGTTTATTATCTGTGTGTATACCTGCCCAAAGAGAAACAACCAAAATGGTTTGGTAAACTGAATGGTGAGGATAATCGTATTGTTCATTTATTGATATGAACGGATCACCAAATTCCTGATGTCAGACAATAAATGCATTTAACTCACACTAAGTTTGAGAAGGAGGAAGTGTCTTAAAGTTTTTATTTATTATTATTATTATTATTATTATTTAAATGTGGAATATAAAGAAGCAGTGATTTCTTGATTTGTAATTCTGAGGGTCAGAGAGAGTAACATGGTCATGAAAAAATTCTACCAAAAATACATGACAGTACAGACTTTTTTTTATTTTTTTTTATTTTGGTTTCAAATGGAATATGAAGAAGCAGTGAAAGGAAACATGTCCGCTCTGTCAGCAATTAACTGTTTTCCTTTTTGGTCATATAATGCGGTGAAAGCATTATAACCATAGCAGCCGCTGCTTCACCACATCAAACATGTGACTACTGTTCATGCAAGTTTGCAGTTCTGCTTAATTTATTCTGTGTGACTCTAGTAATTAAATGTAAACAAAGGATTGATCTGTTTTATGAGATTGTTATGATAGTTATGAACACATCCAGAAGTAATAGTCTAGAAAGAAGGAAGTCAATGTGTCAGACATATCATGTTTACAGCAGCTCTAGTCTCTTAAATACTTACTTCATCCTCCAACTGTCAACTCAATCAGTGTATTAATATCTACTCAAATATAAGAAATCTCAAAACTTAAACTCAAATCAGAAAACATTTTCCAGTGGGATGGTGCAGGGTAAATGATAGGTGAATGTATAATCATTTTCCCCCACTCGGTGCAGCCCCATTGCTCCTGTTTTCTCTCTCTGTCCTCCATGTCAGATTCTGTCACCAAATACACTCAGATCATGTGCTTCTGCTGCTTAACTGACTTGGATGTGGAGCAGGAGAAGTTGGCCGAACTGAACACCCAATAACTCTTTCAAGAGGACATGTCTGGAGCATGGATTTCATCTCTGAGAAAAAATACACTATTTGTCAAAACACAAATACGTCATGGATTTATAAACATCTAGTACATATATCTATACCATGTCTCCAAGATATCCAAGATAGTTCAGTTTAACTGAAAAGCAAAATACTGTGTGTAATTTATCATACTGGTGTGTTTCATCACTTGTTGCCATGTTTTTAATTTATTCTGTCAAGGTCTAAATGAAGTTCCTTGTTAAACCATTGACTGAAAAGGATTGTGCTTTAAGATACTGGGAGACACTTAACTTCTTTTTAGTTTCAGACTTAGAAAGAAAACAGGTCCAAGAAGATGAATGTACATGCAAACTGGATGACATTTTGGGACAATGGTATAAACTTGTGGGATATGAAAAAAAGCACATTTATTTATTTTTGTACTGTTTGTCAAATGCAATAAAAACAGAAAAGTTTTCGATATTGATTTGTGAAGTTCAAAGATTAGTGATTTGTGATATCAGTGCACTATTTTTCTGGATGATGACTACAATTAGTTTCTTGATGTCTGTATTTGATGTCCTTTGTTTATTTGACAAAAGAAAACTGCAAGTATCACTTAAACGGCACTGAATATGTCTGGAGTGTTCACCTAACTTAAAAGTTCCTAGAAAGTGATCAGCTTTGAGTTGCCTTTCTGCATTACAGATGTTATTTGAACGCCTTAAATATATTAATAGATAACGCTGGGTTGATTTGGAATATGTTGTGATTGATGGCTCATGACTTCTAAAAAGAAGCTAAAAATAGAGAAAACTATTGCAGTGCCGGGTGTTGATGGTGAGAGATGCGTTAAGCCTCTGACACACAACATGAGAAAATCCAAATATTTTATGATATCATTAGACGTCATTTCCATCTCACACCTCTGTCAGTGTATGTCCAACTTTTATGTATTTAGCCCATTGTTTTTTTTTTTTTTTTTGTTGGTTTCTGGTCTCATACAAGATTGATATTAAAGTAAATCCGAGGATGTGTCATAACAGAGCTGAACTTCTGACTTCACCATGTGTCATGCTTCTGTGTAGTTTCAACATATTTAGTCATTTGATTAAAATGAACTCCTCACCTCCAGATCAATTCAAACAGTCCTGTTCTCTAAACAGATGTGGGAATGCACTACCAGATTAAAAAAAAAAAATTATATCACTTTTAAATACATTGAATGTATTCTTAATGAAAGGTAGTCTGCCCTTTTGAAAAACACCTGCTAATTTTATATAGTGTGAAGAATATTGTCCCATTCCCATTCCTCTCAATTGTTATTATTTCTTATTTGATACTTTATTTCTTTATTTATTTTATTTCTTTATTTATTTATTTAGTTTTTACTAGTATCAATTATCTTTAGAGAGCTTTAGAATTTAATTCTTACAAGTAACAATTACAATTAAAGAAATGTACGATTCAATTTTTACTAGTAATGTCTCCATTGACTTCCATTCATTCATAAATACAAAGCTCTACAACTGAATTTTTAGTAGTAAGAAATTAGAGAGCTTTGTAATTTAATTCTTACTAGTAAAAATTAGGGCTGGTAATTTAACGCGTTAATTAGATTGATTAATTATTGTGAAAAAAAAACGCTTTAAAATTATTAATGCATTTAACGCACTTGCCTCGCCCCAGACCTATGTGGATTATTTGCCATTTCATACAGTCGATTAATGACTAATATGAGGAAGTTTATTTTGTATTACATTATGTATTTTAACAGTGTTATTCAATTATTATTAATTAAACAATCATTATTGCCTTATGACATTTTAAAATGTTGTTCGTTTAGGTCTGTTTTTATCACCACAAAAATATTATCTGAATAACTTTGTAAATTATTATTTGAAGCGATTTGAAGTTCATTTTCAGAAGGGAACATGGAGAATATTAAGGCAGATGCGCCAGTGATATTATCACTGACATTAAACGTCATTAAACTGACGTTATTAACTTAAAGGGGGGGTGAAATGCTCGTTTTCACTCAATATCCTGTTAATCTTGAGTACCTATAGAGTAGTACTGCATCCTTCATAACTCCAAAAAGTCTTTAGTTTTATTATATTCATAAGAGAAAGATAGTCTGTACCGATTTTTCCCGGAAAAACACGAGCGCCTGGAGGCGTGACTTGTGGGCGGAGCTAAAGAATCACGAGCGCGAGTAGGCTTTTGTGTTGAGAGCGTTTGGAAGCTGTGACACCGTGAGGACAAAACCAACCAAAACAAACCATGGCTAACAGTCATATATACGGGACATATATATGCATGAAATAGCATTTCACCCCCCCTTTAATGTTATCAAAATCCAAAAAGTTTAACAGGATCAAGTACCTAAAAGTGACACACAGGCCTCATCTTGGGCTTTTTTCTTTTTCTTATATCGCCACCGGACTATTGTTGTCTTTTCTCGACATAGTCGTCCATCTGTTATGATCATTTGCAGTCAGCCGCAAACATGAGGTGAGAGCGAGCGCGGGTGCAGATGTGGGAATGGTGCGTCACGTGTGCTTCGCCTGTACTGCCTTCACCATAAAACGCATTTTTTTATAATTATGTTCATGTTTATATGCGTATTTACATATACGTATATGTTAACATCCATATACAACAAAAGTTTTTTTGTGCAACTGGGATGGTGTCACCCTGGGAGTTGGTGCCCTATGCAAACAGCGTACTCTGCGTTTGGGGAGCTGCGATACTGAATAAATCATTCATAAAAAAATATTTACTTCACTCCTGAATGAATCCGCCATTTGAACGAATTAAATCAATGAATAAATGACTCGATTACTTAATCATTAAGATATTTACCACCACCTACTGGCAGTTTTAGTTTATTATTAAGAGTATAATTTCATTTTTTATTTTATTTTTTATCCTTTATTTAACCAGGTTAAACTCATTGAGATTAAAATGTATTTTACTTGAGAGACCTGGCCAAGTTGCAGAGTAAAAAAACAAACAAAAAAAACAAAAAAACAAACAAGCATAAGGAACAGTTTCCAAGATATAAAACACCCACATCAACTACACATACATACATACATGTATATGTATATATGTGTGTGTGTGTGTGTGTATAGATGTGCGTCCCAGAAGCATCCCAGAAGCGTGGCGGATTCTGTGTCTTTACACACCAGAAGCGTGCCTGACGCGGCGCTGGCGCGCTGCTGCTGTAGAGGGAGATCGTTGACAGACCAGGCTCATGTCTTCATTACAACAATATATACTTTTTTTTACACACCTACACCTACGCCTACTGATAAAGGACACCGTCAACAGTATTGACGGCGAAATAGATTATGTTTGACAGGTGCAATATTTGAAAATCGATAATTATTATTATTACTTTTTTATTACATTTATATCTGAATTTATGTCAACCTATAGATTTTCAAATATCAAAATATCAGGAATGCATATGTATTTGTGTACAAAATGACATTTCAACACATTTTCCTATTATATTTTGCCTGGAAAAGCTTCCAACACGCGCGCGTGTCGCGGTAAAAATAGGCGTCGGTTCTATTTCTAGCAAGCAAGCGTTTGCCGCGCGGCTCGAGCCGCGCCTGAGACGCGCGTCTCACGCAGGCGGTCTGTATGCTCTAAACTGTTAACATGGGAGCCGAATTAAAATCCGACACGCCACGCGGCTGAGACGCTTGCGCCACGCATCCAGTGTGTCACCGGCCTAAGGCTTAATATAACTTTGTGAACAATTACACTGACCAATGTTCACCTGCTCCACATTCTTCAGAGTTGAAACAAACTGTCTATAAGAAATAAAGGTAGTCATTTTCAATGATTTCTGAAGAAGGTTCCAGGCAGAAGGTGCTTTTTCCCTAATTTAACCCTAATTCTGTTTAGACACGGGGTACCAACAAGTGTAGTACATCATTTGAACGTAATCCATAATGGCCATGATTACTTGTTAAAAGGACACTCAAATAAGTAGGAGCTAGTCCAAGAAGTGCCTTGTAAATGAAACCTAGCCAGTGAATGTACCTTCTTGCATAAAGAGAGGGCCATTTTGCTTTATAATAAAGGATACAATGATGTGTCCTATAACCACAACCAGTGAAAAAAACATAATGCACAATTATACACAACACCCAGTTTCTTCAAACATTGGGCAGAAGCATCCATATATATCAGATCACCATAATATAATATGGGAAGAAAAGTGGCCATCACCAGGTATTCTCTAGCGCGAATGGATAAGCATGATTTTGATCTGTAGAGATAGCCAAGCTTTATCTTAAGCTTAGAAACCAGATTGCTAACATGGGTTCTGAAACAAATTTTAAAATAAATATTTATAACCGTTAACTAATTCAATTTCATTTCCTTCAAAAGTTGAGATGCTTGAAGAAGAAACTGGATTTATATTTATATTTAAAAACTCCTTTAGTTGCTCACCAACCAGGCGCTCAAGGAGATTAGCTAAAATACACAGCTTAGAAATAGGCCTATAGTTATTCAAAATAGATGGATCGCCCCCTTTTAGTAATGGTGTAACATGTCACCCTGTTATTTACCTTGAGTAATGTCACAACAGAAAGCCTGTCACTCATTCAGTGTGATTATCATGGCGGAGAGACTGTTCATAAGAACCAAGTCTAAAAAGTCTCTTTATTCTGCATTCTGTAGTCTTTGCAAGAACCAAGCACCCGATTCGAACGTTATCACTCGATTGAATGGGGCGTTATCAGCGGTTATCAGCCCATAGAAATGGGCCAGGAGGGGCCTCCTGCGCCTACTAGTAGGCTCAGAAGGCCGTGATCATCCATCCAAATGGTTGATCACCCACAAATATACAAGAGAAGACTCCAGATCCAATCCCAGAATTCCTGCTCACCTGTAATCGGAAGTCTACTGGACGAAAGCGGCAACGTTGCGATATTTCCTGCTTAATATTTTCAGGTAAGACTATTAAAATTATAAAACTGAGCATTTAAACTGTAATGGAAAACAATGCATACACTCGTATTGCGTGTCATTATTTTTGACATGAGATAACCGTATTGCGATGTGTCTGCAAACGTTATCGCTAGACCATATTACGTTATTAGCGTGTCTTTATGTTAACGTTGCTAATATGAGTGTGTATTTACGTCTGAAGCTAATGGGGGAATTTAGTTTCGAGTTAAACTGTCAAAATGACTTTTTACACTCTTACAGGCTATTGTGTATGCTCGATAACGCCTCACTGAAGCCTGATCATAGGACTAATGTAACCCATATTGACTTGAGAGAAATATTAAACACAAGATGTATTTTACGGCTGTTTGGAAACCTTGCGATCTTGACTAGAGTGTAAAATAAAGTTCTGTGGGTTTGAACAAAGCTTGGCTGGATTTGATCCCATATCAGGAAGCTTTTGGATCTGTCTATCTGTCTGGCTGTCTTTCTATCTATATACCTTCTAAAAAAAATAAAGGGAATACTTAACAACACAATATAACACACAAGTGTTCCCTTTATTTTTTGAGCAGTTTATATATATATATATATATATATATATATATATATATATATATATATATATATATATATATATATAGCTAGCTAGCTGTGTATCTATGTATTTATATAATCTATCTATAGATGTAGATCTAGCTTGATGTGTATTTATCTATCTATCTATCTATCTATCTTGCAATCTATATATCTAGTTATCTAGCTAGCTGTATCTAACTATTGCACCAAATATCCCTCATCTGACTGCATCCCATTTTCACTCATGTGTTTCTGTCTTTTAGGCTGTGATAAGAAGTACGGTACGGGTTGCACTTTGCTTTATGTAATAATTGCCAAATATTTTGATTTCAGATATGGGAAAAGCACTTAAGATGAGCACACGTTTCAGGAACGTTAAAATTAAGTTGGTGAGGAGGTCTATTGCGGGCCCTGCAAAGTTTTCTTACCTCAGTCAAGGTCTTCCCCAGCCCAGCTACAAACAGAGCCACCCTTCAGACCCTTCTATTACATCTCAACCTGCTGAACCTGATGATGTGACACAGAGCTGTTCTGAGAGTGCATACAGTAAGGCAAAGAAGAGAGAGCTTCATGCCTGGGATACAGTCAAGGATGAGATGCTTAAGGTGTCGTTTGAATGTCGTCTGAATCCACTGTAAGTCGCTTTGGATAAAAGCGTCTGCTAAATGCATACATTTAATTTAATTTAATTTATACTGATGTTAGTCTCTATAGTAGTACTAGGTTATGTTTTTATGTTATTTTCCTCTTTATATTTGGCAGGACGGCTCTGCACCGTTACAGTCAACATGTGTGCGTGTGAACCAGAAACCTGTACTCTGCTGAGATCTGGGCTCTGACCAGCAACAGCCACAAGCCCCAGACAGCCTTCTCCATCCTTCTGCTAGAGCTTTCTGTTTCTCTGTCACTGGAGTGTCAGGTTTCTGTTGAGGGTTTTTGCAACACTCCATATCCCATTTTAGGCATCACCACTTCCGACAAAGAAGTTTGGTTAATATTTGCCCACAATCAAATGATGGAACAATATGCCCAGCATGTCCAAAGGTTGGTTATAATTCTAGCGTGGTTCTTGTTTGATTAAATTAATGGCATAGAATTAAAATCTGAATTAATATCAAACTAAGTTAATTTGTTTACGTAGTATTATAATAGAAGTAATAGTATAAATGTATAAACCTGGTGCGGGTACACAACCAGTGTTACTGTAAGTGTTTGTTTTCCAGGCGGATGGAGATATGATTGTCACATTGGATGCCAACTTTGGCCTTGTGAGGAAGTAAAGCTCCAGTACAAGTGTGGTTGATCCATTACACAGAACCCGCATGCTTAGAGGAATACCTGCTATCACATCTTGACAGCTCAAAGCCTCAAGAGGTTAATCATTGTTGCAGAATTTCATGGCCTAAGTCCATGAAATATTAATTAAACTTGTGAAAAAGATCACTCTTCCTCCCATAAATCTATGTTTTCCTTAAATCTTCACTCTAAAAATGGCTGGGTTAAAAATAACCCAATTGGCAACCCAGCACTGGGTAAATATTGGACAGAACACGTGCTGGGTTAAAGTAACCCAGCATGCTGGTTTACACATTTTAACCCAGCATGCTGGGTTATTGAGAAAACCCAAGATAGAGTCATTTTTACCATTTGTGGGTTTGCATTTTTATTATTCTGGGTTATTCTTGCTGGGTTATTCTCATAATTTCACTTTTACTTAACAAAGCAATCATGGATTAATAAATAAATACCAGCAGTATTTAGAGTGTTTAGGACTGCAGTAAGCTGCTCTCATTCAAGGTATCTAACTGCTGGAAAGAAAATGACATCAAGCCACTGTGATGTTTCACCCACATGTACAAGACATTATAGACATATAATATAATTATATATATAAATAATTTAATTACTTTACTGCATTACTTGTGCAGACATGTTGTTTTACCAGGTCTGATCTATTTTAAAGCTTAGGCACTGTATTTAAGAATACATATCCCCACTAGTCTGTCTGTGTGAGTACAACATTAAAAAATAAACTGTCTATAATTTTTACTGTACAAGCACAGTAAAATATTTATATAAAATATATTGCACTACTGTTATTTTGCATAGAATACATTGTTCAACAATATTTTTGCACACTCATCCAACTGCATTTATTACCACTGTTCTCACGTTCCTGCGGTTCATAATGTATATATAATCCTTCTTTGCTCTGTTCATAATGTACATACAATCCCTACATTGCATTCATATTTATATTCTGTATATACTCTGATCAATATTGTATATAGCAACTCCACTGTACATTCTGTATATCATAGCTTCACTTACTCTGCACTTATATGTATATAAAACACTATATTCTTGCACTTCTGGTTAGATGCTAACTGCATTTCATTAGCTCTGTACTGTACTCTGCATAATGACAATAAAGTTGAATCTAATCTAATCTAAAAAAAAAAAATGTGTTTACCATAATGTAATATGTTATTTACTGTAATGTACAAATGTGGTCAATGTGTGGGAGGTGTTTTGTTTTTTGTGAGCTCACCATCAAAATCCCCTTCGACTGAGTTGAAATGACAATACATTATTGGATCTTGAATCCTCTGAAGCAACTATGAGTTTGTAAAAAAAATAAAATAAAAGGGAACATAGAGGTGTATTGACTCTACGAGTTACAGCCATGTTTTCAGCCATGGCGTTCTGCACTTATTCACAGCTTATTTAAAGTCAGTGAAAAGTAATTTACTTAATAAATAACAAACAATGAATTTACAGTCATAATCCGTATGTGACAGTGTGCCACATTCAGTAGGTTCCTACATAACTGTTATTGGCTTGAAATTCTCCAGATCCAAGCCTATGTAATTTAACACATTTTTTCTCTTCTTCCCATTGGCTGTTTTCGTTTTATTTTCACATTCTTCTTTCATTGAATGTATATTACATTTAGTTTGTTCGTTGTTCGTTGCCATGGTGGTTACGCTGCTATCGCTGAAACCACGTGGCTTGCATAACGTACTTCCGCCCAAAAGTATTTTATTCACAAGACACTTTTTTTAAAAATGATGAATTCAACATTTGTCCACGAAGAAACAACAACAAACAGATAACTCAACAATAAGATATGTTAATATAACTTTTGCACATTTCTCCTTCGATTCAGAGAAACACATTTTTGGTAGCAGAAGGTTACGGAAGTGCATTGTGTTGTGGGCGGGGTTTGCGCGTTCTACATTTCGGCTAAAAAGTCTTAAATAAACAAATATATTTAGATTTTCTTAACGTAAATCATCTAGATGCAGTGTAATTAATAGATTGGTTGTACTAGATATTTGATATATTCAGTAGATATATCTTTTTCCAACCCTAATTTCCAACCCTAATTCGCAAACCAGATACTACAACTGCAGTGCTTGATTTGTATCAAGCTGCACTGAGTAGCGATAGGGAATTGTAGTTTTAAAAAAAATAGTGTGTTTCTTAGAATTGTATATTGCAAATAGTGAGTTGAGAGTACAGTGTGGAGTTTAGGCGGATTGTAAACATATCTATGTAATCAGATTTTAAATGTCTAAATTTCAAATGGGTTCAAATTACTTTTAACCAGATTTGACAATATCCCAAGCTTTCTATTTGGTTCACATGTGGCAAATCTAATTATGGGATGGTTCCCCCAAAAATGAAAATTCTGTCATCATTTACTCACCCTCATGTCATTCCAAACCTGTATGAGTTGCTTTCTTATGTTGAACATAAAAAAAGATTATTTGAAGATTGCTGGTAATGGCTGGTAAAAGTTAAAGTTTTTACAAGGTTTCTGAGCAGAAGATCATTAAATGTATTCTCTGTCCATGTTACCAAAACTCATGTGTCATTTAAAAAGCATGTTTGAAAGCATGTCAATTCATTTCTTTGCATTCATCTAGATGCAATGTAATTAATAGTTTGGCTATACTAGATATTTTATATGTTCAGTAAATATATAATTTTACAACCCTAATTTGCAAACCAGATAAAATAATCAGATTTAAAATGTATAATTATATATATATATATATATATATATATAATTATATATATATATATATATATATATATATATATAATTGACAGACAGCACTTTGAATTGAAATGTAGTCTACCCACGGCAGACAACTGCAAACAAAAGTGGAACACACCAGTCCTCCCTCACATAAACTGACAATAAACTTTATTTATCTGAATCCAAAGAGAAACAATTGATATCCTTAAAACAGATAAAATGATACCCTTCACATTTTCTCTTAAATGTTTATCATTAAAATAAAAGCGTAACAGTAATTGTGAAGAAAATACTTCAGAGTGGAAGTAAGCAATGCCATATAAACCATTTAAATTTAAAATAAATAAATTGTAGTGTTCAGCTGTATACCAAAGTTTCTACAATTACCAGTAACCATCTTTTCAATATATTTTTTTTGCCAAGCATCTCCTACTGACAGCAAAACTGTGAAAAATATAAAGTTATGTGAAGCATCTAATCCTAACATGAAGTCATACTCTAACCCACTGTTGTGAATATTAAGGTGAGGTCCTTGCTAAAACCCAGCCCTACTGAACCAATGATGAAACAGGTGTGTATATATATATATATATAAAAAAACATGTAGACTCAATTCAGTACAATATAACTTTATTGGTCCCCACATAAGTCCTGTATAAAGGAGAACACATTGATGGTGCCAACAAACAACAATAATAAATAAAAATGGGGTGAATGAAAATAACAAAAAGATCACAATTTTCTTCTTACGTGTGAAGTATGGTCATTACAATGAATTTGCAGCATATGTATGTATTGTGTGTATGTGTGTGCTTGTATGTATGGGTTGGGGGCCGTCAACACAGTAAAAACAACTCAAACAAGTAACAAGATACATCTTCAGGGTGTTAGCATGGTGTCTTGACCCTGGCAGTGAACGCACATGTTCTTTTTAAAGCCACATGCTGTGTGTGACCATGATTGGCACACTGTGCACTGAGACCATGAATGCCACTTCTTTCTTGCATTCTTCTTCTTATCATAAAAATGGACGCAGCAGACACAGCACAAATTGCCTCCATCTACCAAAGAAAAAACACAAATATTTTGAAAGTCAAGCTAGTTAGTTTAAATCATACTCATCACTATATTTTAAGCAACATCTCAAAGGCAGCTTGTTCATTTTTAACTGTTGCCAAAGGAATATGTGGGTATTGCACATCAATTCATCTCAGATCTTTAGGAAAACTCTGGGTTTTTCGTTTCAGAAATGGATGTAAATCAAACCTGAAACAGAGGGGTAACTACATTTTAATTTAACAAATCTCATGACCACTTTTTTCTTCAGCTGCTTCCAGTTTGATATGGTGGTATGAGTCTTTGACAATTTCTTCAATGTGAGAATATTTGATGTTGATAGCCTTGTAAACAAAAATCAGCTGGAATATTTTTAATAATTAAATTTTAATAAAAGAGATAAAAAATCCAGTTGTCTAACACAATTTTCTGCACACACCACAATTGCTGTTGATCATCCTTCCATCTAATACTTTAAGAATACCACTAATGCTTAGCAAATGAATCCTGTTTTCAAACCTCTAACTTCAGCTTCTTTAAGTGCATTGTAATTCGGGCATCCCTCACCTCATGTGCCCTCAGTGCTGCTGCCTCTTGAATGTATTTTTGCTTTGCATCTTCCCCCAATGTGGCGCACCTGCCCTTAATATCATTCATTGTGCCTGAAGAAAAAATAGATGCACAGAAAAATTTAACGCATTAGTCAGCATCTCCTTTTTAAAGTAAATTCATACAACGACAATCAGTACTTGGGTTGTGAAAACCATTTATCTGTAACAACTCTGTAAAAACAAGATAACGTGTAAAGTAGATGCCCTGATGATTGTTTTCAATACACTCAGCATTCTTAAACTGATGAATGCAATTTGTGTGAGTGAAGTACTTCCCAAATACGATCATGAAAATCTGTTTCATGACGTTTCATGACCCTCATAAACCTTATGTCAACAAGGCCACCATGTATGAAAAGAAACTATTTAGTATAAAAAAAATTTTTTTTTAAACTTTTTAAGTCTTTAAATTTGGTCTCTCACCTTTGTTTTTGAATATGTCCCTATAAAAAAGATTGTAATCCGACAGCTCTCTAATGTGAACTTTGGCCTTTGATGACCAGGGCTCAGACGAAGCATTAGTCATTTGTGATCTTTTGTAATTTCCAATCCAGTTCTGAAAAACAAAAAAATAGCAAAAGGGTATTACACCAATTAAACCGAATGTTAACAAAACACTTCATTTATACAAGCAGTGCAGCAGAATGATATATTTATTTGACATGATGTTTGTTAGTGTGGCACAAAAGTAAACCTTATTTCTACGACACTGGTGTCCAAACCAGTAGCTAGCTGATGCAGCTCTTGGTAATAATTCTGAACCAACTCATGTCATTCCATCCTTAAAACATGATTTCAGGGTTTCCTTTTGATTCCCATTAATGGGAGTTCTCTCTTGGTGAATAACAACAAAGAAAGAAATAGATAGTCAGTAATAAATCAGTAATAAAAAAAAGACAGTGTTGCAGATCATACCATCGTTCTCAGACACTCTTGCCTAATGCTTCTAGATCAGCAACTGTAAGGCTTACCTCTCTGGGCCATCTTCAACCTAAAACATAAACAGAGAGAAACTTGCCCAAGACAGATTTGTGAACAATAAATTCTAAACAGCCCAAAACCAAATTTTGGATAGTTCAACAAAGACATAGAGCATGGAAGTAATAAAACAAACTTGCCACAGAAGTCCTTGCAACCAGCTGGAAATGTATGCTGTAAAGGGAGACAAAAAAGTTAGTTAAAGAGACATTAATGTAACACAGGCAGGAAGACAGACAGACCTTTGGGTTTTATTTTTCAAATTCAAGATAGATAGATAGATAGCTAAATAATATATATATATATATATATATATATATATATATATATATATATATATATATATATATATATATATATATATATATATATATATATATATATATAATATAAATATATACACAGCTAGCAAGCTTTAGAGAGAGTGAGAGAGAGAGAGACAAGACAGACAGATAGACACAGACAGACAGCTAAATATATATATATATATATATATATATATATATATATATATATATATATATATATATATATATATATATATAGATAGATAGATAGATAGATATATAGATAGATATACATAAATTATATAAATATATACACAGCGAGCTAGCTAGTATAGAGAGAAAGAGAGAGACAGACAGACAGACAGATAGATAGATAGATCCAAACCCACAGAACTTTATTTTACACTCTAGTCAAGATCGCAAGGTTTCCAAACAGCCGTAAAATACATCTTGTGTTTAATATTTCTCTCAAGTCAATATGGGTTACATTAGTCCTATGATCAGGCTTCAGTGAGGCGTTATCGAGCATACACAATAGCCTGTAAGAGTGTAAAAAGTCATTTTGACAGTTTAACTCGAAACTAAATTCCCCCATTAGCTTCAGACGTAAATACACACTCATATTAGCAACGTTAACATAAAGACACGCTAATAACGTAATATGGTCTAGCGATAACGTTTGCAGACACATCGCAATACGGTTATCTCATGTCAAAAATAATGACACGCAATACGAGTGTATGCATTGTTTTCCATTACAGTTTAAATGCTCAGTTTTATAATTTTAATAGTCTTACCTGAAAATATTAAGCAGGAAATATCGCAACGTTGCCGCTTTCGTCCAGTAGACTTCCGATTACAGGTGAGCAGGAATTCTGGGATTGGATCTGGAGTCTTCTCTTGTATATTTGTGGGTGATCAACCATTTGGATGGATGATCACGGCCTTCTGAGCCTACTAGTAGGCGCAGGAGGCCCCTCCTGGCCCATTTCTATGGGCTGATAACCGCTGATAACGCCCCATTCAATCGAGTGATAACGTTCGAATCGGGTGAACCAAGAACAAAGCGTGATTTGCAATGCTCAGGTAAAATTCTATAGTAATACTACAAATCTGTGGAAGCATTTGACATCACGCGTAAAGGCGCCATAATTTCCACAATACACAGCGGCTGCAAGTTCCTCACAGCAACCCGTCAAAATTAAAGTTTCTTTTAGGGTGAAGAAACTGTCAAAAATTATATTCATATTTAGCAGTCTTAAGACTTAATGGAACAACAATTCTACTATTACTACTAATAAATATTAATAAATCTTTATTTTAAAGGAATAATCACATTCGTTCCTAATTATTCATTTTAACAGTAAACCTCTTTTGTTTAAAAATGATGGCATTAACTTTTCGATAATCAACGCAAAATCTTAAACTTCCATTTTTTGGGAACCAACACAACAGGTGAGGCCCAGGCAGAATGTGACAGTTCCACGATGCCCTTTTCCAACATTTCCTTTAACTGTTCTTTCACAACAGCTTGTTTTCAGGTGTCAAGCGATAGGCCCTTTGTTTAATGGGAACAGGATGAGTGGTGTAGAGACAGTGCTGAAGAACAGTAGTCCTTCCAAGCTGGTGAGTACAAACCTTGGGATTTGATCTTAGGAGGTGCAATAACTGCTGTTTTCTTTCTGATGATAGCTGGGCATTTGATACTGCAGCAGCTATCAGGGTTGGATCATCTATTATATCCAGCGATACAGTTGAAAATTGTGTTGGAGGAAAAGAACTGAACAACAAAAGGTTCTGGTTTGAATTTTTGTTGCGTTGTCTTCTTTTCAGCTGTGAAGGTCTTACAACTGGAACACTAGCTTGACCTGGTTGAAAAGCATACTCCTTGTGGGGAGCCATCTTAAATGAATATTTACTGTCTGCGACATTTATTTGCAGGCCCGTGGAAAAGATGAAGTCCAAGCCTAAGACTACAGAGTAAGCCAGGGCTTTGGAGGTGAGAACGACAGCTCGTACGGTGAAGACTTGGTCATGAAAAATGATCTGGGTATTTGTCCACCCTAAAGGTACTTCGGCCTCTCCATTGGCCATATAAAGAGGACCAAGGGACCAGGGAGGGAATCATAATTTCCACAGATGTCGAAGGTGAAGGAGGACATGTAGCCATATTGGTAGTGTGTATGTAATTATTTGAGTAGTAGAAAATGTTGAGTAAAATAAAAGCAATTAAGGGCACCAAAAAAAAAAAAAAAAAACTACAGTTCCAAAATTTTCAAAAGGCTTACAATTCTCCTAGCAGAGACATTTCCATCAACACAGTTGAATCCAATAAGAATTAATCACATCTCTATTTTTCAGAGTAACTCAATTACCACAATAGACTGAAATTTAATTGCACATTTTCTTTTCCACAAGCTCTTTTGCAAGAAAAACTCAATTCGAGTAAATACAATTATTTAAATGATAACTCTAACTGCCACCGGTTACAAACCAAAATAAGTTAAGAGGCGTGTCAACTACTAACACAAATACATGAACAGAATAAATGCACACAAAATCGAGGGCTTTCGTTCCAAAATCACATTATGTTTTCACAAAAAAAAAACAAATTGTCCAAATAAAATAAAAGTTACAGCACTGGTACACCTTGTCAAAAAGAGAGAGACAAAAAGAAAGGAGAAAAAACAGCTGGGGATATCTGGCGATGCCGGTCCACTCTATTCCCACATTAAATTCGACAGGTTCAAGAGTTCAAGAGTCCAGTTCAAAGGACACCGAGTGTGTGCAGACGAAGCCAACCAGTCAGCCGTACAGACGAGCCGCTACTCCCCAGAACAGAAGTAGGCTCTGAACTCAGCTTTGAGGGTGAATTGGAGGCTACGAAGGAAGGTATCTGGGCAACACTCTCTTTAGTTCCCGAATCTGAAACACTCAGTACTGGTATCTTTAGTTTAGATCAATTCGTCCTCACAACACTAAATCGATCGCCCAGCACCATACAAAATGCGCACTCAGATAACCCTGCGTCTTATGCCACAGATATATGCGGTCACCGTCGCCGTCCTTCCTCCCCAAATCCATCTCCTTAAATACAATTTCCTCAATTGCTTTCAGATTATGATGCAGTTCCCATTCGTTGGTGGAGTAAATCAATAAGACACGTCATGTGTTTTGACTTTCTTGCTCCGCCACAACATACACTTTAGGGCTAATTAGGCTACTATGGTAATTTGTCAATTAAATTGTATTTTTGGAGGACTGTTTAAATTGGTTTGGATATGTGACTGAGTGAGACTGAATTTATTTTCTTATCTACAATAAAATGATTATGATGGTAGCATAATAGGCGAACGCTTCTCTTCAGGGTGACTAATAATCTGACTGAAATTTGCGCGGAAACATTTGTAGTCAGCTAACGTTACGCTGTACACACTTTCACCACAATTCAAGTTTTTGTTGCATGTCTCTTATGCTCACGTTTTCCACTTGTGCTCACCAAGGCAAAAGTATTAAAATAAATAGATACCAAAATACAACAATATTGTGAAAAATTACTAAAAAAAAATAACTATTTCTTAACATATTTTGATACTCATTCCAATAATGGCAAAGCTGAATTTTCCATTCATCACGCCAGTCTTCAGAGTCACATGATCCATCAGAAATCATTCTAATATGCTGATTGCTGGTCAAGAAACATTTAATATGATCAGTGTGGAAAACAGCTCAATATATTTTTATTAGCTTCATATTTTTGGATAAACCATGATACATTTTTACAAGTTTTAAAAGAACAGCATGTATTTGAAATGAAAAATCATTTTGTAACATCATAAATGTTTACACTGTCACTGTCAATGTTATGTATCCTTGTGGAATAAAAGTATTAATTTCTTTTTAAAACTCACTGACCCCAAATGATTTGTAAAATAGGCTACATTGCTTGCATGCATATTATGTTTACTAATACAAAGACATTTGTGCAGTTGTTGCCGTCTATAACCAAACTTGGGAAACTTTCTTTTTTGAAATGACTATATGTTACGGTTTATAGCTCTATTTATAAGTATAAAGGCTGTTTGTGTATATAGCATGAATAAATAGCATATTAATCCACAGAAGTTGCACATATTAGCCTACCTAACAGCCTCTATGCATTCAAAAAGAACATAAATATTTAAAAACAGCCATGAGATCAGCTGACATTCAGTGAATGAATGCATTTAATGCAGGCATCTCTAAGAACAGGACACACATTTAGTGCTCAAACACGTCTGTTTGTGCTCCTCACGCAACGTGTCCTTTACTAATCAGTCCTTGTCTCATCTGACCCCACATGACAGATCTGATGCTGCTCTTTACACACACATCAGACCTCAGTATAAAACTCAAGCACATCTCTATCTGTGCACTGACAGGACGCACAGATCTTCACCATGCAAACGAGAATCCTGTTGCTGACTCTGACCCTGACGCTGGGGATCAGCATGATGGCATCAGGAGAACCGCTTCACGCTCAGTGCAAGGTCATCTGGTAAGATGCTGTTCACCTGGAGGTTTTTGTGTGCATTTACTGGAAATATTGTTTCAGCTGTTGTCAGTGTGTCTGCATTCATGTTATAGAGTAATACGTCAACTGTTTGGTTGTGAAATTATTATAAACAAAAACTCTAAATATTACAATAAAAGCTACTTTTATTTTAATTGTATTAAATATAATAGTAAAATATTTAAATATAAATAATATTAATATACATATACATCAATAAAAATATTAATTAACACATGAATAAAAACCTCGATAAATCATATTCCAATAACACTGGATTCCATGTTCTAGCTCCTTTCAAGATGACACACTTATTGAAAATCTGAAAATGTTTAATAAGTGCCTTTTCTTTTTTCTTTCATTTATTATGTAACTTTCATTTTTATGGCTGCGATTTGCATCATTCATAACTGTAAATAATTAAGTCAAGTGACATTCAGCCAATTATGGTGACCCATATTTAGAAGAACTTGTGCTCTGCATGTAACCCATCCAAAGTGCATACACACAGAGCAGTGAGCAAACACGCACGCACGCACGCCACACGCACACACACACACACACACACACACACACCTGTGGGAAGCCATTTTTGCTGTGGTGCTTTTTTAGATTCTGAAAAAGAAAGCAAGCACAGAGGCTGTTTTTATATTAAAGTGTGGTTGTGAGGCAGATACACTACTGTTGTATTTCACTTGTATTGTTCTGTATGCGATTCTTTAGGGTTTAAAGTGGTTCATAATCTCAGTTTGTTTTATTATGTATTGAATAACTACAGCATACATTTGTATATTTTATACAGTGACCACAAAAAATATTTGAATGAAAGAAAAAATCACTTCAAAAGGAATGTTATGTATCACAAAACATCAAATCAAATGGCATCGATTTTAAACAAAGGTATACATGCATCTATAAATTGTTGTTTAAAATAGTCAAGTAAAAGTTATTTTTAAAGTGCTTTGAAAAGTGATGGTAATACTGAGAAAATTTCCAGCATAATTTTTCCTGTAGATACAGTTGGTTTGACATTGTGTATGGTATTTGGGATATTTGGATACCCTATACTCTATAAATCTTATGACTGAGCTGCATAGAAACCAAGACAAATCACAAATTTGTGACTAGCACCACAAGGCTTTAATCTTTCATCTCTATCATCCACCATGCAAATTACTCACAGTGCCTGACCCTCCACATAAACATCATTTGATAGGCATGATGCAGGCCTAAGGATGTCAGTGGTCTGAATACTATGCCTTTAGTCATGCCCCAGATCCACAATCAAAATGTACTAATTCACACCACCTCTAGTGGTTACAAGCAAGTCTTGAGAACATGGCATTGCACTGAAACGTCTCTCATTATTTGTCAGGCTCTTTGCGATCCCATGCCAGGACGTTTATGTGAGTTTGGTGAACCAGATCAAGGCCTGGAAAGGCATGTCCGGCTGTATAACTGTTGGACAGAGATGCCTGTATGAGGTAAGATCATCTATTGGATTGTTTTCTGAAGTATCTCTATTATTATTGCTCATGCTTTAAAATAAATAGTTAACCCAAAAATGAACATTTACTGAAAATGTACTCACCCTCAGTTCATCCAAGACCTAGATGAGTTTGTTTTCCTCATCAGAACAGATTTAGAGAAATGGGTCCAAACAGCTGATGAAACTTAAATGGCAAATTCTGTAAATTTCTCTAAATCTCTTGCGATGAAGGAACAAACTCATCTAATTCTTTAATGGGCTTCTCATCAAACTTCTATTGCCATCTAGAATACTGTGCAAAATGTTTTCACAAAAACATAAACCTGTTTCAAGCCACTTACTGTATATATTTTTGCCATTAATTGTAATAATCCAGTAAGGTTTCTGTACGCACGACATCTGGTGAACTGTTGTTGTCTTCTTCAGCTGGTGTCTGCTACACCTTTCCACATCACAGCCAAACACACCAACAGAGAGTGGACCAGCAAAGAGGATCTCAACTTTCACCTGGTGTCAACCGAAGAATCAGTGTGTAGAGTGACGGTAAAATGCTCTGCTGCCAATATTTCATTTCATAATATCAAAAACATGCGAGGGATGGTGGGGTAAGACGAGGCACTTTTTAATTCTGTTGCCTCCTATACAAGGCCACATTTTATTATACCTGTCGTTTAAGTGTTTCTGTTATTGCTTTATTCATATAAAAATGAGCGAATAACAGAAAGCCACAAATGTATGCCTATTTTCGTCTCTTTATCTCAGGTCTCTTATTAATTTAAATAAATAAATAACAAAATACTGTGACCCACAAATGCAGTCTTGAGTTGCAGGAGTATATTTAGCAACAACCAACAATACATTGTATGGGTCAAAATTATCGATTTTCTTTTATGCCAAAAATCATAAGGATATTAAGTAAATTTCTTATAATTTAGGTTCTAAACAGTTGTGCTACTTCTCTTCCTCTAGCTAACTATTCCTTCTCAATGACTTTCATATGTTTTTCTTCTTTTATGTGCCAATGCCACAGGGGTTTTCTATCTCTAAAGCGTGGGCCAAGGTGGAAGACAACGGCATCACATACTGCACTCTCTACAACCTCGTTGAGGGTGAGACCCCGTCACATGTGACAGCCTTTGACCTTTTTTATATGCTGTGATAAAGAAAAACTGCTTATTCTTTTCCGCTCACTCAGAGAAACTATTGACTTTGTTTTGTGTGTTCACAGGCAGCGGGCTGGTGGACGCTGCGGGTTATAAGCAGTACACAAATGAATGGATTTGTCTGGATTACTCGACTGCCAACTGCACCATCTACTGATGAGATCTGTTGGGCTTTGATAGGATTTAAAGAGATAGTTCACCCAAAAATTAATTCTGTCATTAATTACCCTCATGTCGTTCCAAACCTATAAGACCTTTATTCATCTTCTGAACACAAATTAAGGTATTTTTGATGGAATCTGAGAGCTTTCTGACCCTCCATAGACAGCAATGATGTTACCACCATCAACGCACAGAAACATAGCAAGGACACCGGTAAAGTAGTCCATGTGACATTTGGGGTTCAACCGTAATTTTACGAAGCTAAGAGAATACTTTTTGTGCACAAAGAAAATAATAATAATATCATTTATTCAGCCATTTTTCTCCCCGAGTTTCCTTCTTCAGCATTGTTTATATCCAGCATACGCACACTGTCTATTGAATGTAAACAAAGCGGACTGTTTGTGGAAGATGGTAACTCTGGGAGAAGAATTGTTGAATAAATTGTGTTGTTGTTTTCTTTGCGCACAAAAAGTATTTTCTTAGCTTCGTAAAGTTATGGTTGAACCACTGATATCACATGGACTACTTTACCGATGTCCTTACTATGTTTCTGTGCATTGATTGTGGTAACATCATTGCTGTCTATGGAGGGTCAGAGAGCTCTCAGATTCCATCAAAAATATCTTGTGTTAATTTGAGTTACAAGTTTAGAATGACATGAGGGTGAGTAATTAATGACATCATTTTCATTTTTGGGTGAACTAACCCTTTGTAAAGCAACAAAGCAAATGTAGCTTGTAGTATTTTAGCAGTCACTCATATAGTTAATACACTCTTAAAAATAAATGTGCTTCACGATGCGATAGAAGAACCTTTTTTTTTAAATGGTTCCATAAAGAACCTTTAACATCTCAAGAACCTTTCTGTTTGACTAAAGGTTCTTCGTGGCGAAAGAAGGTTCTTCAGATTATAAAAAGCTAAGAAAGAGATGGTTCTTTAAAGAACCTTTGACTGAATGTTTCTTTGTGAAACCAAAACAGTTCTTTTATGGCATCGCTTGAAGATCCTTTTGAAGCACCTCTATTTTTAAGAGTGTAGTTGTTCATTGTTAATAAAGCTTGACAATATCACTGTCTTTGAGAGCACAATGCATTATTGTTAGAATGACAAATGAATTAAAACAGTTGTGTTGAACTGCACCAATTCTAAAGTATTGTGCTTGTTGCAAATGTTTCCACCTCATTTTTGTAATTTTATACACAGTGTAAGTTGATCATAGACTTGATTTCCTTCAGAAATGCTGGGTTTTGGATAGTATCTGAGACATCCATTGTCTATTATGAACAAAAGAGTCTGAGATCTATTAAAGGAGCAGGATATGATACTGAAAGCTTCAAAATATTAGAGAGGTGTTTTTCCCGTTCCTCCTCGAAGCTCTTTGAGGTTGCCAGATTGAGGACACGCAACTGTCTGTAGCATTGTTTATTAGACAAAAGAGGATATGGATGAAGCATGTTCCCTAAATATCTGTGCAAATATATTATGGTTGGTGGGTTTTTGTTGTTTATTTATTTTTATTTAGTACAGTCAAAATATTACATATAGAATAAATGAATAGAACAAAAGCAAAAACTATTATCAGAAAAAAGGCTGTTTATTTGCTCTCCAGACTTAGAGCTTAATAGTATTTCATTAACAACAATTAATCTTAAAGATGTGCCTTGTTGTACTATGAAACTACTGCTGATTTAAAGAATTTTATAAACGCATCCATGTACATAAAAATCACCTTCATGTATGTGCTCTGATAAAACTACACAGATAAATATCAATAGTAATTACATATCTGACCCTGCTGAGATATGAATACAAGCTCACAATATATGAATGTTTCTAAAAAGCTATGGAGCCTTTCTTTATTCTTCTCACAGTAATGGACGTTGTAGCTTTGTATTGAGAAGGAATCCACGTTTCAATCTGAAATGACAGAGCATTTTAAAACTTTGTGCAATTTTATATTTACATATCTAATTAAAAGATATACAGTAAAACAAATAAGAAATATTGTATGAGCCACTTAAAAGTATCTTTTGATAGCTGGTGTTTTAGTGATTTCTGTGAATATATCTCCTCAAGTTTCCACAGCTGTCCAGCAGGTGTGCTGTGTTAAAGCTGAGCAAGGTTTCAAATAAAAAGCCCTTCGTTGTTGTTGTTTTAACATTTTAAGCGTAAGATTTGGTTACATTTATCATTGTTCAGCGAATTTTTCACATTGACACAAGTTAGGGTGAAATATTTTCTCATGCAAATTTTACATCGGGTTCAAGTTTGTCACAAGAGCTGACCAGCAGAAAGCTGCTTGGTTTGAACTTCATACATTGCTACACAAGTGACAACAGACAATCATCTTTCTTTGCTTGTGAAATTTCGTTAATGTGACAGTGTAAACACTTTAAACGTCTTGAGATACACTTTAAGGTGGAAAAAAAAAACTAAAGGATTTATACCTGACGCACAAGTAGCTCCATCTCAGGTGAGTTACTGGACAGATCAACCAGAGATTTGACATTTATTCTCAAGCCAGTAATTACTGAAGGGCATATGAGAAAAGAATGTGTTATATTAACAACAAAACTAATCTCAAAATTACTATGAAGCTAAATTTCACTCCTGAAAATTATTGTTCTATCCTAATTTACTAACTCTCATGTTGTTCCAAATATAGATGACATTCATGGTTACAGTTGACTAAAACAAACCATTAAATCTAATTACTAAATAATACAATGTTAACTGAAATAAAATATAAAGGACTACACTTATTTTATTTCAGCTAGTTTCATTTAGTTTAAATAGATTAACTTAAAAAACTAAAACTGAAATAAAAAATTATAAAAACAATAGAGACATTTTTTAAACTTCAAAAATGAATAAAGATGAAACATACAATTGTATGGACTTAAATCTTTCATCATAGTTTTTTCTCTCTTTGCATTCTTTAAGTCATACTTTTTGGAACAACATTAAGTGAGTAATTAATGACGATTTTATTATTTATTTATTATTTATTTTTAAACTAAAGATCCCTCTAGCAAGTTCATGTCTGATTCCATAGCTGTAGGCTGACTAATATTAATTTGTGATATTATACCAACTATAGTGACCAGCAACATATGATATAATGATATTGTACCAGGCTGCTGAGTTGATGGTGCAGAAGTCATTGCCCAGTTGTCTGTCGGTGGAGCTGATGTTGTTTCTGTTGTTGTAGGATCAACTGTATGTAACAGAATTCAGGTCTGTCAGTGGATATTCAAGTGATGTAAATGAAAAAAATCAAAATTTCTGCATTTTATCCATTATATCCTGAATTGAATCAGAGTCAAAGGACTTAGCAATATGTTCAGCCTCAGTCAGAATAATAAGATTAATTGTCCATTATT
This sequence comes from Carassius gibelio, assembly GCF_023724105.1. Taxonomy (NCBI): domain Eukaryota; kingdom Metazoa; phylum Chordata; class Actinopteri; order Cypriniformes; family Cyprinidae; genus Carassius; species Carassius gibelio. Next base: position 6,207,573 of record NC_068397.1, read on the forward strand.
TTTGTCACTTTGAGGAGAAGTAGGAGTTTGATCAGCCACTCACCAGTAGTGCTCGACTGTCCCACAGAAAAACACAGAAATCCAACAAACAGGACGCAAACTTTCTCCATGTTTCTGATCTTTCAAGAGAAACGTGTCTGAATAAACGTTCAGTGGCTCTTCTGGTTTCTAGGTTGTCTGAGGGCGGTCTGCGTCTCATGGGTTTCCACGAATAATGAGACTGAACACACCCCAGCTCCGACGGCACAAACACAAAGCAAGTTCATCTGATTTCTGATTTGTTCACCCGATACCTTTGATTTCTCATGGGCCAAAGCATTTCATGAATGTAGGGTTTTATTGTTTCTTTCTTGTTGCTGCCATTTAACCCTATCAAAGTGAGTAGTAAAATGAAACTAGACCTGAGTCTGTACTTCCAGACAAAAGAAAAATCTCAATAATCAAACTGTGTGTTTACAGTAAAGTCTAAAAGTTCTCTTTGAAACATACAAAAATAATTTAAAACAGCCAAAGCCGTTTTAAAGAAACACTGAATTGAAGTAATTAAATAAGAACGGTGGCACTGGTATAGTTAGACATAACTTCTGTAGTCTTCAGAGAGACTGGTGTCTGGTTCTGTCTAAGGGCTTTTGCACTCGCTGCTCCTGCTGCTGCTGCCAGCGCTGGGGGGCTGAGATCCTTGTGGGGACGTGACGGAGAGGCTCAAACCCAGTGTCTTCACTGCGGGGGACGTGACAGACGGGCTTCTGGGACTGCTGCTGGCTGATGGATTAGAGGGTCTGGGGTGTATGTGGGGCACATAAGAAACCAATCAGGACTTTCCGCATGCCATGCCTATTTGTCTGGTTTAAACTGTCACACTTGACTGGATAATTATGCTATAATAGAAGTAGATGCATATGTGGGTTCTAAATCACTAGTTTGTGGATAAGAGCATGATAATGTGAATACCGATGGAGTGAAGCAGAACTGCGGGCTGAGTTGATCTTTGAGCTCAGACGGCTGGATGGAGAGGAAGCGGGAGAAGGCAGGGACAGACCAGCCTTAAAAGAGGAAAATAACCACATTAAGGGTTAATAAGTTAATAAGAGTTAATAAGTAACCGCAATTCTATGAAAAAACTAGTAATTACTAAAGCAAGAGGAATTCCTCTGATAGCTGACACATCTGTAAAAATGCTAAACTGTTTAAAAGTTTGTGGTTTATTTTATTTGTGTATTTATTTGAAACAGAAATATTATAAATCTCTTCTTTTTCTTTTTGATCAGTTGAATGAATGCTTGCCGAATCAAACTATTAATTTCTTCCAAATAAATAATCATTTAATTTCTTAACGTTACATTTTACATTTTTACCATTTACAGTTGAAAAGTGCAATTAACTTATCATTGCTTCTACTTTCAACCAATTAGTTGTTTTTACAATGCTGCATGTGGCTTATAAATGATGAAGAGGAATTGTTCCTGTAGTGCTGTACCTGCATAAAACGAATCTGCAGTGCAGATGACAGGTCAGGATTCTCCTCCATGGTTTCCAGGAGCATCTTATTTACGCTTTTATTTATGTCTCTGAGTTCTCGTAGCTCTATGTCACGCTCCTCAAAGGTCTTCTCATTGGTGTTTTTAGCAGACCGAATTTCCCTAGCATATTTGGCACACTGTGAGATAAGAACAATCGTTTCGAGATTAGGTGCTCAAATTTAGAATGGATAATCACAACAATATGGGTATAATCAGTCATTACTGGCCATACTGTGTGTATACATATAAAAAAAATGTTTTTAAGTAGTGGGCATGTTGTCACAATGGAACCTTCCATTTAACAGGCTTTGGTAAACTTTTTATTTTTATTTTTTTTAGTTAAATTCAATACTTATTGAAAAATGTTTTGATAGTGAATCTGAAAAGATAAAGCAGGAAAACGGCAGGATATGTGAGGGCGGTCAGACCTGTTTGCTGGCTCGAATGAGTTTCTCCTCCTGAGAGAGGATGTCTTTGTTGAGAGAGAGCACATGGGATTGAGTCTTCTCAACACTCTCATTCTGGACTGCTTCCTCTTGAAGAAGACCATCCAATGTGTGGGACATGCTCTGAAATATGTAGAAAAAACATGCTTCATGGACTATCATCTAAATTAATTGGTTTTTTAATTAACTTCAAAATAATAATTGTTATTACCCAAACAGACCTAGCTAATTAACCTTAAGATTTTCACTTTTCATAGGGCAGGTTTGCAGAAACCTGTTTGACCTGTTGTGAATAATGATGTCAGCCAGTGTTTTTAACTCTTATGTTGCCCAGTAACATAAATATAAAAGCGAAAGAACAGTGTTTTACACTGTCTGTCTGGAGGAATGATTATGTGAGTAGAAATATTTACCTCAATGTCCTCCTGCAGTTCTCGGATTTGCCGTTTCTTGTATTTGTATTTCTCCTCGGCTGCTCGTCTCTGCTCCTCCAGCTTCAGTTTCTCCTGGTGCGCAGGACCTACAGTGAGATGGAGCACTTCTCAGTTTACAATGAAATTCTATGTGATTACATACATTGCAAAATTCCAGATATTGTTTATAAGTTAAATAAAAACCTGTACAGTGTATATACCGCAAACAAGTGACATTTGCCAAGAGGTATGGCTTAAGCTAAATATATTTCATTTGAAAACAAGTTGTCACGATTGCAGGTAGTTTAGAATTATGAATGAGAATGAACTAAGAGACTTTCTTTCCCTGCCACTGATGGAACTGTGAATATAATAAAAAATGCTGGCAGTAAATTAAGGCATAGTCAGAAAATAATGAGAAACTTTGTAATACAATAACTCGATAGCCCGAATACACTGAAAGATAATAGTTGGTATTCTAGGTGTGTATCGATGTGGTATATCATCACTTTACATTTTCGTGGCAAAAAAAAAAAGGAGATAGAGACAAATTGTTTGTAAACTAAAAATTAGAACCACTACACAGTAACCATAAACGTAACATGGAACAATGAACAGAGAAACTGAGAAGGTTGGAAAAGAAAACATTTAAATTTAAATGTCCCACAACCAACCTCAGGGAGGTTGTCTTTAGTCACAATGACACAACAAGTTTTTGTGTCAATTATTGCAAAAATGGAAAAAAAAATTATAAAATGCTGCCGTTCGTTTTGTAAAACAGCTAAAGATTTAAGTATAATTTTATACACATAATGTCTAATGTTTTAAAGTTGACAGGACAGATTTCCTACTTCAAGCAGCGTTCCAGACGTTACTTTCAAGTAGGAGGCGGGAAAAATCCATATTTTGAGTGGTCTGGAATGCAGCATATAATAAGCTGAGGAATGATAATCAATGAACCAAGGAACAGGTGTGAAACTAATAAGAGACCATGGTAACAAATGAATGCGAACTCGAGCAAAGACAGACAATGAAATCCATAACCTAGAAACAGAACATAATCGTGTGTGACATGTAAATGAATAACCGTGTTGCTCAAGCATAGTTACATCTGTTTCCTCATTCTTCACAGATAAGTTTACCAGACCCCTTTAACATCAGAATCACACATCAATGCATGTGTGGGAAAGTGGTGACATTAGTGATGAAGAATGTTGTAAGAAGCTGACAGTGAGTTATGGTGTATGAGACTGACTTAATGAACACAGAGAAGGGCTTGACAATAGCTGAAACACTGCATGTTATTTAACCAATAAAAAGTTGTAATTCTTTAAGAGTGAGTGTTGCACCGTTGTACTATTTACAAGAGTTTTTGTTGATTGGTTGAACCTCCTCTTTTGTTGATTTAACATGTAAATATGGAAATATATTAGGTGAAAGACATGAATGTGCTTACTGGACTCTGTGACTTTGGTCAGGGCTTTGCGATAGCTTGTATTGCAGTTGTTGACGACCTGCAGGGTGTTCTCCAATGCATGGATCTCTTTCTCTGTCTTGCGGATTTTGTTGTCCAAATCATCCCCTTGCCGCTGGAGTTCTTCCTTCTCTTGAGCTGCCTTCAGGAAAAGTCCACAATTTGTTAGATATTGAGATGTCTGGACTGGTAATGTTCATTCTGATATGAAAAAGTCAAGAGGTAGAAAAGCTTTGAATTCAAAAGGACCTAAGCTAGTCTTCTTCTTCTTAGATTTATTCATTTGAACCATTTTACACTTTAATAGACTTTAAAATGTAATATTTTCTTGTTTTTTCTGAATTTTCAGTATCATTGCTCCAGTCTTCAGTGTCACATGATCCTTCAGAAATCATTTTAATAAAAACAGTCATGTACACTTCACTAAGCATACCATCACACAGTATTGATTACAGATCTAAGCCTTTTTTATGGGTCATTCTACGGAAATGTCCATTTTTCTGTCCCCAGCCTTTACAGAAATATTACACTTGAAAAACACTTTAGGTTTACAATTTTTTATATTTAAAAATGAAACAATATGTTATTTGAACAATTACACTTTCTTGAGCCATCAATGTGGCAATATTTGATTTTTATTAATGAATTAGAATTCCAAGCACTACAGAAGTGCTCGTCCCCACAGTCATGTACAGAGGGAAAATGCTTTATTTTGAGGTCAAAAACAGTGTTTTCTTCCAGTTAAAATCCAACCATGTGTCCATAACTATAAAATATATGATGTAAATTACATTAAAAAACAAAATGCTAAATAAATATTATAAAATATATAATGAAAGTAGTGGTCCCCTGGAGTTGTGTCACTGGTGTTACCGTTTAACAAAAAAGCTCTTATTTTGAAATAACAATCACGCTGATGACATCACTCGACTTTCTTCTTCCAATTTTCTGGAGATCTATGAAGAGAAGCCATTGGTAAGTCCACTGTCTCTTTTCAATTATCAGAAATCTTCTCATTTATCTCATGATTTCATATGAAGCTTTTAGTTGAAGTCACTGGTATGACCTCTTTTATTGTTTGGGCATTGTAAAAAACTAGAATACAAATGGATTAAACTACTTAATTTAGTGAGTACACCATGATTGACAACATGTGGTTTGATACCTTGCAGCAGCCATTTTGTAAAATGCAGTTTTCATGAAAATTGTCACTGGTGTTACTGTCACTGGTGTCACCTTCCTTATGGGTAACACCAGTGACTCCCTTTTATAGATAAACTTTGTTCAAAGCTATTCATTTAATTATTTTGCATAAAATAGCACTAAAATTGTGATTCTAACTTTTCTTTGTCATTGTTAATCCTCCTTTGGTCATGTATTTCTAAATTGAGGGTATGGCTAAACTGAGCACAGCTGAGAAACAGCGACTATACAGAAAGCGAAGGGATGCTGATCCTGAACGCAGAGCAGAGTATTTGCAGAAAAAGAAACAGAGCTATGTCCGTGACATTGACACACAAAAAAGAAAGAGAGTAAGTAATTTGAGTGAAAGGGAGAAGAGATATGAGCGAAAGGCATGGAGGGCCCGTCAGCAAAGATGCAGGCAAAGAGTCAGAGCAGGAGCATTGACAAAAAATCTCATTCTGTATGATTTATATGCATTTTGAAAAATAGGGACAAGGGTTATGTCCTCATAAGTCACCCTCTCCTTGTAATACCTGTGTCATACCCATGTCATTATACAGAGTTGTGTCCTGATATGATACAGAAACAAGAGCACTCTCTCGCTCACTCTCACACACACACACACACTTTCTCTATCTCTCACACACACACTCAAGCTAGGGTTAAATGAGTGAGAACTTTTTTTCAAGAAAATATTTAGCTTTACAGACAACTACAACAAGGGAGGAGACAACGTAGGAGAGATGCACAAAGGAAACAGGGAAATAGAGAAACTGAAAGACAAGATCATCGGTTAGAAACGAAGATATGAAATGGTGAAGAAATGAAGTTAAAATGTTAAGTTAAAATGTTGTCTATGATATTTTTCTAACTCTGATTTCAGTTCTTATGAAATGAGTCATTTGTAAATGTTATGTATGTCACTGGTGATTTGTTGTGTCACTGGTGTTACTGTTTTTTTTTTCTTTCACATTAAATAAAATCTGTCATATGTGGCATAATGATCATTTTAAATGCATTGCATTCTGCTGCACTTACGAGTTAAGCTTTAAATGATTGTATTATTGCTTGTTTAAAACCTTTTTTTCAAATATTTTCATTGTTATAGCAAATACATGGTTGTGCAATTGAACTAACATCATTCAGTCACACTTTTAACAAACCTGATTAAAATAAATAAAACATAATCACCGTATTAGTTAGATCATCATTAATTTTCTGTACCTCTGACTGCATGTGCTGAAAAAAAAATTAAAAAATATTTCATAATCACCTTTAATATCACTAAAGAAGTAAGGTAACACCAGTGACAAAAAAATGGTGTATGCGGTCTTTAAATACATGCACACAAAAAATAAAAAATCATTAAGCTGTAATTTATGTGTACTCATAAAGTCAAAGGGTAATCTAATAATGTGGTCTAAGTTTAAATGTTAGAAAAAGAAATCAATTTTAAGAGATCTTACCATACCAAATGTGGACGTTTCTGTAGAATGACCCTTATATAGGCATCTGATGCATTAAGCAATATTAATTATTTTACTCTAAATCTATTTTGGACATGATGGAACTCCATGCATCTAATTGGCAGAATAAAATAAAGAGGTATTATACCCTTATAATGAAGTAGGCCTGGGATTTCTCCTCTTCTCCCTCTGGTACAGCCAAAGAAACAGTCAGGATCTCATACCTTTTCCTCATCTTTTCAATTTTGAACAGTCTCTCATTCACCGCAGCACTGAGGGCATATATATATATATATATATATATATATATATATATATATATATATATATATATATATATATATATATATATATATATACATATATATATATAAACATACATACACACACACACACACACACACACATATATATATTAAATATATGACATGAAATCAATGCAGTTCTTCTATTTTTTTCTGATTTTATAAAAAGAAAATATATAACTTCTATAGCACAGTGCATGCATTATTATTAAGCACGTTGATATTCTGATCATTTTTTTTTTCAAAGCACATTTTACCAATTCCAAACATCAATATTAATAACTATTATTACATTTATATCTAATTATCTATAAGTGATATAGATTTATAATTGTCCATGAAGGCTGGAACCGAAAAAAAAAAATTTGTATATTCAGGTGTGCATATTTATTAAGTATCAGATAAGATTTAACTTATAAAATGCCCATGAGAAGGATGCAATACTAGAATGTGCAAAGTTAAGACATGACCATTGGACACTAAAATGCTTATTGGGTCAGCACGGTGAGAAAAACTGGTGGAGACGAAAAGACAAATTAACTGCTAAAGAATTAAGAATTAATGTGAAGAATTATTTGCAAAAAACCATCAGGAACCATTTAGTCTGAAGTGCCATTTTTAGACCAAATTCAATCCTGAAAATTCTGTCTTGCAGAAATGGACTAAAAATGAACTCCCATCACAGAGCCGAGGATAATCTAATTGAAAGGACATTGCTTATAAAGACAGGATAATAATGATGGTGGGTTCAGGGCGAGCAGAGGGGCTGCCAAATGACAGCGGTGGAGGAGGCAGGAGCAGGTGGGAGGGCGGGCATTTTGGAGGATCGGCCACTGGAGGACACTTTCTAGGAGCAGGCACTGGAGGATCGGAAGTCCCCTTAGGGTTGGATGAGGAAACCAAGGACAAGGAGGGATGGACGGAACAAGGGGAGAAGATGGAGAGAGGAGAGGGGGCAGTTCATTTTCCAGTTCCAATTCCCAATCTATGTATAAGATCATTTTGGCCCTGTTGGAGCTCCAAATTCATCTCAACCTCAGCCGTGGTGGAGGGAGCGAAACTCCACTCCCGACTCACACCGTCCACGGCTTTCTCCCTTCCGGTGGGCCCTGGTCGGATGGGTTGAGCTCTGGCTCTCCCTCATCGGTGGGCTCGGGCTTATGCTCCATACCGTGGGGAGATAGTGGGCTGAGCTCTGGGTGGGGAGTGGATCTGGGGAGATCCTCCATGGGGCAGATTGTAAAAGGGGGCCCTGTTTCTCGCCAGTGTTGATTCCACAAAGGTGGCAAATTCCTCCCGAGGACCATCTTCGGACGACGACGCTCTTAACTCAACGTTCAACAATCATTTTAAGACTCCATTAGTCAGCAGTGTTTTACCTGAGCCCTTGTCTCTCCTGTTCAGTGAGCTTGATCTGTTTAGAAAGCATCTCTCGGTGCACACGGATCTCCTCCTCTCTCTCTTTCATGGCTGTTTGCAGCTGCAGACGTCTCTTCTCCAGGCTCAGCACTCCATCTGCTCGGTCATACAGTAGATCTCTCAGCCGCTGCACCTCCAACTTCAGGAGACCTTTCTCCACCATGCTGTCCTGAAGGGAGGAGACGTACACACGTGTGAAATGGACACAAATGTGCTTTGTTGTTCTATCCTATTTTTCACTGCTGACATTTTAAAATGCCTTTGCTATATTATGTAATCTGCAATAGATGAAAAATATTTTTGACATTTTATTAGTTAATGAAGTGATAAAAAGTGTTGATGGTGTGGGAGATTGTGTGGAATATAAATTCTGTTTATTGAGAAACTGATAATTGAAGGCATTATAAAATTTACCAAAAGTACTTAAAGGGGGGGTGAAATGCTCGTTTTCACTCAATATCCTGTTAATCTTGAGTACCTATACAGTAGTACTGCATCCTTCATAACTCCAAAAAGTCTTTATTTTTATTATATTTATAAGAGAAAGATAGTCTGTACCGATTTTTCCCGGGAAAACATGAGCGCCTAGAGGCGTGACGTGTGGGCGGAGCTAAAGAATCACGAGCGCCAGTAGGCTTTTGCGTTGAGAGCGTGTGGAAGCTGTGACACAGATCCAGAGGCTGAAATTTAACAAGAGCAGCATCAGCAAAGGCGTCTCTATGTGGTATGTACTGAAACTGTATATATTTGCTTAGCGGTTTTGGAAAATGACTAAGTTCCACTTTATGTCGTCTTTTTTTTTTTTTTTTTTTTAAGCTGTACATGTGGAAGGTGCAGTTTGATGACAACATCGCATGTTGTTTACTTGATGTGCTTACACACTGATAGCTAAGTTAACAACACAGAGATATTTGAAGCAGTTTTACTCACCGCATGTGGTTCCAACACACAATCGTGACCCTTTTCCGTTGGGACTGCATTATCCTTAAGAAATAAACGATGTGCAATCCGAAATGCAGGGAACAAACACAAACACTTGCACAACTCCGTTGATGCTCTGTAAAAATAAACTCCATCCACTGGTCCCTTAATGCTGTTTCTCTTTTGGTAATCTGTGCAGGGTTGTCTTGCCCTGGCAACCAAAAACACACTTCTTTTGTGACTTTTCGCGACGCTCTCGCTCTGATCAGGCTGTGCTCAGCCTCTTTCTCCTCTGCTATACTGGAGCGCGCGCTCTTCCGGCAGAAGTTCCTTAGGACCCATATAAGGAAATTCCGCTCCATCTAACGTCACACAGAGCCATACTCGAAAAAAACTTTCCGAAACTTGTGACAAACCGGAAGAGGTTTTTTTGGAACAAAAATACTCCTTCAAACGTACAACTTAATTTATGAAACTTTGTCCATGTTTAGCATGGGAATCCAACTCTTTAACAGTGTAAAAAACTCAGTATGCATGAAATAGCATTTCACCCCCCCTTTAAACAGACAAGAGTTTTGCAAATTTCTGTTTCTTTACTGAAGAATTCTGATTCTTTCAGGTTCAATCACCTGTTTTTTGAGCCTGAGTTTCTTCTGATCTTTCTCAGAGTTGTCAATGAAGAGTTCCAGCTCATTGATCTTGGTGGTCAGTTCTCTTTTTTCAGTTCCGATCTTCTCGGTGTCTTTCCTAACACAGCGGATATCATCCTGAGAATACACATACCAAAACAGGTCATGTTTTAGAAAAGTTTTAGATTGGTAAGATATTTTAATGCTTTTAAAAGTGCTCACCAAGGCTCGCTTAATTTGATTAAAAAAAAAACATCAATATTGTCAAATAAACTGATTTCTATTTGAATATATTTTAAAATGCAATTTATTCCTGTTTTGGCTCAACTAAATTTTCAGTTTGTAACATAACTGATCAAAAACTCTTAAATGTTAAGGTGTGTGTATATACACATATATAGTGCAGTGCACACTCGCACCTGGAGTTTCTTCAGCTGTGTGTTGAGGGTGGTGGCTGTCCTATTCTTTTCCTCTAGAGCTTCTTCCAGATCAGAGGCCTTCTTCTCCAGAGCTGCCTTCTCCTCTGTGTTCACTTTCCCCTGCAAATGTAAAGTCTTCCTCTCCAGCATCTGGATCTGAAAGTCCTAGATCAAACAAAAGAACACCACTCAAGTCATTTGTCAACTTTTAGAAAGCAACCATCCAGTTTGTGTTAACTGGATGATAATAACTATTTGTTAACAGAGACATGGTTCTCTTGCCTGGTTGGAGACGATCATCTGCCGTTTGAGCAGGTTCTGGTCCAGTTTGCTGAGTCCGCTGTCCAGGTTGGAGACAGCAGCCCGGGTGGCGCAGATCTCAGCCGTGATGTTCTTCTCTTTATCACGCATTCCCTGCAGCTCCTGACTCTTTCTGAACATCACCTCTCTCTGCCGGTGCAGCTGAGTATCGATCTCCTACACAAACAGTAGCAAAAAATTGACTACAAATATAATTAAAGACAAACATTGAGACACTGTCTTCTCATACATCCTAAATGTTTACTAAATCGTATTGATCAGTCTAGGATTATGCACTAATGCTTTATTAAATTATTATTATTATTATTATTAACAAATACAATATGACTTGTAGATAAATGGAAATTTGGAACAACTTTCGTGAACAGGTCATTATCAAACATGCTTTAAAAAATTGTAGTTTATGTACGATCAAATAATAAAAACTAAAAAAGTATATATATCAGTCGATATTGGATAATTTCACATTTACGCTACTTTTAAATGTAGGTTACATTTGCTGAAAAATGTACTGTACTCAAAATGTCAGTAGTAAATGTAATCTTTAGAAAACTTGGAGACGAATATCCATTTTTCATACTGTAAATTATAATATTTTGATGACTAAAATCATTTGTAGAATGAGAATGATTGATTTTAGTTTTAAGTGTTTAATTTTATTACAAAAAAATTGTGTTCATGGGTTATGGACTGCAATAGTGAAATGTGTGTTCTATTTTTTTCAAAACTTTGCATGAGGGTTACTATTGGTCATTAAAACTAGAACTATTAAAAACATATTTAATTAAAATGAAGCTGAAATATGACATGAAATATCTAAAGAAATTAAAATTAGAAATGTTGCTTTGGCAACTAAATAAAATTAGTTCAAGTAGACTTGAACTAAAACTATTAACTGGAAATAAATATATAAATAAAATTAAATTGAATAACACATTAAACCTAAACCTAATATATAAAAATAAAATATATATAAAATAAAAATGACAAAATAGAAAATATAACATAATGACTAATTAAAATAAAAAATTTAAATTAAAGCTAATTCAAAATATGAATGAAAACTAAAATCTATATAATAATAATAATAATAATAATAATATACTGCATAATTCACCTCCTGGACACTGAATTCTCGATAAATGGTACACAATATAATAACATTTATAAAAACAGAGAGAGTGAGAGAGAGAGAGAGAGAGAGAGAGAGAGAAACTCCTTTTATTTATGAGCCATATGGCTATTCAGTGCAAAACAAAATGATGCCCAGTATGGCAGTGAATTGAATGAAGAGTTAAAGGAAATCAAAGTGAAACTTACTTTGATGTTCTGTTCCTGTTCTTTATGCAGTTGCTCCATCTGTGCTGCTTGATCTTCACCATCCAGCACCGCCTCCATCACCAACTGCAGCTTCTCCTTCAGAGTAGAGTTTTGCAGCTTTGCCTCTTCAACTCTACAAAGAACTGCATATATTACTACAAAGAATCTACATTGTTTATTCAATGTCAGATCTGACTTTAGGCACCACACTCAGTGTGTTTTGTTGTTGAAGAACTTGTTTTGTTCTGTTTGTTCTATTCTGATACTGATTTACTTGGAATGGATTTGCTTATTAGATGTGAGTGACAGAACTGAGGAAAAACAAGTCAGAAAGTGACTGCTGGACTAAGTAGCTGTCTGAAAAAAGAGAAAGCATTACTTAGCTATTGTGTTCTGAATGTCCTTTCTCATGCTGGTTAACTGAGATCTGGTGGTCTCCACATCTGTGGCGGTTCGGTCTGAAGTTCCCTTCAGCACATCCACCTGAGAGCAAAACACCACATTTGAGTAGTTTAACAAAATTCATAAATACATTTGCATTTAATTTACATGAATAACTGATGTATTAATATGTATTATAACAAATAGATGTACTATAACATGGTACACTAATATTATAATATGATAAAACCATGGTACGCCCTTCATCGTGATAGACTTTGATCGGTTTCTGGGTCATAAGCTTGAGGACAGTGGAGCGTGGAAACATGGATTTTAGGAAATGAGTGTTGCGAAGCTTTGGTAGACCCACCTCATCCTGCAGACGTCTTTGGTTCCTCTCCTCTTCCTGGTGCTGCTGCCTCAGTCGAAGCGCTTGACGTTTAGCCGTGCTTATATTCCTCTCCAGCTCCTTGTTGTTCTCTATCTCGTGCTCTATGAAGTCCTTCCTCTCTTTGAGCATATCATTCTTCTCTCTAATCACTTGATTCACCTCTGTCTGCGACTAGAAGATCAAGTAATTGGCATTCAGAGTTGAATAAACCATTTTCTGAATTAAACTGTAGATATTGAGATTTTAATGCTTCTCAGTAAAAGAAAGGTTTTCATCTAAAGAAACACTGTAGATTTATTCATGTGTTTGTATGAAAAGAGTGCCATCTTCAGGTTACCATGGCACACTGCTGTATCTCCTGCTCTCTTTTTCTCATTTGTTCAATGGTGTTCTCCCACTGGCTGATCAGCTCTTGTCTCTCAGTGTGAGCCTGACGAAAGCTCTCAGCTGTCTTGTCAAGAGCAATCTGCATCCCAAAATACAAGTGCATTTGCTAGTCTTAAAAGCATGATCAAATCCTAAAAAAAAATTTTCACAAAATGTGAGGGAGCAAGAAAAACATCTATCACCTGTGCTGTAACAGTCTCAGTGACTTCACTGTCCAAGTTTTTTCTCTTCTGGTTGGCTTCAAGAGTCAGCTTCTCAATGTTCAGCGTCAACTCCTGTTTCGAAAGGCAGACATTGAGCCAGTTGCATAAACATAGCCACTATGTTAAGACTGTGTCTTAAGAACTAGTTTGACCAATTAGCAGTTAGCCAAGAGCTCATTTAGTCTTACTTTAAGGATAATAATTGGGCCAATCTACCATTTTGTAATTGTCTTTATGAAAAGTTATGACCAGTCTTTAAGAAAACAAAGTAGATCACAAAATTTTTAAGACTAGTCTAAGCCGTTTATGAAACCAGCCAATTACATTAACTATAAACTTAACAGCACAGCACTTAAAAAAAAAAAAAAAAAAACATATGTGCCATACAAGTGACAAAATCTCATACAGAAAAAAATCATATTAGTTAAAAAAATAAAATAAGAAGAAGAAAATAATAATAGATGATAATAATAGAAAACAAAACAATAAAATAAAATAAAATAAAATAAAATAAAATAAAATCAAATCAAATCAAATCAAATCAAATCAAATCAAATCAAATCAAATCAAATAAAATAAAAGCAAGGACAGCTTGTGGAAGGCAGCCTCTTACATTTTCCTTATGACAGCCGAACTGGCTATAACCTGACTCAAAGAGCTGATCCTGCCACTGTTAGTGGGAACTCACTCGAATCTTGCTCTCGTCCTGCTTGGCATACTTGATGATGGCCATGGTGTCTTCATCCTTGTGAGCTGATTCCTGCAGCCAGGCCTCCAGGGTCTGCTGATCCCAGTTCAGCTGACTCCTCAGTTCATCAAGCTTCTGAGTGGCTTTAAAGATGCTGTTCTGTGAAGATGATTACATCACGTTTTTAATCACATTATAAAATAACATCATGTGTACAGTACTCAAACATCTGGAGTCAGAAATATTAGAACTACTACTAATATTTTTGTACTACTGTACTACTCTTACAATTCAAAATGAACATTTTGTTTTTTAATCTAGTTGAAATTTAAATATTGTCCAGTGATGGCAAAACTGCACCTTCAGCAGCCATTACAAACATATCATTCTGATATGCTGAATTGCTGTTCAATAAACATTTATTAATAATATCAGTGTTGAAATGCATAATGTTTTTGGCATTATAAATGTCTTAACTATTACTTTGCATCAATTTAATGAGTATTGCATTGTAATATGCATTAATTTCATGAAAAAAAAAAAAAAACTTACTGACCCCAGACTTTGTAACTATAGTTTGTTTGTATACATTTGTAGTCTGTGAGATTACAGCTCCAGAAGGAAACAAGATGCATTAAGAGTTGGGGGGTGAAAACTTTTGAACAAGATTAAGATGGACAAATTTTTCTTATTTTGTTGAAATATATATTTTTTCCTTTTTTCCATTTAGTTCTGCCCTTCGTAAGCAACAGAAGATACTTGTATGTGTCCCAGAACACAAATTAAGTAAAAATTTACCTTGATCTTCAAATTTCAAAAGTTTTTAGCCCCCAGCTTAATGCATCGTTTCCTTCTGGAGCATCAGTGAATCTCGAAATCATGCAGTCACTGCTGGAAAGGGTTCAAATATGCAAAGATGCTGCAAAAAAACTGAAGAATCGGCAGGATCTTAAAGACTTTTCTGAAGAACAGTTCTAAGTTAAACTGTTCAGAACAAACAAGAGACTCATGAACAACCATCATAAAAAAAACAGAAAGACATCGTGGATCATCAGGTAACAGAACACAGTATTAAGAACCAAGGGTTCCCAAACTTTTGAATGGGGTTATTTGAATAATTTCAGCAACAAAAAAAAAATCACAATTATTTTGTAAATAACTAAATCTTTTATGTAAAATATCTTACTCAGGACAGTACAAAAAGAAAAAAAAAACCTTCCACTTAGTATGATCTCTCTTATTTTGTTAAAATTATTCACAATTTCTCAGATTCTGCAAGGGGTTCCCAAACTTTCACATGCCACTTGTACACAGACAGTGATGGTTTCCTTCTAGTTCTGTAAGAGCAGGTTGTGTTATATGGGTGGTGTGTGTATCTGCTGCACCTCTTGTGCGTTCTTCTTCTCATTCAGTGTTTTCAGTTGATTCTCCAGCTGACTGATCTCCTGCTTCAAGCGGCCTGTCTCTCGCTCCGCCAGGGCTCTGAAATGCACCTCTGATTCAGTCTCCTTCTCTCTGGCTTTGCACAATGCCTGAACACATTCAAATACCGCATCTTAAAAAAAAAAAAAACGGAATAATAAAGGAAGAATCAAGTTCCTCCACGATAATGTCGTTAGTTAACGTTAACGTTACCTGAGTGTGGGAAACCTCTTGCCTTAGATGTGTGAGGTGTTCAGTCAAGGCATTTATCACATCCTTGGTTTTATTTATTTTGTTCTCGAGATTTAATTGCTCCTTTTGCTTCTTCTGAAGCTGTGGGGGGGTATGAATCTTTTAAACATCCGTTATTGTGATATAACGTTAGTCAAGTAACGTTACGTTAATTTTAACTTCTCACTCACCTCCTCTTCTAATGCTTTATTCTCTGCGTCAGCTACTGGGATGGCAAACCCCGCGTCCCAACCAACTTCTGCTAACAGGGTGTTAGACATGTTATTGTTTCAGAGACGTTCAGGAGTAAAAATTAAACGGCTCGTTGATATTAGACCGGCTAACGTTAGTCATTTAGAAACGCCGTCGTTTATCGTTGTTTTCAAGACTTGTTTCCTAGCAACGACGCTAACTATCGACGTGCCGTATTCGGCCGTTAGGTGACGCTAATTAAGTTTTTTTTTTTTTTTTTTAAGAAAACGTCTTTCTAAATATTACACAGGATTTATCCAGTATGTTTATAAAGATTTCAACTAAACGTTTCATTAGTAAACATTTCACTAATCTTTAACCTTTGAATTTTGAAGATTTGCTTTTTTATTTTTTTTTTTACTTTTTTTTTTAAAGATCAGCATTATTCAGTTATTCATTTTACTAGAAATGCATCACATGCAAAACACACTTTTCTTTTTTTTTTTTTTAAATGACGTTCAATTATATAGAAACCTCCCGGAACAAAAAAAAAAAAAAGGACTGAAAACGTAATGCTTTAAAAGCACTATGTATTACCTCGTTATTGTGCCATTGAAAAAATACTATAAATCGTCGTTTAATTTTGTGATTTAAGAGTTCCTTATAATGAAATATCAAATCAGACATCTAGAAAATAGTTTTGGAAATCATTTACTCACCCACGTCATTCCAAACCTGTAAGATCAACCTTCTTCTGGAGAACATCAAATATATTATATGATTTTATAACAGAAGTCCATAGCAGTTACCAAAACTGTTTGGTATCTTGTTTTGTGTTCTTTAACAAAGAACAAAGAAAGTCATACAGGTTTGTGACAACATAGAGGGGAGTAAATTGTGATTTTCATCTTTGGGTGAATCAAAAATTATTCAAATAACTTTACAAGGAAGTTGCACTGTGTGTGTAAACACTCACTGAACTACCACACACAAACACACGCACAATATTTTCAAGGCCATCCGACTTTATTCATCAACTATAACCTGATTTTATTGTATAGATTATGTGACTTATCAAAGTGCTGAATGAACTGCAAACACAGTATATCAATACATCAAATGGAGTCATTCATCAAGGAAAACTGAGGTAATTTTCAAATTAATATTATTTCTAGGACTGTCAAATATAATATTCTCAGTTATTATGACCTATTGATTTAATCGAAACCAAACAAGCAAAGTGAAATCACTGTCTGGATATCAACAGACAAAGTACATTAAGTCACAATAAAAACACAAAAAGAAAGCAAACGTGACTCTTGCTCTCGAGACACCAGCTACTCCGTTTTATAAAAAAGAGAGAACGATCAACAAACTCTGACGTATAATTTTCATAAAAACCAATTGGAAAGAAACAAACATTCAAAGCAAGAATGCACAAGGAGTACTAAAATTAAGATCTTGACATTTCCTAACTGTATCTGTGACGGCTTGTTTGACAAACCGCTTCATCTGAATGAGACCACTGCAGTCCCATGGACTGAATAAGATCCTGTATGAAGTCAAAACAAAAACCGGCCCAAAAAGATAAAAGCCCAAACCACCATTAGATGACTGAAGAGAAAAGATGCCTTTAATGTCTCTGGTTCGTATAAATGTCTCAGTCCTGAGGGCTTGGAAAAGGCATTGCAGATCTCAGTCCAGTCCTCTGTGCTCAGCAGAAGCTGTTTTTTTTTTTTTAGTGAGGTCCAGATGGTCCTCAGAAGAAGTCTCCTTATACAGCTGTGCTCTTGGTGCCAATGTACGGTCGCGCAAACTCCACAAAATCGTCAATAAGTACTGGCCATGCTCCTAAAAAAAAAAAAAAAACAGAAAACGTCAGAAGTACGAATGCAAACTTCATTTTTAAATTTACTCGCAAAATTAAAACAAGCACTAAGTCTAATGCTTTGACATCATATATATATATATATATATATATATATATATATATATATATATATATAAACAAACTCACATATATCTACTCAGTGCTGCTTGAAAGTTTGCAAACAGTTTTAGAAATTTCTGTATAAATGTGACCTAAAAGTAGACAAATAGAACCCAATCAAACAAATGGGACAAAAATATTTTCGTTGTTATTTATTTATTGAGAAAAATTATCCAGTTTCCCATATTGGTGTGTTGCAAAAGTATGTGTATCTCTAGGATTCGCTGTTAATTTGAAGGTGAAGTTAGAGTCCATGACTATCAGGTTTCAGTGTCTGCAGTTTCATTTAAAGAACTGGAATCAATCAAAGTTTAATCAAGTCTGTGGAAGTGTACCATGGCACGAACAAAACAGATCTCTGGAGACCTCAGAAAAAGAATTGCTGTTGCTCTTAAGGCTGTTAAAGGCCACAATGCCATCTCTAAAGTGTGTGGACTACAAACCCACACTCAGAAAGATTGTGTACAAATGGAGGAAATTCAAGACTATCGTAACCCTCCCCAGTAGTGGTTAACCAACAAAGATCCCTCTAAAAGCAAGATGTGTAATAATCTGCGAGGGTGCAAAGGAACCCTGGGTAACTTCTGAGTAACTAAAAGCCTCTCACATTGGCTAAAGATAATGTTCATGATTCCACATTCAGGAGAACACTTGAGCATCCATGGTGTTCATGGCAGAGTTACAAGGAGAAAGCCACTGCTCTCCAAAAAGAACATTGGAGCCAGTCTGCAGTTTGCTAAAGATCATGTGGACGAGGCTGCTGGAGAAAGGTTTTGTTGACAGATGAGACCAAAATAAGACTTTTTGTTTTAAATGAGTAGCGTTATATTTGGAGAAAAGAGCACACTATATTCCAGCATAAGAACCTTATCCCATCTGTGAAACATGGAGGTGGTAGTATCATGGTTTGGGCCTGTTTTGCTTCATCTTGGCCAGGATGGCTTGCCAGCATTGATGGAATGAGGAATTTTAAACTATACAAGCAAGTTCTAAAGTAAAAGGTCAGGACATCTGTCCAAGAACTGAGTCTCAAGAGAAAGTGGGCAACGCAGCAAGACAACAACCCCAAGCACACAAGAAGAACGCTAATGTTTTGGAATGACTGAGTCAAAGTCCGGACCTTAATCCAATTGAAATGTTGTGGAAGGAGCAGAAGCAAGCAGCTCATAGGAAAAAAACCCACCAACATCACAGAGTTGAATTGTTTCTTCACTGAGGAATGGGCTAAAATGTGTGCAGGACTGAACAGCAGTTACTAGAAACTTTCCCTGCAGTTATTGCTGCATTAAGGGTGTCACACCAGATACTGAAAGCAAAGATTCACATACTTTTCCAACAGATATGTGATAATGTTTCTCAATAAATGACAAAGAAAATATTTCTGACTTATTTGTTTGATTGGTTCTATTCGTTAACTTTCAGGACTTAAGCAAAACTGCTCATGTTTTGGGTCATGTTTATGCAGAAATACAGAAAACTGTAAAGGGTTCACAAACATTCAAGCAGCACTATACTATTTCTGCTGTGACATTCAGATGGGTCAGAACTTGGCGTAAAGAACATGAAAGCATGGATCCATCCTGCCTTGTCTCAACGGTTCAGGCTGCTGCTGGTGGTATAATGGTGTGGGGGATATTTTCTTGGCATACTTTGGGCCCCTTAGTACCAACTGAGCATCGTTTCAATGCCACAGCCTGAGTATTATTGCTGACCATGTCCATCCCTTTATAACTACACTGTACCCAGCATGTATTTCCAGCAAGATAATGCACCATGTCACAAAGCTCAAATCATCTCAAACTGGTTTCTTGAACATGACAATTCAGGAGTTCACTTTACTCAAATAAAGTTCTGCAGGCAAAAGGTGGTCCAACCCGGTACTAGCAAGGTGTACCAAATAAAGTGACCAGTGAGTGTATATAAACTGGTAAAAGATGAATTAAGTGAAAGTAGTTCAAACTAACCTTCCTCATCGTAGTTTGACATATCGTCTGTGATCATCGTGCTGAAATCTAACAAGAGGTTCCATGTGTCTTTGGGAATGGATCGCTTATGATGCTCCTGTAATGCATAAGCAAAAGCAAACAAAACATTTTCATCCAGTTTTACAGTGATTAAACATTACTTTTGCCAGTTAAGACTGGATTACGCTACACAACTTTTTGCCCCAATTGTCAGTCTGGAAACATCAGTGATAATTGTCAAAAACCAGAGACAGTCTGCAGATTTAGTGTAGCCAGAGTAGCCAGATTTCACTGTGTTTCATGGGCACAGACTCTTTTTTTAGCATCACACTATGAATCCATCCAAACATTTTTGTTATTTTGAGCCTATTCTGTAACACATTAAAATAGTCATGCATCGTCTAGCAACAAAGTGCATGTTTCAGTGTTGTGTTTTTTAGGGCAGCACTATCTGTTTTTCAGTTTGGTGATGCTAGATGAGTATAGATTTAAAAAAACATATTCAGGTTAAAAGTCAGATCAATAAAAAACGTAAAGCCATGAACAGAACAATACTCACCAATAAAAATTTGTTCCATAGATCTAGAAATTTAAAACGCCCAGCCAATATTAAATTCCAGTATGCAATTGCCATTTCTAGGTCTAGAGAAAAACAAAACAATAAAACTGAAAAAACACTAGTTAACTATAAATAAAAATTAAAGGAACAAATGAGGATGAACCCAACACATGCCTAAGCCCTTCTGTCCTGGATTCTTAGCAAAGTTGAATGTGAACTGATAGAAGTCTTTAAATTTCCCTTGGTCCTTCAACTCTTGCTCCATCCTGGGTAGCTGTGCTTTGAGTTTCTCTATACTGTCACACCTTAACAAAACAAAGGCAAAGATGTTTATTTTTAAGCATGTAAGTCCCTGGATGAGGGGAAAAGATGATTCAGGGAGATCAAATGTGATTAAAAAAAAAAATGTTTTACCCTTGCTCAGCCATTCCTTCCATAAATTCTTGTTTGGAGAACTCGCATTGTGTTGCTGCCCGAAACTTCCAAGCTATTAGCAGAACACTTACACTGGCTGGATCAAGTCCCAAATCATCGCAGAACTGTTGGATTCCATCTATACCAATCTTGTTATCATCTTGAGGGTCTGTAAATGAATACAATACAAGACATTTTCTCAAAGAAAAGTTAAACAAAGCATGGTTTAGTGTGTTTGTAATAAAACTATTTTCTAACACACAAAACACTATTTTAAAAGTAATGATATGCTGCTCAATCCTTACCTCTGTACCGATTGTAAAGCTGTTCTAACTTCTTCCGGTCTAGTGTTCCCTTTAGGTTATGTATGTAAAGGTCGGGATTTTGGAAAAAGTTGTCTGTAGCAACGTCTAGTTTCCAATCATTCTGTGACAAACAATTCAATGCGGTTTTCTCATTTGACTGGGTAAAGATCATGAACTGGCGAACTTTATCCTTCTGAGAGGATTTCAGCTTGTTCTGTAAAAGGGAAAAAGCATAAAGTCACATTCACGTAGTAAGATACTGTATAATACAGCAGCATGTCCTTGTATATAGACCCAGTCTGTGTTAAGAATCTGTCTCTCAATGGCATATTGACACCAAATGGCATATCCTTCAATGTAATCTTATTTTTAATGACTAGTCATAGAAATAATTTATCTGCTCTATACTAGCAAGTATGAATATAAGTTACATACCACGAAGACGTCATACATAACGAACGCTTGTCTACTGAACTGCCTTTCAGCAGCATTTGACACTGTTTGCACAAGGTTTTGTAACCGATAAACAAACAAATAATCCTATACTGTGGCCCATTAGTCCAGCTTCTCATTTGCAGAATAAACTTGACAGCCCTGCTGTCCAACAGCTTTGACCTCGCTAGCTTCAAAGCTACCTGCTCTGTATAGATGTCTGACATCAATTCATCAATAAACCCACTCTCCTGCTGGGTAGATTTAAAGGAATGTCGACGTCAAAACAGCCTAATATCTAAACGTGATTCGTCGTAGCGCGTCATGGGTATTTTGAGACTGCAACACACATTAGTAAAATAATTGTTTTGTTGTTGTTTTTACACATTTACCATGTTTGTGATTTCCAGACTCCCTCTTCCGCTATCCCTCTCTGCCCTGCACCTACTTCCGCTCATGCGCAGTGACACTTGTACGGCACTCAGTAGGCTATGCTCACATACGAAATACTTTTATTTATTTATGTTTGTATTTATTTATGAACAGCAATCTGTAAGAGGTAAATCTAGCGTCCACTTGTGTAAAAAGGAATTGTAATATTATATTAAAATGAATAAGCTGAATATTTGAAATATGCTCTATGACCTCTACTGAACTGAACTACTGAACTGAATCTATCCGTCCGTCCCTGTCTGTCCCTGTCTGTCTGTCTGTCTGTCTGTCTGTCTGTCTGTCTGTCTATCTATCTATCTATCTATCTATCTATCTATCTATCTGTCTGTCTATATGTCTGTTCATCTATCTATCTATCTATCTATCTGTCCGTCCGTCCGTCCGTCCGTCCATCCCTGTCTGTCTGTCTATCTATCTATCTATCTGTCCGTCCGTCCGTCCGTCCGTCCGTCCATCCCTGTCTGTCTGTCTGTCTGTCTATCTATCTATCTATCTATCTATCTATCTATCTATCTATCTATCTATCTATCTATCTATCTATCTATCTGTCTGTCTATATGTCTGTTCATCTATCTATCTATCTATCCGTCCGTCCGTCCGTCCATCCCTGTCTGTCTGTCTGTCTATCTATCTATCTATCTATCTGTCTGTCTATATGTCTGTTCATCTATCTATCTATCTATCTATCTCTATCTTTCTTTCTGTCTGTCTGTCTGTCTGTCTGTCTGTCCGTCCATCCATCCATCTCTGTCTGTCTGTCTGTCTATATATCTATCTATCTCTGTCTATCTATCTATCTATCTATCTATCTATCTATCTATCTATCTATCTATCTATCTATCTGTCCGTTCGTCCGTCCGTCCGTCCGTCCATCCCTTTCTGTCTGTCTGTCTGTCTGTCTGTCTGTCTGTCTATCTATCTATCTATCTATCTATCTATCTATCTATCTATCTATCTATCTATCTATCTATCTATCTATCTATCTATCTATCTGTCTGTCTATATGTCTGTTCATCTATCTATCTATCTATCTATCTATCTATCTATCTCTATCTTTCTGTCTGTCTGTCTGTCTGTCTGTCTGTTTGTCTGTCTATCCATCTAACATCTCTTCAACATCAATTCAAATGAGCTTTATTAGCATGTATAAAATTTCACAATGTTGCCAAATATGTAGGCCTATTATACAAACATTCTGGTGAATAAAAAATAAAACAGAATGCAAATGAATAAATAAATCTACACACATTTCCATCTCATCATAATTTAAAAAAAATAAAGTAAATGAATACAGACGGAAAATGGAAAAAAGGGATCATCATTTGTCCCTCGTTTGATGGCAGGAGGATATATACTGTGCCACCAGGTGAATAAACTTCTCTTTCTCTCCTAGAATATAACATAGTTTTGCTGCTGATAGTTTTTCTATATCGCTCGCTTACACTAGAGCTATTTGTTTGAAATAGGCATTTCTGATGTTATATGTGCTGCACTGATTGAGGACCTCTGTGGCTCCGTCAGTGGCTCTCCAGCTCTGTGTCGAGCTGTCTGTGCTCACTCATATTTCATCAGCAGCTTTATCTGAGGTCTTTAATACTGCTCTGATATGGTGCAGATTTTACATGGTGTTTCTGATGGAAAAGTATTATAAATGACAGTTTTTCTCAGGCACTTTGGTACATTTCTCAGATCAGAATTGAAATTCTCAAAACTACCTGTTCATTTCTCACATCATTGTGTCACATGTGCACATCAAAAAAAGCAGTTTCTCATTTCTTTGAACAAGTTGCAAATGCTTTGGTACATCCATGCAAATGATTATGTGCAACTCTCTGTTGTTTCCTACATTATCAGTTGCTAAAGTCATGTTGCTCAAAGTGTATTATATAGTTTTCTGTGCAATAGTCTAACCCCTCAAAACATCTAGTCTTTAGTTCATCGTAGAAATCATTAAATGCAAAATGGTTAATCTAGTTGTCATAAACTGCCAAGCACACTTTTTTTTTTTTTTTTTTTTTTTTTACAAATTATTATTAGACTTTTTGTCAATTTGGCATGAATTGTGTAAGTGAATATTTACTAATGAAGAGAATGTAGATGATAAACCAATGATAAACCATTTCTCTAAAATAGCTCAAAGGTTCATCTCATGAATCTTCAGTTGGAAAGCTCTGTATAGACAGAGGATAACACAAGAGTTACATATTCTGACAAATAACTTATTTTCATCTTGTGCCCATATTTCCTTTTCTATATCACAATGACATTGTAAAGGTTTTTTTTTTTTTGGTCAGACCACTAGTAAAAGTTTACAGTAACTGGGAATTCAATCCAGTCTCTTTCAGTAAATATTACACATACAGTAATGTGTAAATGTGTACTTTTGAAATGATTATATGACATACATACGAATTTGGCATACTGTTCAATACAGTAACTGTCTTCCAAAATGTCTGTCTTCCAAAAATGCCATAGATTACATCAGAACATCGCTCCAGAGTACACTGTTATATTGACAACATGACTAAACAATTTGACTGTCTTATCCGTACACAATGACTCAAGGACTTGTCATTGTGATGGCACTGACATGTTCATTGACACAGATATTTACTTTTGAGAGATGAACTAAGGATTTTGAGTAAGAGACTGGCTTTTGCAGGAGATCCATGGTGTTTTGCTATTTGTACAAATTGTTTTGAGAAATGCCCTTACTGTTTTGCTAATTGTGAGTTTGATTCGAGAAATGTACCAAAGCGACTGAGAAAAACTGTGACACAATTTTAAAAGTTAAAATCAATATAAGTTGATTAATACTTTTTTTTTACTTTATAATATTTAAATAACTAGGTATTACTCTTTGTAATGCTTTCATACAAATACAAATAATTATAGTCTATAATTAAATACAAATAAATAAATAAATCTAAGATAAATAAGGCTCTCAACCTCTATCACTAAAAGGAATAATTCACACAAAAACTTTTAATTATTAGCCATACAATATTTTTAGTCATCATTCACTTCCTTTGCAGTGTTTCATACAGTTAAAGTGAATTGTTTGTTTGTTTTTTTGTGTTACACGGTGAAAGAAAGCCATTCATGTTTAGAATAACATGAAGGTGAATAAATTAAAACCTACATTTTAAGGCGAACTGTAACTTTAAGCGAGTCCCATTTTAAGGCCAGAACTGTGGAGACCCCGTAGCGACGCCACTACTCCCTATCAATGGTGCAATATCCTTGCGCTTCCTCATATAGTCCCATACAATCTTGGACATAATAAAGATAAAGACAGCTAAAATTGATACGTATTTAGCTCGCACTGCGTTGCTTGTCGCGAACGATTAAACATCAATCGCGTGTAGCTGCTTTAGCGTTTATAAAGTTTTACTCTAAATGAAGAAAAAGAAGTTCCGCGTAGATAAAATCGCCGGAGATTGACATGTTCTTCCTTTCCGAGTGAATGCCGAAGTCGCGAACGGACCATGTCTACCGGTTCTGCTGATTACAACAGGTAAACTCTTTTAGACACGTAACCTTCATTTGCTTTGTCAAATACTGTTCTTAAATGTGTATCTTGTCGAACGAGAGAGGCGTTGGGCTAATTATATCGCCGGTGTTTTGTATTTTGTCGTGGTGCAGACCGTGCGGCTAACTAACGCCTGTTATGCTTACATGTGTATCTCACGTACTCCGCGCTCATATGCGTCTGTGACTAAATTGCCTATTTTAATACTTTTTTGTGTTTTAGTGCCGACATTAGGGATCGAAATGATGACTATTTAGTCTTCGCGCCCACCCTGAAATCTAACTCGTGGCCTCCATGCTTGAGGCCTTTACATTCACACCGTGTTCACTGCCTTTTAATCATTGCAGTTGTATTTCATAAATACGTAGTTGTCTTTTTATGATTTATTTTGCCATTTCTGTATCGGGAGCTAAATAATTGGGAGAATTCTGGGTTAGAGGACCGCTTTTAGCACATCAAACGTGACGAGGTGATTCTAATGTAACAAGTCGGACCAAATATGGGCGTGGGCTTTAATGTAGACCCTGACTTGGTTCTTTTCACTGATTACAACCTGTTATTTGCTAAAATGGCTATTTACTGCTGTCATTGTTAACGGTAGTCATAGTCCACGTGGCATTTTTGGAACGTGCACTCGCTTGCACGCGCGTTTCCTGAAGGTTCTGTTCTGGAAACGCGAGTGCACATTCCGAAAAAGACACGTGGACGACCGTTAACAATCAATATAACTTATGTTTCAGAGACTACTTGAACTACAAGTTTATACTGTTTTACTTATATTTATTTTAAGCTCACGAGATCGAGACCATGGGGGGCCTGAAGGAATGGAGCCTGATGGAGTCATCGAGGTCTGTATCCTAATGAAGCCTGGAAGGGTTATTTAATGGTTCTAGTAAATGGGAGTTAATTTAGATTTTTCACATTACTTGGTAAGAATGTGTCCGTTATGCATGAATTGCAGCTCATGTGTCACTTATAAACCAAGCAACTTTGTTGGTGAGCATGGGAAATGTGTTAAACACGTAAAACCTGTGTGATTACAAAGATTCCTGTAAAACCCACTGGATTTTAACAAGCAAGAATAAATGAGCGCACGTTTACATGTTGCGGTCTGAATTATGGTAGTTTTAAATTTCCTAGTTGGAAATGGGGCATGAATGGTCTCAAGTCATGGTGTCTGGGAAACTTGGGGATAATTTTGAGAGTTGAGGGAGTGATATGACCGAAATATGTCTTGGTAACTATCACAATATATATTTTTTTAATTTAAGGTCTTTTGACGTCAACCTTTTGATACCATAGAAATGTTATACTTGTCACAAGTGTCAGTATCACAAACTAATACTAGCCTTGGTGTAAAGAAACAAAACTCAAGCTTGCTGAACATGTTAACAATCAGTGATTTAAATAAGAAACAATATAAAGCAGTAACATTATTTTCCCCTGGAAATAAGCAAAAATTAAACTCAGCCTTTATGTCTCGAGTCTCCTTCACCTTCAAACAGCTAGTGGGTCAGGCTTGTTGATTTTCAGATTCAAATTGGACCAATTTACATTTTATGTGTGCAAAATAATGACCGGTCTTTTAAAAGAAAATTAGATTCTTGTTCTTTCCGACTACAAACACTTGAATGCATTGACTACGAATTCAGAAGTTGGAAGATTGAGAACCTGTGAAGAGAACTATCAGGGCTTTTGCTGCCATTTAAAACTTGACCAATTGATATGCCCCAATTTAGAACAAAGGTGTTTATTGAAAATTCTAATTACAATATTAGTGCTTTTCACGTGTACTCATTGTGATTTCGAAGGCGGCATATTACTCCGTCCCATCAGCTTACAATAAGGATATTGTCTCTGCTTTGTGAGCTGCATGTATTAAGTGAGATCTCATACGCATGATTTTACAGAGCAACTGGAACGAGATTACAGACAATTTTGATGACATGAACCTGAAGGAAACTCTCCTTCGTGGAATTTATGCTTATGGTTTTGAGAAACCCTCGGCAATCCAGCAGAGAGCTATAATCCCTTGCATAAAAGGTACAAAAGTTGTTACATTTTAATATTCGCTTGATATGCTTTTTCAGTAAAGACTTTGTATGCAACTTGCCTAATGTAGGCTATATTTAAAGTGTGGATCTCTTCTCCTTTTAAACTGATGGCGATGTGTTATGCATTAGTGTGAATTGCTCTTTCATTTGTCCATAGGATATGACGTTATCGCTCAGGCCCAGTCAGGCACTGGTAAAACAGCCACATTTGCCATTTCCATTCTGCAGCAGTTGGAGATTGAGCAGAAAGAGACTCAGGCTCTGGTCCTGGCACCAACCCGAGAGCTGGCTCAGCAGGTATGCTGTACCTGAGGTCACCATAAACTTAGTGTCTCAGACCAAGGCGGCATATTCTGGCAGTAGCCCGATTCAAGGTACTCTTTCGCTGTTCTTCCTGCTCCCTCAGACATTAAATGTGGATGTAATTTTCATCTGTATAATTTTTTTTTTCAGCAGGAAGTAATTATTTTGTGCTTCAGCCAGAATAACTTGCTGTATGTGGCTGGAAATTAGACTTTAGTTAATGGTTTGGTTGTTGGACTGCCAGGTGAATTCCATGGGTTGATTGTAGACAAACTGACCTTTTTCACTTGGTCAAACCGGTCCAATATTTGGCTTTATTAGTGCATGTTGACCATCAAACAGCATTACTTGAGGAAATGAAGCGTTCCTTAAATTTTTATTTTTCTTCTCTCTCTGCTCTCTAGATTCAGAAGGTTATCCTGGCCTTAGGTGACTACATGGGCGCTTCATGCCATGCCTGCATTGGAGGCACCAACGTGCGGAACGAAATGCAAAAACTTCAAGCGGAGGCTCCACACATAGTCGTTGGCACGCCAGGCCGTGTCTTTGACATGCTGAACAGGAGATACCTGTGTAAGTAGTGAATGCAAATAAATTGTACTAAAACAGGCATGCCCAGTTGGGATGCAGTATGATGTGATGGTATCATCTTTCGGGACTGACCTGTTTATGGAGACATTTACAACCTAACTGATCATACATTTGACTCATGTTTTAACTGTTTATTAAGGGTTTGAATTGCACTAAATTATGTTTTTACTAACAGCTCCCAAATGGATCAAGATGTTTGTTCTTGATGAGGCTGATGAAATGCTGAGTCGTGGGTTCAAGGATCAAATCTATGAAATTTTCCAGAAGTTAAGCACAAACATCCAAGTAAGTCCATTTCTTGATGCCAGACTCTCAATGGAGGTGTCTTCCGCTCAAAAGAACTGTGCTAAAATTGCAGATTCCAGGTTCTCCTGGTTTATGCAATAATGCTAGCAGAGTATCACGTGGAAGAAGAGCAATAGCCCTGCACCGGAAATGAAACTGAGTCGGACCTCTTTCTTAATGTCCAGTGGCTTATGTTTCAAGGTCCAGAGCAACAATACATTTTCAACTGGAAGAAATCTTGAATGCCATATAAGGGGAAAAACTGTGGCTTAAAAAAAAAACTAACTTGGGCTAAGTTAGCCAGACTTTTGACTTGTCGTTGAAGCAAGACGTGACCAATCAAATGCTTTAGTTTCAGCTACGCTGCTAAAATCTTCCCCATTACCAGTTATTAAATGCAGAGTCCGTCACTAGTGTTTTCAGAATTGACCCAGTAGTGTTCACGTTCTAATAGTGTGTTTTGTTGCCAGGTTGTGCTGCTTTCAGCCACAATGCCTGCTGATGTGCTGGAGGTGACCACAAAATTCATGCGTGAACCTGTTCGCATCCTGGTGAAAAAGGAGGAGCTGACTCTGGAGGGTATTAAGCAGTTTTACATCAATGTAGAGCGAGAGGTGAGGCACTGGTTGTCTCTTTTAGTGTCTCGTGTCCCTTCTTTTAAAAGCGCCATACTAAAATCACCAGCTCAAGGCCTTCTGGTCTTGCTCTGGTGTTCATGCTAGTACTGGTTAATCTTAAAGAAGGTAGAGCAAAAGCACACGGTCGGAAATGAGTCTAGGAAGGACCTCTTTCTTAATGTCCGGTGTCCAAGGTCTCAAGATTTTGTGCCATACATATTATGAAATCGGGATGTTGATGTAGGCGGACACCTTGTGGTGATTCTCTGCTAATGCTAATTTATAACTTATGCTGTAGGAGTGGAAGTTGGACACGCTGTGTGACCTCTATGAGACCCTTACAATCACCCAGGCTGTGATCTTCTTGAACACGAGAAGAAAGGTTGACTGGCTGACTGAGAAGATGCATGCCAGAGATTTCACGGTGTCTGCTCTGGTAAGTTGATGTACGTACATGTTAATGGATGAAACATGAGAAATGGTTTAATCATTAATGATAGGCCAGGTATTGACGTGAGAGCTTGCACATCAGGTTTAATGCTGGATGAAGTATGAAATGATGGTCTACCATCTTTCGGGACTGACCTCTTTTATGGAGAGATTTGTTTCTAAACATTACTGATCATACTTGTCCAGAGTTTCCAAACTAACGTGACATTTGTGATGACTTGCATTGGTTAAAGAAATTTTTATTTTTATTTTTTTTAGCATGGAGACATGGATCAGAAGGAGCGAGACATAATCATGAGAGAGTTCAGGTCTGGCTCTAGCAGAGTGCTCATAACCACAGATTTACTGGTGAGTAGGGCTTCTGTTTTTAGAGTTTCTAAAAGCATTGGGACAAAGGGCCATAAAACTAAGATAAATATTAGTGGTTTGAAGTGGTAAGAAGATTCAGCACATTACTTGTATGAAAAAATTGACAGATTTTGAACATTTTAAATTTTCTAGAATTCTGAGAAAACTATTGTATACTAGTAATATCCATGGAAAAGTTAATAGTCTGTCCAGAATCTGTCTAAATTATTACAAATGGCTTAAGTTTTATAGCCTGGACATTAAATGGCTCGTAGAGGGCTTGGTGTTAAGGGACAACTATCAAAAAAGTTGAGCATATTTAGCATTACTGACCCTGAGATCGCTGTTCCTCAGGCTCGTGGGATTGATGTGCAACAAGTTTCACTTGTCATCAACTATGACTTGCCAACAAATCGGGAGAATTATATTCATAGGTGAGTAACATTTTTCAGGTGTTGACAGTGTCTGCATTCAGTGATACATTTTTAATGTTGATCGTTCTAATTGTCATTTCTCAGGATTGGCCGTGGAGGTCGGTTTGGTAGAAAAGGTGTAGCCATCAACTTCGTTACTGAAGAAGACAAAAGGATTCTTCGAGACATCGAAACATTTTACAACACAACTGTTGAGGAGATGCCCATGAATGTCGCTGACCTGATTTAAACTTTGGAGTTTTAATGCAGGGATAGCCGTTGAATGATCACTTCCATTTGCGCTTATTTTATTGGAAGGAAAAAAACCTACACTCCTCAATGCTGGCTGCGGATCTGACCTACAAATTCAATACGTGACGTTGACTCTCTGTGTGGACGGTTGTAGACTCCAACCAAATCAGTATTTACTGGAGGTGGTGTTTACAAAACATGGGTTCTTTACATGTATTCTTTTTCAGGTATTTTTTCTCTAGTATGTTCATAATGTACGTGTTGGATGTTCTTCATCGTTTAGTAATTTACTTGTGGACTAAAAGATATAAGTGCTGTATTAAGTCTGCCAATTATGTTATGCTAACATATGTGTGCAGTATAACTTTGTTGACATCACCTATTTAGTAATAAATATAAAGGCACTTTTTATTTTTGTGGAATGTATACTTTAAATGTATATTATCAAGTACTTTTGTGAAGTCCTCTTCAAAGGTGGGTCTTAACACATTAACTATGTTCCATGTAGTGTTTGGCCCATTTCACAATAAAGAGGCGGATTATTCTGTTAATGAATTGTTGTCCAGTGTTTTTTGAACTAGGAGTAACTACTGAATTTTCTTTTTGTATGTGTGTGTGTATATATATTCATTAAATCGTTCATTTGTAAAAAAAATTATTTAAATGAACGATTTAATGAGTGTATTTATATATATATATATATATATATATATATATTTTTTTTTTTTTATAAATGAATGATTTAATGAATTGAACACACACTCCGACTTCCTTTTGCCGACTTTCTCAAGACCATTATCCAAATTTAATGGTTTTAAGATTCATACGCTTGTCAGCCACAACTTGTTTTGGAAAAATCCTAATGGGGTTTTGTTGAGGGGACCAGGGGTGAGTTTTCCAAAAGCATTAAGTTAACTATAGTTGCAAGTTCCACTGAACTCTTACTGGTAACGATGAATCTTGTGACCGTAGTTGCTTTTGGGAAACGCACCCCAGGGTGATCAACTTCCAGGTTGGCATTCAAAAATATATCCTCACTGCAGCATTTATTTAGTAGAGGGTTCCTACATACTATTGGCCATGTAATGTATAGGTGCATAATGTATAGGACAATAATCATATTAAACTTTACTGTTGAGCACATGTGAAATACAAATCTGCCGAATTTTATGTGTGGCTACAGAGGACGTATCCTAAGCCTTAAAGAGACCAGTAAAGCAAACCTAGTACACTAAAAGAACAACAGCCAAATTTTATACCTGTCTTATAAGGTGAATATGTCAAAGACAGGCTGAAATTAATTAAATAGAAGTATTCTGGACAGGACATATTTAATCTGCTTCTATAAAGAAAGTACACATGAAAACTGTAGCACTGATATGTTAAAAGACACTGGTGTTGAAGTTGACAGTGGCATGATAGAAGAATGTTTTTGGATCAGTATTATGACATTGCTAATCTTTATTTCAAAATCAATCAAAATAGTATGTAGGTTTGTAAAGGGCTACTATTTCAAAGCACTATGAAACAAAGAAAAGTGTAACCTAGACTACAAAGTTACTCTAGTAATCTGAGAGGTCTTTTCAATTTTAATAACTGTTGTATTAAAAAAAAAGCTGCCTTACACGGGTAAGAGTTTGACAGGAATGGTACACATAGGAGCCTCACTTTTGCAACCGTGCAGTAGAGCCTCCAAATTAGTCCTGAGGGTATCTGACCAACTTCAGCTTCTGTTACAAGCTTCCACATTTCTCAAATGTCTTTGACGTGTCCATGAGAAGTCATCATCTGGTTGTAGATACAAGGGTGATTAGGAGCTTTTCCCTCTCTTGAAAAGAACACATGGTCCTTGGGAGCGATTCCTAGTACAGTGGCGCAGATCCCGAGGAAGACATCATCGATACAAAAGGAAGCGTTTAAGGTGATGTTTGATAGATTTTGGTAGCCACATCTCTGGAGAGGACATACCCAGATCCAGGGGTGTAATCTGGGTAAGACAACCACGGGTACAAGTCTTTGGACACGTAGTACTTGCTCTGTTTCGGATGGGTGGTGAAGACTTCCTATTCACAGGTCCTTGGCATTACTGTGGCCAGTCCCTTGCAAGAAGTTAATTAAGTTGGGAATGTGAACAAAGACCTCTTCATCTGCAGACATGAGAAATTGGGCACGGTGGCAGTAGGTTTCTTTCCAGCCAAGCTGCAAAAGTAGCTTCAGAGTAAGATTGTGGAAGGTGTCCATGAAGTCCTGCTGGATGAGGTCGTGATATGTTTGGTCCTCAAACAGCAGCTGCATCTTAAGTAGTCTTCTTTGCTCTGGTTCAGGATGGAGGCCAAGAGCAAACAACACCCTTACAGTAGCACCCAGCTCCCTTTCAATGTATGCCTCATTTCCCCAAGTAGAGCAAATGGCTTGTCTTCTCTCAAAGTTCCCAGAGGAGCTTTTCACAAAGAGCAGGAACAGAACGTCCTTTTCACCACACTTCCCCTCGTGGTTTATTAGGTATCTGCAATTTTGTACTTGATAGAGTCTTCGGGATTGACTCTAAAGCTTGCGTTAATGAATGTAAAGCTATTGAGAAGGTAGTGCTACGAGAAAGACATTACATGGGTTACTAGGTTATTTTTCAATCTGTTCCCAGTACACCATGAGCATTAAAGTACTAAAGCATATTATTATTAGCCGTAGTTGGTATTTTTTTTAATCTAGGCATTATGAAAAATATCATGGCTCCTCTGAACTTTGGCTACTGTTGCAAATCATAAGATTCCTGACTCATTTAGTCACAGCAGCCTTCATATCGTGTCCAAGTCTGGGTTCCAATATAAAACGAGAAAACAGTCCGGTACAGTGCTTGTTCAGCTGCCATTGATGTTGAAGCCATTGTCAAGACAAAAGGCCAGTGAGGTGCTTCCACGGTGATTGTCAAAGTCTGAAAGAGAAACGTACATGACAACTTCAGTGGACTTACAAGAATGACCAGTAAGTGAGGAGATAAGAGACCAGGAAATCAATCAAAAATGAAGATGCCTGACATTAAGGTAACCTGGCAAAACACAACTTAGTTAAATTTAATTATTAAATTGATAATAGGTTCAGGCAAGCAAAGTTAGTTTTGATAAAAAGTCCAGCATCATTTGTTTGGTGTTGCTACTTGGTTTGATGTGTTTATAAATGCAAATAAAATGCATTTTAATTATGTAAGTGTCCATATACTTTTTGTGGCCAATGTGGCTTAGTGTTATGAGCCTGGCTCTTTCTATCCTTTTCCGCCCTCTTCTGGCCACCGGCCTTTTAGTCTACTCAATCATTCACTCTCCTCTTCCCAGCTGCTCTCTATCTTCTCCTGCTTTACTCTAAGTACAACACACCTGTCCCCTTTTCCCCCTGAGTACGTTTGCTACTTCTCCCCTCTCTTCCTCCTGTCTCTTTGTTAGATTGTTCGTTAACCACTGATGAAGTCCTGTCCTGTATTTGTCGTGGTTTCATCTAGCAGCTAGTATTTTTTGTTTGCTCTTACCAATGTTCTGCTCTGTATCAGTGCTGCACTGGATAGAACTACTGCTGTGCTTCTTCTGTGTACGCTCCTGTGAGACCAGAGGCCTGCCACCATCTGTGCCTGAGCTTCCTCATGAACTCTGCCTAAGTTTGTTTTCAAGAAGAATTCTCCGTTGCTGATTACTGGCCTTAGTTTTCGTTGTGATTTTTTTGTCAAGAAGATTTCAGTTTTTTACCCTACTGGTGGCTGCCTCATTTACCTTTTATTAAAGAATCTATTGACTGTCATTTCGCTTTTGGGTCCTCTCTCACACCTTATCAGTACAATCTGACCAGGATGGACCCAGCGAATGAGACATCCCTTCAAGTTGCTGTCGAGCATCAAGGTGCTTTGCGGGGCAGGCATGAAGAGGAGTTGACTGTAACGAGATGCGTGGTGGAGTCTTTGGCTGAGCAAGTGTCTGATCTCGCCACACAGCTGCATCATTTTCGTCATGAGTCCTCCTCATCAGCTCAAATGCCCGTCTCTCCTGAACCTAGAATTAATAATCCACCTTGTTACTCGGGTGAGCCTACCCAGTGTCGTTCATTTTTGGCACAATGTGAAATTATTTTTTCTCTTCAACCCTTGACTTACGCCAGGGACCGTGCCAAGGTCGCCTTTGTGATTTCTCTCCTCACCGGATGTGCTTGTCAGTGTGGAGCAGTCAGCTGGGATTCGGAGGCAGACTTTCTGGATCAAGGAGGAGATGATTCGTGTGTTCGATCGCTCCGCACAGGGAGCTGAGGCCTCTTGCTTGCTCTCATCTCTTCACCAGGGCAGACGTTCTGCCGCGGATTTCTCTATAGAGTTTCGCACTCTTGCTGCAACCTGCGGCTGGAACGAGCCGGCACTGGTGGCCCATTTCCTGGAAGGGCTCAACGCAGAGGTCAAGGATGAGATCCTCGCCAGGGAGGTCCCCAGTCTTCTCAATCCATTCATCGACCTCGCCATCCGAGTGGAGAAGCATTTCCACCTGCGACAACGGGTGAGGTATACTGAAACTGTTTCTTTCTCTCCGCCCCATCCTCTTCTCCATCTTCTTCAGTTGCAGAAGCTGCTCCAGAACCCATGCAGCTGGGGGGCTTACGTATCTCTCCGGAGGAAAGAGAACGGAGAATTTGCACCGCCTCTGACTCTACTGTGGTTCCGACTAGCATTTTGTGTCATAGTGTCAAGTAAAAGCCAACGCTAGCCAGTAATGGGAGGGGTACTGGCGAGCACTACTCTGGTCCCTTCTCACAAGACCAACACTACCATACTACTACCATGATTGACTCTGGGGCCGAGGGAGATTTTTATCGACAAAGCCTGGGCCCGCAAGCAAGGTATTCCTCTCATTGACCTAAAGGAGGCCACTCGCCTTTTTGCCCTAGATGGTAGTTCCCTTCTCAAGGTCTGCCGAGAGACTGTTCCATTGTCTCTCACGGTCTCTGGAAACCATTGTGAGACTACTTCCTTTTTAATTTTCAGTTCTCCTTTTTCTCCCATAGTGCTAGGACACCCCTGGTTAGTTCAGCATAATCCCCACATTAACTGGTCTAAGGGTACTATTCTGTCATAGAACCTGTCGTGTCATGTTATGTCTTGTCTCTGCCATCCCTCCTGTTTCTTCTGTTTCTGTGTTTCAGGAGGAGCCAGGTGATTTGTCTGGGGTGCCGGAGATGTATCACGATCTGCAAGCGGTTTTCAGTCGTTCCCGAGCCACTTCTCTCCCTCCCCATCGCCCTTATGATTGTAGCATCAATCTCCTTCCCGGTACTACGCCACCACGTGGTAGACTGTATTCTCTGTCGATTCCTGAGTGCGAAGCTCTTGAGAATTATCTCTCAGAAGCTCTTAATGTGGGTAACATTGTTCCCTCCTCCTCTCCTGCCGGCGCAGGTTTCTTCTTTGTGAAAAAGAAGGACGGGTCCTTGCATCCCTGTATTGATAATCGGGGGCTCAATGACATTACGGTAAAGAATAAATATCCTTTGCCGCTTATGTCATCCGCTTTTGCGATCTTGCAGGATGCCAAGTTTTTCACAAATTTAGACTTGTGCAATGCTTACCATTTGGTGCGCATAAAGGAGGGTGACGAGTGGAAGACCGCGTTCAATACTCCTCTCGGGCACTTTGAATACCGGGTTCTACCTTTCGGACTCGTAAACGCTCCCGCCGTCTTTCAGGCACTTATAAACGACGTTCTTCGTGATATGCTGAATATCTTCATTCGTATTCGTTTACCTAGACGACATTCTGATTTTTTTCACCCTCTCTTCAGGTTCATATAACTGGGCTAATAGTAAACACTGTTCCTCTGTCCAGTTTGGCTTTCTCGCCCTCCTTGGTTTTGATTCCATGTTTGATACATTAAAACCAACATTCAAACTGCCACTTAAATAGGACAGCAATCACTGTAGTTGGAAAGAGTGGAAGAATTTTTATTATTCTAAGCCAATCAAATACCTTAAAGGAAATTAAAAGCATGGTAAATAAAAAAAGGATTTAGACACATATAGTGTGTGTGTGTGTGTGTGTGAGAGAGAGAGAGAAATAGGAAAACAACCAATCACAGTCTTCAAAAGATTGTGTCATACATAGCAACGGGGTCAACCCCGCCTCCTCACTAAGATGAACGTTTTTGTCTTTTCCTTACTCAGAGCTGCTCTCAGATCTGCCCCGAATTGCTCTTAAGCTAAGACTCCAACATAAAAGTTTTTAAGCTAAATTAAGAGTTTTCTGAGAGAATTCTTAGAATCTTTATGAATATGGGCCCAGATGAATACTGGTGAACACTTGATTACTCTATGTTGTTATGTGATGTTAAAATTATTCATGTTCAACGAGTTAACAGTTCTTAGCATTGTGAGAGTTTCAGAGGTACCTTATTATTTAGGAAACCTTAGAATGGTTCTGGCTGTGTGTGATATTACATTGTCTTGTGCGAAACTACCAAAAAGTACTAAACTACTACATTTATTTTGAGTAAAACATGATATTACACTATTGATATCTTGGTTAAGCCAAGTGTTTGTTGGATACTCAGTGCTCTGACGTATCTCTCTTGTCCAAATGTATCCTGGGCCCGTATTCATAAAGATTCTAAGAATCCTCTCAGAAAACTTAATTTAGCTTAAAAACTTTTACGTTGGAGTCTTAGCTTAAGAGCGATTCGGGATCGATCTGAGAGCAACTCTGAGTAAGGAAAAGACAAAAACTTGCATCTTAGTGAGGAGGCGGGGTTGACCCCATTGCTATGTATGACACAATCTTTTGAAGACTGTGATTGGTTGGTTGTCCAAGAAGGAAAAAAAAGAGTGATTTTAAGTATAGGGTCTATTCTAATTCTCACTTTGAATTTACATGCCTATTTTTTCCTATTTGACCGTTCTCTCTCTCTCTCTCTCTCTCTCTTACACACACACACACATTATTTGTGTGTATATAAATATTTTTTTTTATTTACCATGCTTTTAATTTCCTATAAGGTATTTGATTGGCTTAAAATGATAAAAATTGTTTCACTCTTTCCAATTACAGTGATTGAAGTGGCGGTTTGAATGTTTGGTTTTAATGTATCAAACATGGGATCAAACCAAGAAGGACGAGAAAGCCAAACAGTGTTTACTGTTAGCCCAGTTAGTGGATGAACACAAGGCCATTCTTAAAGGATAATTCGGGCCGGGTGTCACAGCAAGGGACAAGAAGCAGACATGGGAGCGTATAGCACAAACTCATTCCCCCTGCTTGTGCGCACCTATAAGCCTGCTATATTCATAAATACAGTTTTTTGAGGGAATGTCCAGTGGAAACTAAATGAACTGCGACACAATAAGATGTTCTGAAAGTGCTGTAATTGTTTGTGTGATCACTCTGCTTACAGAAGTTTGTGACGGACCCAAATCATCATATTGCATTGTTGCATTTTCCCAGTTGCCAAATATCGTAATGTAGCGATTACTTTAATTTCTGGCGCTATGGCATTTCTGCGCTGTGTCAGAGATGTTAGCACATCTCTAATAAGATCAGTCACAAACATGATCCCTGCACGATCTAGGCAAGGCAAGGCAAGTTTATTTATATAGCACAGTGGTTCCCAACCTTTTTCAACTCGCGGCCCACACAACCAAACACATATGTTTGCGCGGCCCACTTCAAAAAAATTAACTGACCCCGCTATTGTTGGGTTAATAACTTAGTACTCTGAAGCTAGATTTTAAACTGTATTGAATAAACTAGGGCTGTGCGATATGGACAAACAAAAACAAAAAAAACTATCGCGATTTTTTTTTAATCAATTTTGCAATTGTGACACACATCGATATGCTTTTACAGTCATAAATGCATTCAGGATTAATTTGAAACATATTTCCAAAAGAAAACCAATCAGAGCTTTATCAAAAAGTCATCTCTAGAACAGACATAAGTCAAAATTATCACTATAGTGAAGATGTAAAAAAATGTATAGACTTGTGGCAAAAAAAATAAAAAATCCTGTATACACGATCCGTCAACATTGGCTCAGAAAAAAGGTGCATCACAGACAGTGTGTGAACCTGGAGTTAGGCATATGCCCAGTCTCTGTTCTCGCGCTAGGCGCAATGCATTCTGATGGGATCGGATACGGGAGGTCAGGGCCGAGGAAAATTGTGGTATAAAGCGATTTAGAAATTGCGCACGCTCAAATCGTGATTTTAGGACGTATTCTTTTAATCGCACAGCCCTAGAATGGACTGGAAATGAACAGAAAATAATTGGCGGCCCACCTGCAATACCACCGCGGCCCACTAGGGGGCCGCGGACCACAGGTTGAAAACCACTGATATAGCACATTTCGTACACCATGGTAATGCAAAGTGCTTTACATAAAAGAAAGTAAAATAATCATGAAGAAAAATAATAAAAATAAAACAAGCAATTAAAAAATTTACTTAAAATGAATTTAAAAACAGTTAGAAAATGTGATAGACACTATCTAATCTAATTAACTCCCTCTCATCCATTGTTTGCAACACATTTCTTCTGCCTCTTCGTCTTTCTGCCATTTTCTCGTCTGCTAAAGAAACTCTTAAGCCTCTTAAAAGTCCTTGTCTGTGCTCCTAAAAGTTTGACCTCAAGACCTCTTTTCAGGGTTAAGATGCTTTCTGAATTACTTTTTTCTTTACTAGGATTTTTTCTTAAATTTTACGAGTAAACGCCCACATTTCTAAGAATTTTCTTAGAATTTTGTCACTAGGAGCTACTTTTTGCATTAAGATTCTTTATGAATATGGGCCCTGAAGTCTTTGTGTGATTTCACTGGGTTTCCACGAACAGAGACCTTCAGGCCTGTTTTCTCTTCAAATTTGCATTTGCATCAGCACTTTAGATGTGAGGATTTGGCGCATTTACTTTAGGATAGAAGTTATGTGTCAAACAGATTATATAGA
The DNA here is from genome assembly GCF_023724105.1 of Carassius gibelio. NCBI lineage: Eukaryota > Metazoa > Chordata > Actinopteri > Cypriniformes > Cyprinidae > Carassius > Carassius gibelio. The sequence goes on from NC_068397.1 coordinate 6,247,220, forward strand.
TAAGATTAAATAGTCTCTTAAAAACTAGAAGATCATTCTCACGATTCACCATTCAAAATGTATTTTCCAATAAATGGTTAAATTAGTTTACACACACACACACACCGTACATATTGTGAAGCTTTGTGAAGCTTTGTCCGACCACAGCGACGAGACAAGAACATAAAACCCATTATAAATGTGATATCAACATGATTTCTAGTCGTGTTTTCTTTTAGAAGGCAAAAACAAAGTAGTGACACTAACTCCTTCAAAAACAGCCAGAAACCTTGGAGTTGTGATTGATGATCATCTGACTTTCTCAGACCACATTGCTAAAACTGTCCGATCCTGCAGATTTGCTTTATTCAACATCAAGAAGATCAAGCCCTTTCTTTCGGAACATGCTGCACAACTCCTTGTTCAAGCTCTTGTTCTGTCCAGGCTGGACTATTGCAATGCCCTCTTGGCAGGTCTTTCAGCCAATTCTATCAAACCTTTACAATTAATTCAGAACGCGGCAGCCAGATTAATTTTTAATGAGCCAAAAAGAATACACGTCACACCTCTGTTTATCAATTTACACTGGCTTCCAATAGCTGCTCGCATAAAATTCAAGGCATTGATGTTTGCCTACAAAACTACCACTGGCTCTGCACCCATTTACCTAAATTCGTTACTTCAGACTTATGTTCCCTCTAGAGGCTTGCGTTCTGCAAGTGAACGTCGCTTGATTGTGGCATCGCAAAAAAGCAAAAAAGCCACTTTTACGGACTTTTAAATTAAATATTCCATCCTGGTGGAATGACCTCCCCAACTCAATCCGAGCAGCTGAGTCCTTAGCCATCTTCAAGAATCGGCTTAAAACACATCTCTTCCATCTTTATTTGACCTTCTAACTTTTGCACTCACTATTCTAATTATATTCTTTAAAAAAAATCTAACTAGCTTTCAAATCTTTTTGTATTCTGTTTTCTTTTCATTTATGTCTTAGCACTTGTATATCAATGATCTTTTGTTGATTTTGATTTCTTTTATTGTTCTCATTTGGATAAAAGCATCTGCAAAATGACTAAATGTAAAAGTAATGTAACTGTATTTCCTCAGCAACCAGCACGGATCAGCTCCAGGCATGATGAAGCAGATATCGTCCTCTTTTGGAAGACCAAACAAAGTAGTTTAGCTTTCACAGTGAAACACACAGTGTCTATACGATAGGGCAGCGGTGGCAACAACAATACTACAACGAGAATAAAAGATATGCCTTCTTTCTTTGCGTGAACATCTGGGCGGCATTATGCAAATATTGCAGATATATTGTAGAGATGTGGGGGCATGTAAGAATAAGCCTTTCAGGGGGTGTGGTTGAGTCTCAACCTTTATAAAGAATATCTCTTTGGATTTGAGTCTTTAGTCTTTGCAACTTTACAGATCTTCTTTAATCACCAAGAGCTTGTAGCACTGGCATGAAACTGGCTTGATGTTGGACGTTCAATATTCAAAAATGTAGAGACCGTCTCTGAAGTTACATGCGATATTAGTTTACAATTTTCTAACTTCAGTAGCATTTGAGCAGAATAACTATACAGTCATAAGAACTAATAAAGTGTTCTTCTAGGTGTCAGCTATAATGCACACCTTTTATCATTTTGATATTTACTAAAATAAATTATCAAATAAAAAGATATTCTACTTTTTCAGTATGGGCTCAAACTAAAAAATAGATGATATTATGTTGTACAAAATATCAATGTTCTTAGGATTAGAATGTCTAATCAAATTATTGTACCTGATCAGATCTAATATAGATAACACCAAATTTACTGTTGTTGGCAGAATTTGTCGAAAAAAAAAAACACATTATGATATTATCTGTCAGAAATGTTATCAACGGTATCAAAACAATATGCAGTAGGCGTATAACACTACAGAGATCTGTAGAACAAGTAGACTCTGTTACGTCTATGCCATTTCATATTGTTGTTAAATTTTCAGTCGGGCAAACAAAATTCATAAGGGCACTAGACCAAGTTATCATCTATATAGCAATGGTTATTAATGAAAACTATAACAGTAATAGGTCTATGCATTGCTAAATGAATAATAAACAACTGATAAAGGCCCCTGATCAGCGGCCTGACATCCGACACTATCCAGCCTATTGTCACACAGGCCGAGGCCTGGCAGGCCATCCCCGGAGTGTCCAAGTGAATTTTGGGGATAATAAAACACGGCTACTCACTGCAGTTCACCAGAAGACCCCCGCATTTCTGTGGGTTAATTCCCACTTTGGTAGAACCAGAAGACGCTCAGGTCCTGTGCACCGAAGTGATGACTCTGCTGAGGAAGGGAGCCATAGAGATAATTCCTCCCTCAGAAAGCAGATCAGGGTTCTACAGCCATTATTTCCTTGTCCCCAAGAAAGATGGCTCTCAGATCCATCTTAGACCTCAGACTCCTGAACCTCTCTCTCATGAGACAGAAGTTCAGGATGTTGACATTGAAACAGATCCTCATGCAGATTTGCCCCGAGGACTGGTTCTTCTCTCCGGACCTGAAAGATCCTTGCTTTTACATCCAGATAGCCCCCCATCACAGAAAATTCTTGAGATTCGCATTTGAGGGTGTGGCTTACCAGTATACAATCCTTCCCTTCGGACTGTCTCCAGCTGTCTTGCACTTTCACGAAATGCATGAACGAGGCGCTTTCCCCTCTGAGACTGACGGTAATCAGTACTCTGAACTCTCGATGACTGACTCATTCTTGCCCAGTCACAAAAATGAACTAGACCATCACAGATCCATGCTCCTGAGCCACTTTGACCCTGAGTCCAAGGCACTCTAATTTGCCAAGAACTCACTGCTCCCCACACATCGTATCACGGTCTTGGGAGCAGCCTTTGACTCAGTCCATATGAGGGCTTTAATTTCACCAGAGTGCACTCTGGTAATTCAGCAGCTCGCGGCTTCCACCAGGAACAAAGCCTGTTTCCCTCTGAAGTTCTAGGATGCTAGGGCTGATGGCTTCTGCCTCCCCAGTTTTACAGCTTGGCCTTGTTCGAATGCGGTCCCTGCAATACTGGCTGGAACTCCGGGTTTCACCACATGCTTGGCCGCTTTCGTATCAGAGTCAACCAGGCCTGTCTGGAAGTTCTGGAACCTTGGACAAACCCTGTTTGGTTCAGTCGTGGAGTACCCCTGCAGGTGGTTTCCTGAAAGATGGTGCTCTCTACAGATGCCTCAAACCTGGGTTGGGCCGCTTTCTGCAAGGGCAGACCAGCCTTCGGCTCATGGTCACATGAGTAGAGCCATCTCCATATCAACTGTCTCAATCCTTTCAGGCGATTCTGAAGGGGTGCCACATCCTAGTCCAATCGTACAGCATGACAGTACATAAATCCTACATAAATCACCAAGGCGGCCTTTTGTCCAGCCACCTCTGCGCACTGGCAAAGCACCTCTTGGAATGGGCATTACCTAGGCTGGAATCGCTCAAGGCGACGCATATACCTGGCAAGACAAATCTGGGAGCAGCCATGCCATCTTGGAGCAATGTCCCCTCAGACAAATGGATGCTCCATCCCCAGACGGTTCTCAGAATCTGGGAGATCTACGGGAAGGCAGAGGTCTACCTCTCCGCCTCAGAAAGCAACTTTCATTGCCCAACCTATTTTTTGAAAGACACAGATGTGCTGGCCCACAACTGGCCCAGCCTCCTTCTTTACGCTTTCCCCCCGATTGCTCTGATCCCTCAGGTCATCAGACGAGTCATGGCAGACAAGCACAGAGTCCTGGTGGCCCCACTCTGGAGGAGCCAAGTCTGGTCCTCGGAGCTATTCAGGCTTTCCACAAAAGCCCCATGGCCGATCCTCCTGATGCGGGAACTCTCTCAGGCGAACAGGACAATCTGGCATCTACAGCCAGAACTCTGGGTTTCATTTTGTCCCTGTATTTTTTATCAAATAAATACAGTCTTGATGAGCAGACGAAACTCCTGTAAAAAAAACATTTAAAAAATCGTTCTTATCCCAAACTTTTGACCGTTAGTTTAATTACAAAATAAATGTAACTGTAATCCGTTAAAGTTACTAAGGAAAAATGTGTAATTAAATTACAGTTACTTATTAATATTAGTAAATGTAAAAAATTACAAAGGAGGATACAACTGAATATTTTCACACACACCCACATTCAGATTTATTAGATTTCTTTCCCGAATTACAATGACTGCTCTAAAATATGAGAAACTGATGTTTCAGGAATTTAGGACAAGTTTATATGATGCTTAATTTTCTATTTACATTTACATTACATTTAGTCATTTAGCAGACAAAAGCGAATTACAAATGAGGACAATGGAAGCAATCAAAAACAACAAAAGAGTAATGATATATAAGTGCTATAACAAGTCTCAATTAGCTTAAACACTGTACACATAGCAAGGGCTTTTAAATAATATAATAAAAAGAAAACCGATAGAATAGAAAAAGCATAGAGCAAGCTAGTCTTAGGTATCAAACACACCTGGTGCCCATTGTCAATGAGTATATATTCTCCACTCTCACACCACTCTGTCTGGCTGGATTAATCGTGTAATGTTAATTAGGGCCTGAGCAGTGCAGTGCGAGGACCCTATTGGAATTGCTCTGTTTACTGTGATTTGTAAGTGTTCCTGGTTACTCGTGTTTTTGTTCTTGGCTGCGTCTGCTCTTGTCACCGTGATTTGTTTCTGTTTTGTTTTTGTCTTGCTGGCCTTTTTGTTCTCATTTATTAAAAAGTAATTTCTTCCCTGCACTTGGACCCAGACCCTGTTCTTTCCACAGCGCCTTCCCTACTACGCCGTGACATCATCTTGATGTTGAATAAAGCAAATCTGCAGGACTGGACAGTTTTAGCAATGTGGTCTGAGAAAGAAAGCTGATCATCAATCATAACTCTGAGGTTTCTGGCTGTTTTTTGAAGGAGTTATGGATGATGTGTCTAACTTAATGGTGAAATTGATAAAATGATGGGTGTGCTGGAACCAGAAGCAATTCTGTCTTGGCAAGTTTGGGTTGAAGGTGATGGTCCTTTATCCAGCAAGAAACTTCTGTTAGACAAGCTGAGATGCGAGTAGGTACCATTGGATCATCAGGATGGAATGAGAGGTAGAGTTGAGTGTCATCAGCATAGCAGTGGAATGAAAAGACACGTTTCTGAATGACAAAACCTAATAATCACATGTAGACAGAGAAGAGAAGTGGTCCAAGAACTAATCCCTGAGGCACCCCAGTAGTTACTGTAGATGTTGTGACTTGGACACCTCACCTCTCCAAGATACTGTGAAGGACCTATCTGACTCAAATCACTTAAGTGTGGTTCCTGAGATGCCCTTTGCCAGTAGAGTTGATAGGAGGATCTGGTTGTTAACTGTGTCAAAAGTAGCGAACAGATCAAGCAGGATAAGTACTGAAGATTTGGATTCCGCTCTTACCAGTCTTAGGGCTTCACCAACTGAGAGCAAGGCAGTCTCAGTTGAATGTCCACTTCTGAAGCCAGATTGGTTGTGGTCAAGGAGATTATTCTGTGTGAGAAATACAGAGACTTGGTTGAACACGGATCATTCAAGTGTTTTTGCAATGAAAAGAAGAAGGGGAACTGGTCTGTACATCTCTAAAAGAGATGGGTTGAGGGTGGGTTTCTTATGTAATGGAGTTATACAAGCCTGTCTAAATGACGAGGGAAAAACACCAGTGTGGAGGGATGTGTTAATGATGAGAGTGAGTGCAGGTACAACTGCAGGAGAAATGGCTTGAAGGAGATGAGATGGAATAGGATCAAGCGGGCAAGTTGTAGGATGATTAGAAACGGATTTGACGGATTGTGGTGTGGAAAATTCTGCACTGATGTTTTTTATTTTATTAATGAAAAACATGGCAAAGTCGTCAGCAATTAGAGATGAAGCAGGAGGGAGAGGAGGATGACAAAGGAACGAGGAAAATGTTTTGAAAAGCATGAGAGAGTTAAATGAATTGTTAATTTTGTTATGGTAGTATGTCATTTTAGCAGTGAAGACATTAGCAGAGAAGGAAGAGAGGAGTGACTGATACACATTAAGGTCAGTAGTATTTTTGGATTTGTGTAATGCCATTTCAGCAGCTCTAAGCTTAGAATGGTGTTCACATAGAACATCCGATAACCAAGGGGCGGAAGGGGTTGTACGGGCTGGGCTGGAAGACAAGGGGCAAACAGTGTCTAAACGAGATGTAGGAGTGGAGTAGAAAATATCAGTAGCACTGTTAGAGTCAAAAGATGCTAACAGTTTAGGGGAAGGAAGTGAAGATGAAACCATTGCAGATAGTCGGGAGGGTGAACGTAGGTTACGTCGAAAGATGATGACATGTGGAGGGGTAAGTGATGTGTCAGGGACCATGTTGAGGTTAAGAGTGAGGAGAAAGTGATCCGAGGTGTGCAGTGGAGTAACCAGTACATGATCAGTGGAGCAGTGTTGTGTATAAATAAGGTCCAGTTGGTTGCCTGATTTGTGAGTAGCAGTAGTTGACACTAGCAGTAGGTTGAGATCGAAAGAGGCAAGCAGAGTGTGGAAATCAGCATACAGAGGTTTATCTAGGTGGATCTTGAAATCTCCAAGCATAACTAGGGGAGTACCATCCTCAGGAAAGGTTGAGAGCAGCAATCTAATTCATGCAAAAAGTTACCTAGTGGTCCTGGGGGTCCACTATGTATGTATATATATATATATATATATATATATATATATATGTGTGTGTGTGTGCTGATCATATAATTAGAAAGTTGATTTCACTAATTCCATTCAAAAAGTGAAACATCATTATATTTATTTCTTTTAATTTTGATGTTTATAACTGACAACTAAGGAAAATCCCAAATTCAGTATCTCAGAAAATTAGAATATTGTGAAAAGGTTCAATATTGAAGACACCTGGTGCTACACTCTAATCAATTAATTAACTCAAAACACATGCAAAGCCATTAAATGGTCTCTCAGTCTAGTTCTGTAGGCTACACAATCATGGGGAAGACTGCTGACTTGACAGTTGTCCAAAAGACAACCATTGAGACCTTGCACAAGTAGGGCAAGACACAAGAGGTAATTGCAAAAGAGGCTGGCTGTTCACAGAGATCTGTGTCCAAGCACATTAATAGAGAGGTGAATGGGAGGAAAAGATGTGGTAGAAAAAAAAGTTTAGAAGCAATAGGGATAACTGCAACCTGGAGAGGATTGTGAAACAAAACCCATTCAAAAATGTGCGGAAGATTTACAAAGCCACTCTTGAACAACAGACATCGTCAGAAGAGTCTCGCTTCAAAAAGGACTGGACTGCTGCTAGGTGGTCCAAAGTTATGTTCTCTGATGAAAGTAAATTTGCCATTTTCCTTTGGATATCGGAGTCCCAGAGTCTGGAGGAAGAGAGGAGAGGCACACAGTCCACGTTGCTTGAGGTCCAGTGTAAAGTTTCTACAGTCAATGATTGCGGTGCCATGTCATCTGCTGGTGTTGGTCCAGTGTTTTCTGAGGTCCAAGGTCAACACAGCCGTATACCAGGGAGTTTTAGAGCACTTTATGCTTCCTGCTGCTGACCAACTTCATGGAGATGCATTTTTCATTTTCCAACAGGACTTGGCCCCAGCACATAGTGCCAAAGCTTCCAGTACCTTTTTAAGGACCATGGTATCCCAGTACTTTATTGGCCAGCAAACTTACCTGACCGTAACCCCATAGAAAATCTATGGTGTATTATGAAGAGGAAGATGCAATATGCTGCAGTAATTCAGGCAAAAGGACGACCCAAGTCAATTACAGGAAGATAGCTGAACTGGATGATAACATCACTGAATCATAAATGAACTGACTTTAGCTGGAAAATATTACTCCATTATTAACAAACTATTTTCCTGTTTGACACGATCAGTGTTGTATAATAAAGGTGACTTGACTTTACTTGACATAAGTTCATCTGCAGGCATGGTGAGGAATGATTTGGCCAAAAAACATCTTATTCTTAAAACAACAACGAAAAAAAAACACATACATTGTAATGGTTAAAAGTAATGCAATTGTGACAGAAGGAAAAAAAAATAAAAAGAGGAAGATACACTTCCACAAGGTCCCGAAAATATGCTCGGGTGTGATGAAATAATCCTTTTAACTCACTCAATATTTCATCAGGGTAAACTGAAAACCACAAGTTGGTGTCTACAGTCACAGAATGTAACGGAAACGGTGGTAAAGTTCTTGTCACTCCTCCCCTATGATCGACATCTCACCTCCCATTTGTTGGGTACCTTCAGCACAGAAAAGACCAAGCAGTGTGCCGTAATAAATACGTTGCTCCAGAGCCCAAGGCAAAAGGAAAATTACAATCAAAATCAAGAAATCAGATGAATGGATCCCAGCCAGTCTTTCAGTCATGCTCCAGAAGCCTGGAATTCATCTGAGGATCCAGCGTTGCCTGCAACACCCCCACCAGCATACGAGTACAATCCTCCTGGATATCCTCCTTTCCTTCCAAACCAGCCGGTCCCCCAGGGCCTCTACTCCCAGGGGCCGTATTCAGGACAGTCCGATGTCGCTGTACAGCCTGCAGTTTTTGTGACCACTGCTCCACTGACCAGTCCAGTGCCAGATTACTTGGGTTACTCCATCTTTATCATGCTGTGCTGTTTTCCTCTGGGCATTGTTGGGCTGATTTACTCATGCTCTGTAAGTATATTAGTCCATGTGCATTAATCTTTGTAAAGTTACTAAAGTTACTAAAAAGTAGGAATTTGCAGTTTAGGGTCATCGATAACTTTATCTTATCTAATTCCAAAATATTTGAAATTATTTGATTTATAGGATCTTGTTTATTTTAATAATAATATCTGGGAACATTGCATCACCGGCATTGGTTTTAACACTTTTTATTGTCTAAGTGCAAATATATATTAAAATAACAGGATTTTCTGCTATTTATACTACTTATTGCAAATAGTGGCAATTATCTACACCTCAGTATTGTAGTACATTACAAACATGAAATAAAAACGTATTGAGTGTACATTTTAATTTGAATTCTAATTATTAATGGATGCCACCTTATTGGGACAATAAAGCCCTCCCTACCCCTACCCTACTCAATACTTTAAATTCAATGAAAATTTTTATGTTATTTTATTATTATTTACTTATTGCTACCTCTCCCAACTTTGTGGGAGCTCTCATGAAATCCAAAATGAGTCAATATTTGGCATGCCATTTCAAAATGTCTCACTTTCAACATTTGATGTTATCTATATTCTATTGTGAATAAAATATAATTTTATGAGATTTGTAAATTATTCCGTTCCTTTTTTACTCACATTTTTTACAGTGTCCAAACTTTTTTGGAATCAAGTACCAGTAAAAAATTTTGAACAGAGATTTTATTATTTATTTATTTATTTTAAATACGGTCACGCAGTTTGCACAAAGGTGTTGTCAGCACTGCACTGACAATTTTATCAGGTAGTCTATATAGTGTATCAAATTAAAGGCTACACATGACATTTCTCACTAGCGAGGTAATAACAGTGCTGTTTAGAGATGCTGCAGCAAAAGAGTGTTGAGGGATGCACAGAGGTATGTTAGCCTAATTGACACAAGCGCTCTCTCGCTCTCTCTCTATGCAGAAGAAATAATCCTACTCACAATAGGTACTTAAGTACAAAAAACAGACGAATCCTTTTAAATATATCATCTGATCGACGTCTTGAGGTGTGGTAACCATAGTATAAGCAGAATAATTGACTCAGGGCCGCTGAATTATTAGAAAAATAATGCACACCCGAGGTGTAACGGTGTAACTCGGCTTCACATCTTGGCCGTATCACCACATCCGGTTTGTGGGTTATTTTTCTAATAATTCAACTGCCCATCATCAATTATTCCCTACATACATACACACACACACCCACAACAACAAATTAAGTCATATTAAAAATATTTTATTACATCACACCCATATTTGGTACTTAAGTAAAAAGCTGGGTTTTATTCATAGTTAATAGATTACACTATATACGAATTTGCTACACACTATACTACTTATATCGCTCATTTTAGATAAACTTACATAATCTTTAAAGTTGCAAAATATGTAAATTTACTTGCACATATTTGAGAATCAAGATATTTCATGATATAGGTGGCATGTCTGGGAATATTTCAAATAAAAAGGAAAAAATATATAAAGCATAAGCCTATATCAGTTACAGTGTTATTGTGGCTGCTCTGTGTCATATGATAAACATGAAGAGGCCTCCCCTCTTCACTTGCACCCCCGCGAAAAGAGTGCATGACTCCCCTGACACTACATTTGAGCTGAAATTGTCATAGCTTACTTCTAGAGATTGCAGTGATGCATGACATGGTGAAAAATTACTAAATTAATACGGATACTGAAAGTAGGATAAAATCAGTTTTAAAAGTGTGCCCCCCAAAAGCGTAAGTGGCCCCTTCCTAGCTGCAAAATCTAACCCCCCAATTGAACTCAAAACTCCCTTGTTTTAGGGATGATTCATCTGAACACCTCCAACTGGCCATTGCATTCATAAGCTCAACAGAATCATGTGTGATTGGTTATAATGCTCTACGCTGTAAAAATGCATCTGTCTCTGACTCAGCACCAGCCAGCGAAAGCAGATTTGAATTTAACAGCTAGTGACATGCCGTACACACGTGTGATTCAATCAATTACAACAAATATTATTCAGCCTTTTTTGTTTTTTGGAAGCTGAATTCCATAGCCACTTGGGTCGAAAATCTGAGGGGCATGTGCCCGGTTTAAATGGGCATGACGCCCATATTATAGTTTAACTCTTTATCACGCTATCTTGGTTATCAATGTGCATAATAAAACAGAGCTACATTAACAAACCTATCCAAAAACCTGTTTACATTCAAGAAAAGAAACATAAACTACTGACAACTTCACAAAGTTAGATTTGTAACAACAATGAGTTTTACATAGTAATTAACTCAAATGATATATAGGGAATTTTAATAATTAATCAAGAATTTGATTAATATATATCTCAGATGACAGTTACATTTAATTTTATTGATTATGAAAAATAGCTCAATTGCCAATACCAATACTAATCACAGGGCACTGTAATTTACTCATTAATATGTCAATATTACATTCTTCATATCAATTATTGTGATATCTCTTACTGTAAATTACTGCAGATCAAACCGTGGTATGTCCAGCACACCACTGTAGACCTATCAATTTTCAATAAAGTTATCACGCCTTATAATTCAAGGAAAAGTATTCTCTGGCCATGAAAATATTATCCTATCCTTATGATAAATTTAGTTTCTAAATTTAGAGCTTGTAGCTATAGATCAGACACATCTCAGTGACTCGTAATGTGAGTGGGGTGGAGTCCAAGCCAATCATTTTATATATGGGTTTTTAATAATTCAACTAGTAATACATCAAACTACAAATCACACAGAGTAAATATGCGTACGAAAATACAGACAATAAACATTTACAAGACATAACGGAATCCAAATAAAAGAGAGAGAGAGAGAGAGAGAGAGAGAGAGAGAGAGAGAGAGCGAGAGAGAGAGAGAGAGAGAGAAGTGTAGAAAGCGAGAGAGATCACAGAATGAGCTCAGGTATGAAAATCAGTCAGTAAACCTTAGTGGAACCAACAACGAATCAAATAATAGCAACACTTTAAAGCAGCATTTAAATCTCCATAGAAAACGATACTTGCATGGCCCAGTGGGTGAGCGTGGTACCGGCGACGCACGTGTGATGTCACGTGGTCCTTTGAAAACTGCGCGCGTGGGCCGGAGGCCGTGTGACGCGCGTGCAAGCTGCGCTGGATCTTGGCGTGAGCGTGGAGTCACGTGTTCCTTTGTTGCAAAGAGGTGTTCGTTCATCTTCGCGCGGTATTTGAAAGGTTCAACAAACAATGTTCCAGAATTCGTCTTCATTGTGTGGAGAGGCGAATAGTTGAATAAACTTAGTAAAGAAAAGAAAAGAACGAAACGAAAGCTTCTAAAGGAGCCATTAAAATGGCTTTTTCTCTCAGCCCCTGTGCTAAGGGGGTTTGCGCTGTGAGCGCGGCCTATGGCCGCGCGGAAACAACGTTGGAGAGCAGCGTATCCGAGAACGGGGAAGAGGAAGAAGAGAGAAGAGAGAGGCGGACCTTGTTCGGTCGACTCTTATAGCTTGAGATGTTCACGCCTCTTTTCGCGTGAACCACCCAATGAACATCCGCGATCTGAAGCGGCGGGAAAGTTCCTTTGTCTCTGGGAACAACCCACCCTAATGATTTAGGACTTGTCCGATTTCATCAGGGATATTCTAGCACGTTCGTAATTCCAGAATAATACATTTTTCATTACTTTACTTTAGATAAGTGGGTCTGTCAAAGCATGACGATTAGAACAAGACTAGACATAATATATATATGACCAAAGATCTAATTTTTAGATCGAATTACACATTTAAAGATTTGTTTAACACATGATAACACTGCAGATGTTGGGAAACATCTAAATGTACCAAAAGGGAATACGTAATACATTTATAAAACATGAAAACAGAAAGTTAATGAATACATTCCATAGAATGCATTGTTCAAAAGAAGCCAGTGACTTGGCTTCTCTCCTGTCCTGTGTGGTCGTAACTTTTACAACCTGCAAAAGTGGGGGTTGCAGAAACATGGCTCTCTTTGAGAAGGTTAAAGTGAGGAGAGACATTTCCTAAAGTATGAGCTTGCAACTTATACTCTTCACATAACAAGGATTAACCATTTTATGCAATCCAAAAACATAATTAAAATACATATTAATAATAAAATGAAAGTAAGGAACTTATACAAAAAGGTTTCCTTTGTCTCCAGTGTGTTGGAGGAATTTGGGTTGGGGGTTTTAGTTTCTTCTTTGAAGCTCGCATGGGCATCGTAAATAATTTAAGTCCAGCCAGGCTGGCGCCAGGCACTTGGTGCAAAAAGAGTTTCATTTGGAAAATCAGAATTAAACACATGAATCGATGATCTGCATATCCGTTACACCTCCCCCTTTACGTCAGATGAAGTCCCTGTGTGGACATCATCGGACGGCAATCATCAGGATGGGCAGATGACAGGTGAATCGTGATGGTCATGCAGCAGGTGGGTCATGATGACAGGTGGTTCCTGAAGCTGAGGACTCCGCTTGATGAGGTTCGGTGTTGTCTTTGACTTGGCACCCCCTTTCCGGGGATTCCATCAGAGACCTCCAGCCACAGTTGTCATGAGTTTGGCTGTAGAGGTTTGCATCCGTTGAGTATCCTGTATAGGATGAAGGTCACGCCAAGAGTCAGGGTGGGACCAATGACGGTGGAGATGCACCGTGCAGTGTCGGCAGCAGTCCAGGCTAGGACCGCAGATGACTGGTTCAGAATGGGCTGTCGAGACAGTGCTTGGAGGGCTGTATCGACAGGAGTAATGTCAATGTGTTGGGTGGTACCTTTCAGTACTTGGTCCAGCAGGTTGGCACGGGTGGCAGTGTCATGCTGGTCGTAGGTCAGCATAGCTGAGCGCACAGGAGTGTTGACGAGCCATCTGTTACCCACAATCTCTGCTTGCGTTTCTGTGGCTTGGCTTCAGCAGGGCAGCGCGTATCGCTGACCCAGGGTTGCAGCTCGCAGATTCCTTCAGAGTTGTGTCTGAGGAAGGGTTTGCTAAGGCAGAGATAATGAATGTTTTTGGTTAAAGTACACATGTGCATGTTTGGGGCCAGGTACAGCTGTGTGTCGCTTTCGTGGTAGGCCACCACATTTGGAATGTGTGTTTTGGTGTGGGTGTTGCTCTTCCACATCCTGACACTGACAATGTCTTTAGGTCTGTAGACTTGGCTTGACTCGCTGATGAGTTGGTTCAGGAGCACGTTCACTTCTCTCTGTTTGGGGTTTGCGTGCCGTAGGAAGGCGCTATCCAGAGAGTTGGCCAGGTGCATTCGTAGCAGGTCAGCTGGCATGGTGATGGTGTAAGACAACACAGTTAACACAAGGCTTAAGGGTATCATGTATGGTGGGGTTTTACTCGTGGTTAGGCTGTCATTGGAGGAGCTAACCTCCCACAGCATGTCTGTTGTTAATGCTGTAAACAGCTGAGTCTGGGTAAAGTCCTTCTGGAAGACAGTAAACAGTGGTTTCAAGGAGTTTACAGTCTGGTTCGCTGCATTGACACTGGACATAACAATGTTAAACATTCTGGCGGCAGCAGCGGCTCTAAGCAAAGCTCCCGGGAACTGTTTGGAGCGGTGGTGGTGTCCACCTAACTCCATTTGTGTAACCGTCACTTTCTCATATTGGCTGAACAGGTGTTTGACATCGGCCTCAGTGTGAGTGAGGGAGTCCTCTCTCCATCGGAACCTTGTACAGCTGTATTCGGTTACAGTGCTGGGGTAGTGTGCCCTGTCATCGGTAGTCAGGAGTCTCAGCGGTTTTCTCGGTGGCAGCTGTCCTCTCTTTGGCTGACAGCACGGCACGGCAAACCACAGCAGCATCCTGGTACAGATAATAGGGAGAGAGAGAGAGAAAGGGGAGAAAGAAACAAACAAGGCCTGTCTTTGGTTGGACAGGACAGTCTCTTTGCTTCGTGGGCGGTGACTGGGTTTAGCTCGCCCTCGCCCATGTTTTGCCACATCTTGCTGCTGGCATGACGCTTGCTTCAGTGTTTTTCAGTGGCTCTGGTGCTGCGTGGTGCAGCACATGCTGCGTCATGGAAATATATTGGCAGTATCCCCCTTTTGCTCCGTGGCATTACACGCCCTGGCATTGTGATGTCAGACGGTGCACAACCCACAATATTGTTCTGTGCACGCAGCATGGTTTGTGTATCATGCAGTGGTCTGGGGCTTTGGTTGTCAGTGACTGTAGACTGGTTGCCAGGGTGGATGGAGGGGTCTGAGAGGTGGTAAAGCAAAGTCATTATTAAGGTTTCAGAAGCCCGCATGTCCGCTGTGTTGGTCTGTGTAGACAACGGAGCCTGCGTAAGCGATTCTGAGGTAGGCAGTTTAGCTAGTAAAGTTCTTGTGCTGTGTGTAATCACTTCAACCTTGAATGTGGGTGGGTGGGTTGGGAGTGACCACAGAATGTTGTTTAGTGTGCCAGTTTTGGCAAGGGTGTCAGTGTGATCTTTAAAGTCCTCGTCTAGACTTGGTAACTTCGAGTGTCCTTTTACCTTCTTCCAGTACACGATCACATTGTGTGTTTTTGTGATGTTATCACATTGCTGGAACAGGTGTTGGTGTTTGACATGCTTGTTGTTTGCAAGTGTGAGTCCGAGTTCCACACATTCAGGTGAGGATTGGAAGAAACCCAGCGTGTGGTGTAAGGTTTGACCACCTTGCAGGTTGAGCCGAACAGCGACCCCTTTGGTGTAAGCTGGTACCACCGTACCCTGTTTGTTGACTAAGGTACAGAGGCTTGAACTTGGGCCTGTTGTTAGGGCGTTGTACTCATGGCTGGCTGCTGGGGTTCCCGTGACCTCTGTGACCTGACCGTCTGGCTCTGTGGGAGTTCCCGTGACCTCTGCGACCTGACAGTCTGGCTCTAGCAACCTGTGTGGCTGGAGAGAAAGAGGTTCTCGCACTTGAGCAAAGTCTTTTAGCTGTTTGAAGTTCAGAAAAGGGTCAAAGTGTTCTAGCAGGTCTTTGTCGATGAGCAATGTATGAGTGTTCATTGGTGGGACATACATGGGATGTATTAGACTCATCGGAACGAATGTCAGGTGAATGGAAACAACCTGTTCAAACTGGATGTCATCCTGTCTGTACACCTGTACATTCAGTTCATAAGTTTGAGGTGTAAGAGTTCGATCTTGTCTCTTAGCTTCAAATTGGAGTCTTTTGAAAAGGTAAGATGAGATCACCGTCAGGTTTAATCCTGTGTCGATCAGGTCTTCCCTGTTGACTCCTTTTCGGCCCACCCCCTTTTTGACAAGGCTGCCCAGGAATGTTGGCATCAGGGCAGGTGCGACGATCGGTGGTTGGTGAGGACCGGTCTTGTGTAGCTCGCTGCGAAGGCAGGTAGTCAAAACAGCATTTTCTGGTACCTTGTGTTTGTGGTACCTGGTGTGAGGACCTGTGCTGTCTCGTTCAGTTAGCTGTAACAGTTAGCTCTGTGGTCTGTAGATGACAGGCAGTGTTCTGGGTGCTTGGCTCATCTTCCTTGTGAGTTTTCATGTGAAGAAGCACTTTCAGCACCCTCAGGATCTCTGCTGTCTCAGACGTGGCTGCACTGTGTTGCCCTCTGCTGGCTTGGAACGGTATTGACTCTCTGTAAAAATGTCTGTGACTGTGGTGTTGTAGGGCGCCATCTAGGGTTAACTCCAAGCAGTGCTCAGAGACAGAGACTTTGGGTTTTTTTTCACAGTCTTTTCACAAATAGTCTTTTGCTTGGTGCAAGCTTTGTGGGCTAAGTTCCGTAACTCTTGTGTAGTCCTGTTACGGGGACACGCTGGGACTCTGAGATGAAAACTCCAACTGGCATGTAGGTTTAGGAGGAACAGAGTTTTTAAGTTGAAATCCTGTTCCATACCTGGTTCGTTGCATGCTCCGAAGTAGGTGTTTCGTAGCTGACTACAGAAAGTCTGTGGGTTTTCAAATCGGCCCTGTTTGAGGTCCATAGCAATAAGGAGCCCATGATCTGAGTTTGGATCAGAGAATTTAAGAATCAAAGTCTGTAGCAGTTGCTGGTAGTACGCTTTGACAGTCTCTGGTTGACGATCCAGAAAGCAATGCACATCACGGCTGGACGTGATTTTTAACAGGTACAATGTGTTCACATCTGTCACGTTAGCGACAGTTTGCAAATGAAAGTCAATGGCTTGTAAAGAAGCATGAACGTCATGTCCTCCTGCAGGATCTGGATTGAATGTAGAGATGCTTCTGGCTAGCTTGTGGAGTTCTCTGTGAGCAGTGCAGGGTTTGGTGACATGCGTTCTCTGGAAGGGTTCTCTTCCCTCCGTTGTTGACAGATGTTCTTGTAAGCTGGCTGGTGATTTCCTTAGAAGGGAGACTACACCCCCTTTTCCAGCTCTGGGTTCTTGGCTGAAAGGGTTGGAGTGGCGGCCCGGGAGAAATTTTGTGGTGTGCGTTTCTCCGATCCAGCCACTCTGTAACCTGTGAGATTGTCTCAGTTCGGTGTGAACAGTGTCAAGTTCATCTTGGAGCTTGTTGAATTTAGCTCGGGCCGCTTGCAAGTGTGTTTTGCAGGCCCAGGTTTTATAGTCTCTTTCTTTCAATTCAGTCTCTGCTCTTTTTAGGAGAGCGTCACCTTGCTGGAGTTTTTTTGTTGAGGTCTTTTCTGGCTTCTCTCTCCAGCTGTTCTCTTTGATCTGTGTCGAGGCGAAGATCTTGCAGGGCATTGTTAAGTCTTTCAACTCCTTTCTGTAGCTCTGGATCTGTGTCGTCCTCTTTCTCGCGCTGGTTCTGGGTCTCGAGGAGAAGCTGATCAAGATGACTCTGGGTTGGGGCCTGGTCCTTCCAGGCCTCCTCCGCGATGTTGCTCCGTTCACTGAGCCGTGCCTGGGTGACGAGAATGTGAACTAGGCTTCCGAAGATCCTGGCGAGTTCTCTGTAGTAGTCGCTTTGGTTTGGATCGCGTGCCATCAGTTCATCTAGCTCGGTGTCTAGTTGCTCTGGGTGCTGCAGGTTACTGGCATCCTTGGGCAGGAAGGGGGTCGTCACTGCTTTCAACCATGTCGAGAGGTGGCCCCCGTGGACTGCTGGACTGGATGCCTGGAACATCCTGATTCTCTGTCGGTGAGAGAAGCACAGCACACACACACAAAAAGACCAATGCAAGTTCGTTCTACATTTAACGAGCTATATTCATACGGGCTGTGCCGTTTATGAGAATTTTGGGGCTGACTGATGCAAACAGTCAGACAGTTAAGTAGCCAATTAACTTGGGTCAACGAAGGACCTGAAATGGAGATTTGACAGGCAGTAGCCTAGCGGGTCGTGTGAAGACAGCGGAGACCAGGACAACTAGAGCCCCAGATACAGATCCCCTGTAAAGACCTTGTCTCAGAGGAGCACCAGGACAAGACCACAGGAAACAGATGATTCTTCTGCACAATCTGACTTTGCTGCAGCCTGGAATTGAACTACTGGTTCCGTCTGGTCAGAGGAGAACTGGCCCCCCAACTGAGCCTGGTTTCTCCCAAGGTTTTTTTCTCCATTCTGTCACCGATGGAGTTTCGGTTCCTTGCCGCTGTCGCCTCTGGCTTGCTTAGTTGGGGTCACTTCATCTACAGCGATATCATTGACTTGATTGCAAATTAAAACAGACACTATTTCAACTGAACAGAGATGACATAACTGAATTCAATGATGAACTGCCTTTAACTATCATTTTGCATTATTGAGACACTGTTTTCCAAATGAATGTTGTTCAGTGCTTTGGCGCAATGTATTTTGTTTAAAGCACTATATAAATAAAGGTGATTGATTGATTGATGACACCGGCTGCTGGTGGTCGCTCTACTATTTAACTTCGTTGGTGGCTCCCAGGTTACTGTCTCTATGTGAAATGAAAGAAACAAATCACAACAGAACAGAGGGTAGAAAAAGATCAAAGTGAAACAACACTTGAAATGAGATGAAAACAATAGAAACACAATGTGTTAGTGAGAATAAGGAGGCCTGAGCCTACTGCTAGGTTTTAAGATAGGGCCAACAGGTGAGTGGGCTATCTGGGTAGGAAACCTAGAAATATGGTGTGGCTTATAGAAGCAAAAGGGTTAAACACTTAAAATATATCCGGGGGAATATCTAATATTCTGTGGCTTATAATAAGTGGATGGGTTTTATCACTTTTGGTTCACCTGGTTGAATTGAAGTCATTCAGGTGGGAACCAGTGGCTTGGTCAACCTCCCCGGTGCTCCCCAAACACTGAACCGCAGTGTCCCCGGTCCTCCGTTACTCTGGCGTGGCGCCGTCTCGAACGGCTTGTGACTTTTAGCACAACCTTTGGAGTGCCAAAATTGCTGATGTCTCTTGAGACAAGAGGGACCGAGTTTCACTCGCAGCCAGTATCGGTAACACTGGTCGGGCAGCCTTGCTCACTGGAAACCTGAGATGACTGTCCAATCACCAAGGGAGTTCTACAATCAAATACACAAAGGATGAACAAAGGAAACTTAAAGTTAATTAAGGTTTGGTTTGTTTAACATCAATTGAGTAACTATATATGTAGAGAGGAGAGGTAACAGCTTTACCTAATAATAATAAACAAAGCAAAGGAATTATGATAATAATGGTAATTATCAAAATAACCTAAGTCAAAAGAGAGAAGAAAAATAATAAACATCAAATTAAAAGACAGGAATGAAACAAGGGAGAAGGAGTAGCTGGTTTTCACCACAAGGGGGGGGGGAAGTACTGCTTCTCTGTCTTTAACCTGCTGAGCAGAAAACTTAATTCAAATTAAAAATTCAAAACTGGTTTAAATCAAAATTTAAAATAAGCATGTATGAATTAAAAAGGAAAATCTGAATAATATCCTATAATAACCATTGATAGCTTGTAAGTCATCATTAATGATCATGAAATTAATCAAACAGTGTGAGATTAATCAAAGAGGGTAAAAGTGGACATGCAATTTCAAAACAGAATGGAAAAGACAGAGGTCTGTTAGTCGATTTAACAGGAGACTGCCACTAGATGGCTTACCTTCTAAGTGGGTCAATCAGTGGTTGACCTGACACATCTAGATTTCCACTATTAACAATTACATTTTAATTCAAATAATGTTTGAACTAAACTCAAAGTAAATGTAAACAGTCAAAGGCAGGGAACATTCTTTTGTTTCCCTGTAATAATATTCGCACGAGCAAAGCTGTAAATGCAAATAATTATCGAGAATTTAGACATCCAATTCAAATATACATCACAGGGGATTATAAATTAGCAATCAGAGCGCATTATCTGAAATGGCCACAGGTTGGCAGCTTTGCACTCATGCAAGCTGGAATCAGAAAGCAGGGTGTACCCTGAAATTTCTAACCCACACGTTCCCTCTAGTGTTTAGATAGAGGAATTACAATTTCAATAGGACTTAGAATTTATCTGATCGTTTGTCAGGCTGATTTTCTGCATCAAAAATCACAAGTAACAAACCAAAGGTTTTAATCTCTGAGGTGCTATATTAACATAGGTTGAAGAAGGATCCGTTCACTTCCAAAACACAACTGTAATAAAAACAGGAATTTTCCAACTGTTGCCTCCAATAAACATTTATCAAAATAGCACTTATGATCTAAATGTTTTAGGTTTAAAAATCGGGTAGCTAAGCCAGTTTTAGACCAGGAGTTTTTATCGTTTATTTTTTTGAATATCATGTGGTTTACCACGAATTCAATAACGATATTTAATAACAAGGCCTTTTTACTGAATCAGAGGAACATCGCTCATGTTCAGATTTACATGTTGCAACTAATAAAAGATTTCTTTATCTTTTAATTATTCATATTCAAATGTTCTCACTGTAAAAAGATTTTGGTCTTTCTTAACAGGATACTTTTAACATTATACTGCAGTTTACTTTCATTAAAAATAACAGTGACTATACTGTTAAGTTTCTACAAATACCTAGCGCTGACTGACCAGCTTTTTGCCTCAGTCAGTTGAGTGAGTTCGCGTCTTGCGACTTATCTCACCAGTAACGTTACATAATTTCATAGCGCACGTGCAGAAATTATTAAAAACCATATACACAGATTGATTGCTCACAAAACGAAGTTTGAAATGCCCGCGTTATCTCCACCAAAAAATGTAACAACAATGAGTTTTACATAGTAATTAACTCAAATGATATATAGGGAATTTGAATAATTAATCAAGAATTTGATTAATATATATCTCAGATGACAGTTACATTTAATTTTATTGATTATGAAAAATAGCTCAATTGCCAATACCAATACTAATCACAGGGCACTGTAATTTACTCATTAATATGTCAATATTACATTCTTCATATCAATTATTGTGATATCTCTTACTGTAAATTACTGCAGATCAAACCGTGGTATGTCCAGCACACCACTGTAGACCTATCAATTTTCAATAAAGTTATCACGCCTTATAATTCAAGGAAAAGTATTCTCTGGCCATGAAAATATTATCCTATCCTTATGATAAATTTAGTTTCTAAATTTAGAGCTTGTAGCTATAGATCAGACACATCTCAGTGACTCGTAATGTGAGTGGGGTGGAGTCCAAGCCAATCATTTTATATATGGGTTTTTAATAATTCAACTAGTAATACATCAAACTACAAATCACACAGAGTAAATATGCGTACGAAAATACAGACAATAAACATTTACAAGACATAACGGAATCCAAATAGAGAGAGAGAGAGAGAGAGAGAGAGAGAGAGAGAGAGAGAGAGAGAGAGAGAGAGAGAGAGAGCGAGAGAGAGAGAGAGAGAGAGAAGTGTAGAAAGCGAGAGAGATCACAGAATGAGCTCAGGTATGAAAATCAGTCAGTAAACGAACCAACAACGAATCAAATAATAGCAACACTTTAAAGCAGCATTTAAATCTCCATAGAAAACGATACTTGCATGGCCCAGTGGGTGAGCGTGGTACCGGCGACGCACGTGTGATGTCACGTGGTCCTTTGAAAACTGCGCGCGTGGGCCGGAGGCCGTGTGACGCGCGTGCAAGCTGCGCTGGATCTTGGCGTGAGCGTGGAGTCACGTGTTCCTTTGTTGCAAAGAGGTGTTCGTTCATCTTCGCGCGGTATTTGAAAGGTTCAACAAACAATGTTCCAGAATTCGTCTTCATTGTGTGGAGAGGCGAATAGTTGAATAAACTTAGTAAAGAAAAGAAAAGAACGAAACGAAAGCTTCTAAAGGAGCCATTAAAATGGCTTTTTCTCTCAGCCCCTGTGCTAAGGGGGCCTATGGCCGCGCGGAAACAACGTTGGAGAGCAGCGTATCCGAGAACGGGGAAGAGGAAGAAGAGAGAAGAGAGAGGCGGACCTTGTTCGGTCGACTCTTATAGCTTGAGATGTTCACGCCTCTTTTCGCGTGAACCACCCAATGAACATCCGCGATCTGAAGCGGCGGGAAAGTTCCTTTGTCTCTGGGAACAACCCACCCTAATGATTTAGGACTTGTCCGATTTCATCAGGGATATTCTAGCACGTTCGTAATTCCAGAATAATACATTTTTCATTACTTTACTTTAGATAAGTGGGTCTGTCAAAGCATGACGATTAGAACAAGACTAGACATAATATATATATGACCAAAGATCTAATTTTTAGATCGAATTACACATTTAAAGATTTGTTTAACACATGATAACACTGCAGATGTTGGGAAACATCTAAATGTACCAAAAGGGAATACGTAATACATTTATAAAACATGAAAACAGAAAGTTAATGAATACATTCCATAGAATGCATTGTTCAAAAGAAGCCAGTGACTTGGCTTCTCTCCTGTCCTGTGTGGTCGTAACTTTTACAACCTGCAAAAGTGGGGGTTGCAGAAACATGGCTCTCTTTGAGAAGGTTAAAGTGAGGAGAGACATTTCCTAAAGTATGAGCTTGCAACTTATACTCTTCACATAACAAGGATTAACCATTTTATGCAATCCAAAAACATAATTAAAATACATATTAATAATAAAATGAAAGTAAGGAACTTATACAAAAAGGTTTCCTTTGTCTCCAGTGTGTTGGAGGAATTTGGGTTGGGGGTTTTAGTTTCTTCTTTGAAGCTCGCATGGGCATCGTAAATAATTTAAGTCCAGCCAGGCTGGCGCCAGGCACTTGGTGCAAAAAGAGTTTCATTTGGAAAATCAGAATTAAACACATGAATCGATGATCTGCATATCCGTTACAGATTAATGTACAATTTGCTGCAAACATAGCTAAATGGCTTAATAATTGAATACTGCACATAGTACATTTTTAGAAAAGGTAAGTGCAATTTTTTATCTTAAAACTCTTAACTTTTTTTTATGGCAGTTGCAAGTTTATTTCTCATGATTAATTAATGTATCTTGCAAACTAGCAATTTCTACGTAAAAGTAAATAAAGTTGTAAATGTTTTTACACCAATTTTGCTTCCATTGCAGCTCTTCCATCAAATTTAAATGGAACAATAAATATTGAACATCCCCATCTGCCATTACTTTTGTTTTCAGACTCGAAAAGCCAACTACTCAGGACAGCGAGAATTAGCAGAGAGGTACTCCAAGACAGCACTCATCGTGAATTATATCATCAGTGGCATTGCCCTTGTTATTATTGTTATTGTTATCATCGTGATTACGATTTGAAGATAAAAGCTTTTAGAGCTGACAAAGTTGGATGGAGATCACAAACCGATTAGTTTTTCTGTATTTTAAAGGTTACTCACTCTATTTATAATAATTCTTATGCTTTAAAGCTGATTATTGTATGTTTAAAACAATGAAAGCTACCATACAGTTTTCTGTTCTCTTCTATAATGTTTTGTTTATTTAAATATATTGTATGCAGCTGTGCTCATTTTTTACATATATATTATATTACATGCAGTATGTGTAATGTGTCTTCAAGATTGAATATCTTTGAAGAAACACCCAAACAATTTAACAATGGGAGGATGAAATATTAAACAAATAAATGTTTTATTACACTGAATTATAACCTACAGTTCATGACAGTTTATAAGAAATGTGTCAGAAAATACTATTGTGAACATTTCCTGAAATTAAAGTGTTAGTCAAATACTGAAATCAGAAAGCACAAACATTTATTTTATTTAAAAATCCATGATAAAGTTTCTTTTTACAACTTTCTTTTAAAGTGCATGTTTGTTCTATATTTTGAAAAAAAAAAAATTCTTAATTTTAACACATTTTAAGTAAATTTTACTGCTACTACTCTGTACAATCTACTTGCTATTGAACTTAACATTCATAAAGAAATTAGGTTAATATTACATAATTATATTTAATTTATAATTATATTTTATTTCCAATTAAGTAAAATTTACTTACCTAAGTAAATTTAACAAAGACAACAAGCAATTTTGCCAATAAAATAGAGTACTTTTTACTAGCCTACTTGAAATACATTTATTTTACCCAATATAGTACCTAATTAAACCTTGCTTTTAAACAGATGAAACATCTAAGTAAATATTACAATAAATATCATATAAACACACATTTACATAAATAGTAATGTGGCACTACTTGGTAAACAGTACACAATGTCGGTGTCACGACCGGGATACAGGAAAACAAGGTGAGAGATCCAAATGTGAGTATGTCTTTTATTAGGGGTAATCCAGATCGTAAACAGTCCATGGAGGGGTCAAAACCAAAGAAGCAATCCAAACAATACTAGACAGACACAAACACACGGGCAAGAACAAGACTAGACTTTGACGGGATTAACTCTACAGACTCCGGGACACATACTAAGACAGACAGGGTATAAATACACAGGGAAATGACAAGCGCTAATGGGGAATGGGCTGAGTGCAATGATTAATGATTAGTGACAGCTGAGTGCAATGAGAAGACGGAGATCGTGGGGAATGTGGTTCAGGACGTGACAGACACTGTGGGGAAGGAGGACATCAATATCCCAGAGTAATTCATGTACTCAAACAGTAATGTAATAGAATAATGATTAGTTATGTCTGAATGTATGACGTAATGGATGACGTATATGAGGAAGGACGTAAAGTGTGTGTGTATAGGGTGACTACTGAATAGTTATAAACAAGTTCACCAATAGCTTCAGTAAAAGTTCAAAGAACATAATCAAGACTGGACATTGTATTCTTCTGCAACATACAAAGGGGTTTTTTACATGGTGTCAGAGTGCCGATCATCTGGATAGCGGAGTTTAACCCACCTGAAAGCTTTTGCTTTGAGAGACCCGTGGAATGGACTGACTGGAAAAAGCGATTTACACGTTACAGAACGGCGACTAAACTTGATAAGGAGGACGGCAGTGTACAAGTAAGCACCCTTATCTATTCCCTGGGAGGCGAAGCAGAGAATATTTTCAGCTCATTCATCTTTGAGGAGGAGGGAGATGAGGACAAATACAAACTGGTGCTCGGCAAGTTTTGATTCGTATTTCATACCAAAGCACAGCGTAATACACGAAAGAGCATGCTTCCATCAGCGCGTTCAATGTTCAGGAGAGAGAGCGGAATCTTTTATCTGCTCCCTTTATGAATTGTCAGAGCATTGCGAGATTGGGGCCGCTCGTGAGGAACACATTAGAGACCGAATTGTGGTCGGAATTCAGGACAAGGAGCTGTCGCGCAAGTTGCAGCTAATTTCAAATCTCACACCCGAGATGACGATGCAAGAAAGCCGCCAATCAGAGGAAGTGAACGCACAAGTTAGCGCGCAAGGAGAAGCTGCTGCATGCGCTATTGTAGAGAGTAGCACATAAAAGATACACACAACGGAAGCAACAAGCTCCAGGGATAAAGTTTAAACAAGAAGCCAGAGACAATGAAAGAGAGAAAATATGCGGCAGATGTGGAAAAGGAATGCACAAAAAATCTGACTGTCCAGCACTGAAATCCTCATGCAACAGATGTAGGAAAATGGGACACTGGGAAAAGATGTGCAAGAGCAAAGTGGTGAGTGAAGTAAGAGGCTGTGAAGAGTATAATTACCACTTTCTGGGTTCAGTTAATAGCACATATTCCTGCAATGAATGGACTGTTCAATTAGAGATTGGCAGTCACCGGTTAGCTTTAAAATAGACCCCCGTGCTGATGTGTGCATTATGACTGAAGAAGAATTTAGAATGCTCAAGCCTGAGAAAACACTACTCACTTCTAAGACTGTACTGAATAGCCCAGGTGGCCGTCTGGACTTTATCGGTCAGTTTACAGCACACACAGAATTAAAAAATAAGCGGTACTCATTCAAAGTGTATGTTATCAGAGGAGAGACCCCTAGCAGCCTACTTTGTCAAACAGTAGCCAAGCAGATGGGGCTGGTGAAGATTATTCTGGAGGTGCACAGTGCTGTAATGGAAGTTGGCTTACTAAAAACAGAGCCAGTGAAGATTCCATTACAAGAAAATGCACAGCCCTATGCAGTATATACTGCGCGCAGGATTCCAATCCCCTTCATGACACCTGTAAAGGAGGAACTAAACAGGATGGAAGCCGAGGGTATCATAGAGAAAGTAACGGAGCCCACAGAGTGGTGTGCACCGATAGTGCCAGCTCCTAAAAAGTCTGGACAGGTGCGCATGTGTGTCGACCTCAGGGAGTTAAATAAAGCTGTCAAAAGAGAAAGGTTTGTTTTACCTACTGCAGAGGAGATAACAGCTACACTGAATGGTGCAAGAGTGTTCTCCACACTGGATGCAGCTGCAGGGTCCTGGCAAATACTGCTGGATAAAGACAGTCAAAGACTGACAACCTTTATTACTCCATTCGCCAGGTACTGCTTCAAACGTCTTCCCTTTGGAATTTCCAGCGCTCCTGAAATCTTCCAAAGGAAAATTATGGAAACTCTAGAAGGCCTGGAGGGAGTGAACGTTTACATGGATGATATTATCATCCATGGAAGGGATGGGGCGGAGCATGACCAACGACTACAGTCAGTGATGGAACGATTACAATCAGCTGGCCTGAGGTTAAACACAGGGAAATGTAGGATGAGGCAAGAGAAGCTACACTTCCTAGGCCATGAAATCAGTGCTGATTGGGATACGGCCGGACCCGGCCAAGCTATCGGGTATTAACAAACTGCCTTCACCTGATAACACCCAGGGGTTAAAAAGTTCTCGGGATGATCAAAGGCCGCTCTACGATTTGCTGAAAGTCAAAGCAACATGGACATGGGGTTCAGCCCAACAAGCAGCTTTGCAGGAGATAAAAGGACTCCTCATGTCCTCACCTACCTTAGCATTTTATGATGCGAGAAAACCAACAATGGTGTCAGCAGATGCAAGCAGCAATGGAATCGTTGGTGTACTGATGTAGAAACATGACAAACAAGAACTGGAGACCATGGCTTATTTCTCAAGACAACTTAGCGAAGCTGAAACCAGATACGCTCAAATAGAAAAGCAGTGTCTGGCAGCTGTCTGGTCATGTGAGAGATTCTAAATAAGTTCAAGCTTATCAGTGACCACAAGCCATTGGTGCCACTAATAAACGTCAAAGACCTGGACTTGGTTCCAATCCGTTGCCAATGCTCTGTCCAGCAGCCCCTCAGACGGTTTACAGGACTGTAGTGACACCCATTTAGATGTGGAGTGCTATGTGGCATCCATTATTGACAACATGCCAGCTTCAAAGCAAAAGATGGACATCATCAGGTTATCTGATTATCTTATCTTAACTGTCGAAGATGAAAGCCTGCAAAAGGTAATCACATATATTCAGTCAGGTTGGCCTAAACAAATAACCAGGGTGCATCAGATGGCCAGAGACTTTTTCCTCGTGAGAAATGAACTTTCCACTCTAGATGGAATTGTCACCAGGGGCAACAGAATGATCATACCTGAAAAACTGAGGGCGGAGATCATAGATCGCATACACGATGGGCATCAGGGACTGAGCAAATGCCGGGAAAGAGCAAACACATCGGTGTGGTGGCCTGGTTTATCGTCCCAAATTAAGCTTAAAATCTCGTCGTGCCAGTCCTCCCAAGAAATGAGAAGAGCTCAGCCCAGAGAACCACTTCCTGAAAGGCCATGGAAGAGAATCGGAATTGATCTTTGCGAACATAACAAACATACCTACCTCGTCATTTCAGACCACTACTCACGCTTTCTAGAGGTTCTACACATGCCCACAACTACCAGTACACAGGTAGTGAGAAAACTAAAAGCCACCTTTGCCCGCTATGGTATAGCTGAGGAGGTGGTCAGTGACAATGGGCCACAATTCACCAGTGTGGAGTTCAAAGAATTGGCTTGTGAGCTAGATTTCAAACACATAACCTCCAGCCCACATCACCCACAAGGAAATGGGCATGCTGAAAGAGCCGTACAAAATAATTTTAAAGCAAAAAGACCCCTTCTGGCGCTTATGTGTTACAGATCTACTCCATGCAGTAGTACAGGTGCCAGTCCAGGAGAACTCTTGATGGGTCTGAAAATTCGGACAACCTTACCCACCCTTGATATTAATCTGCTACCTAAATGGCCAAACAAAAACAGTTATCGAGAGAAATGATGCAGCCAAAAAAAAAAGGAACAAGCTTATTACTACTACTTATATACCTCTGCTATATCCAGGGAATCAGGTCCTCACCAAAGTGGACACTCAAAAATCCTGGCTGACAAAGGCAACTGTGATGAAGGGAAGTGTCACACCACGATCTTATCTTTTGGAGACAGAGCAAGGGGGTATGTTACACCGAAACAGATGCCACCTACAGGAAGTGCCAGTGGAGAAAGCACCAATAACAACATCTGTAAATACCCCACAGCATGAGACCGCACTACCAACAACAATGAGTGCTGTCAGGACACCAGATGTTCCAGAACAATATGGAATAAATCCATATCCTGGACTGGTACGAAGCAGGTCTGGCAGGATTAGCAGATCACCACAAGTTCTGGACCTATAAATGAGGAAAGAAAGATAAGAGACAGAATCGTATAGTATGGGTACTCTGAGAAATGTTGAGATGTTAAATGCAGTTCACAGTAAACCCAAGTTAATATAGTTTCATTAGAGACGGTGTATGTTCTACATTTGGAAGGAAATGTTTTGCCTAAATGTTACATGTATGCTTGAAGTAACAATGAAGCATTTGTTTGTTATAAGGCGAACAAGAGATTGAAAAGGGGGAGATGTAATAGAATAATGATTAGTTATGTCTGAATGTATGACGTAATGGATGACGTATATGAGGAAAGACGTAAAGTGTGTGTGTATAGTGTGGCTACTGAATAGTTGTAAACAAGTTCACCAATAGCTCCAGTAAAAGTTCAAAGAACATAATCAAGACTGGACATTGTATTCTTCTGCAACATACAAAGGGGTTTATTACAGTACACTGACTGAACTTCTGTGAAGAGAGAACTGAAGATGAACACCGAGCCGAGCCAGATAACGAACTCTTGAACGAGTCAAGAACCGTTTCTGTCGGACGCGTCCGATTCGAGAACCGGGGAGCTGATGATACTGCGCATGTGTGATTCAGCGTGAAGCAGACTGTCACACAGAGCATCTGAATCAAACTGATTCTTTGGTGATTGATTCTGAATTGATTCTGTGCTAATGTTTTGAGCGCTGGTAAACCGAAGGCTTGAATCAAGGGCAATCACCAATGATGCCATTACACAAGAGCGCAAAAGAACCGGTGAACCGTTTTTTTCAACCGGTTTATTGAATCAAACTGTCCGTAAGAATTACTGGTGATCCGAAAACCGATGCAACTGGTTCTTGACTCGTGAACAAGTCAGTCTATTGTTCGTTATCTGGCTCGGCTCAGTGTTCATCTTCAGTTCTCTCTTCACAGCAGTTCAGTCAGTGTACTGTTTGAGTGCATGCATTACTCCGGGATATTGGTTTTTTTGAACTCAGGGGGAGTGTCAGCCACATTAAAAAAGTTAACAGCTTAAGTCATTTGTGGATTAATGCGTATTGGAGACGAGAACCATTTAATATGATTGAGTTCGATTTGGTGAACTGGTTCAAAAAGATCCGGTTGCATCGAATGATTCGTTCACAAACCGGATATCAAAAACTGCTTTGTTTTGTATTCTCTCACAACAGACACGGAAGTTTTTGCTATTTTTGGACCAAAATGTATTTTCAATGCTTCAAAAAAATTCTAACTGACCCTCTGATGTCACATGGACTACTTTGATGATGTTTTTCGTACCTTTCTGGACATGGACAGTAGACAGTTCACACAGCTTCAATGGAGGGACTAAGAGCTCCCGGACTAATTCTTAAATATCTTAAACTGTGCACCAAAAATAAACGGAGGTCTTATGGGTTTGAAACAACATGAGGGTAAGTTATTATTAATTAGTTATTAACTATCCCTTTAAAGCCTTTTATACAGTACATGGTTAAAGCTTATGGGTGAGTCACGTGATGAAAGAACGACTCAGACCCGAAGACTTGTCAGATAAGAGGTGAGGTGAACTAATCATGGACTGAAGTGCCAGGTAAACGATGAATTCATCTTTTCTGTTTATTATAGCATTATAGTTTTGTATTGTTTGTAATGTGATCAACGTTTGCGTAAGTACTAGTAGACATGGTAGGGAAGTAACATAACATTTTAATTATATTTTGATAAAATGAACAGAATGACTCGAAAAAAGATTTGTTAATTTTGCTGAACGAGACTCAAAGGTCCAAGTGGTAGGCGTGACGTAAAAGTCGTCATTGGAGAGTTTGTCTGGGAGGCTCTGAGCAGACGTACTCTGTAGTCTTCACATGCACAACGTGTGTGAAGAAGCCTGTTGCTACTCGAACCTGTACAAACAGTCAATAAAACAACAAAGACAGCCAGATGTGCAACAATTCTGGGCAACTGTTTGTTCATGTTTGTTACGGAGCGGACCATCAGCATACGCTTT